>NW_028274827.1:2400000-2700000 GCF_037043125.1 Eumetopias jubatus | reverse complement strand
CTCCGAGGAAGATTGTCCCGGTGGGGAGCTCTCTAGGGTGTTGGTCTGGAGGCCAGCGGAGAGGGCCACATATACCTCGCTGAAGAAAACTCTCCGTGAAGAAAGACAGTTTCAGTGAAGGAACGACACTTCCCACCAAATTCCGTGCAACGCACAGATACGTTTTAGCATCTGGAAAGGCCTTATCCTTGCCTTGGATAGAATTCATTTGGGAGTGCCTCTGCTGCCCCGGCGTGGGTTTTCAAAGGAGCACCGTCCTACCTTATAGGTGTGGGAGTGGGCAAAGTCCTTACCCTGGGAGACAAGTCTGGGAAGCAGGCACCGTTCGGAATACCGCCAGGTTGTCCAGCAAGTGGCGGTCCAGCCTGCATATTCTGCAGCTCCCAAAACACGGACTCTCTTTGGCTCCCTGGACAAATCTCTGGGGAATGCAAAGCTTCCCTCAGAGGAAGCATATCCCAGCGAAACATTTTGTGGCATGTTTCTCTAGAGGTACGGGGATGTGTGGTAGCATTCAGGAGCTGCCGTGTCCTTGGCCGGGAGAAACAATTCCGTGGAGAAGGTGACTTCGGCCCCAATGGGCGTTTCCGATCAAGAAGCTTCCTTAGGCGAAAAGCGTGGAAGCATCACTGTAACGGCACCTTCTTCCCTCTGAGCAGCAGGACGGCAGTCAACCCTAGTATCCAAGAACCTCTGGTTTCCAGAAGGAAAAAGCGATCTCTAAGAGACGTTTCCAAGGGCAGAGATGGCGGGTCGTAGTGGCCTTTAGAGACAAGTGGGTGGAGAATGCCCCTTTCGGAGGACCACCCTTTGTCCTGCGAGAAGCCTTCTACAATGTATGTGTGGAGGCATCAGGCGGGTGCCGTGTCCATCCCTCAGTGAAAACCCTCTGTCGAGAACAATGTTGCAGGAACGTCTTGCTTACAGAAGTTAGATGTTTTCTCTACGTCCTTGTGTGATGTGGAGGAGTCTGCCCTAATGGGATCTCTGAGAAACAAGGCTGCGGAGACTGGAAACCATCCCTGCCACCTGGATATCCGAAGACGGAACCCATTTCACGACGATGTGCGGACGTAGAGGCCAGGGGCCTTGACCTGATGCCCAGAAAGGCGTCTGTGTGTCATACAACGTGGAGCGAACAGTCGAAATCTTCCCGTGTAGAGTCCTGTAGCATGTAGGGTACAAGCACCTGGAGCGGGCCCTCTCCTTCCATCGGAGATAGGAGCCCGTGGCAAATGGCACGTCGAGTTAACATAATTTCTCAAGAGTTCTCAGCCAATTCCAGTATCGGCCTTGAAGGACAGGCAGAGGGCAAAATCCCCGTATTGGACTCCGCAGGATGTGGAGTAAGCAGCTGCCAGGAAACCCAAGTTCCCCTCAACGAGACGCTTTCTCACACAGGGATAAGCACGCATTCGTATCGGCGATATACTTCCTTCTGAGAAGGCGACGTTCCTTGCATATCGTGTTATCAGGAGAGAAAGCTGAAGTCCAGGACATGTGTGGAATTCTAGGGAAGGGGCAAGGTCCTTAGGCCCAGAATAGAGTCTGTGGAGCAGGGCCCTTTTGGATAACCTCAAGGGTCTCAAGTGTGAAGCATTCTGGCTTGCATGTGTCGAACAAACGAAACACGCCCTCTCCCTCTGTCTGTGAAGCAGTCTCAGGGGAATGCCACTTTCCCCTCAGAGGAAGTTTGTTCCCGTGGAGAGCATTCTAATATCTATCGCGAGAGGCATGCGGAAAGTGCCTTAGACTTCGCGGACCAGAAGCCTAGAAATAAAGGAAGATTCACCGTGGAAAAAAAACCTTCAAGCGAAACCATTCTAATCAATGTATGTGTTCTCACACTAGGTTAATGCCGTGTCCATGGCTTGGAGAAAGACTTCTGCGGAGGATGCAGTTCCAGCGACACTGTGGCAGTTCCACCGAGAAGGTTCCGAGCCTCTATGTGTGGAGGCATCCTGAGAGTGCCCCAGTCTTCCCTTTGAGGAAAAAGAGGGTGAAGAATACCGCTGCTTGCTAACATCTGGATGCCAGAAGAGAAACGCGATTTCTCCTATAGGTTTAGAAATATAGGACAGGTGGTTTGTCCTTAGGCATAGAATGCAGATGGCCGAGACTGCAATTTTTGAGCCCCATATTTGTCTCCGGCATGAAGCCTACAGGCACGTATGTGGGGCAGCATCAGGAAGGTGCCCTCTAGTTCCGCCGATGGTAAAGGTCTGCTTAGAGGAGTCCGTTGAAAGAAACTCTTGCTTGCCGAAGACACAAGCCTTTTCCATGTCCGAGTGTAGTCTGGAAGACACTGCCCAAATAGAAATGCATAAACCAGAGAGTGTGGACCATGGAACCCTGAACTGCCAGCTGGATATCTGAGGGTAGAAACACGTTCGTAAGTGTGTGTGGAAGGGCAGGCAGTGGCCTGGATTCGGATGCGAGAGACACATGCGTGGACGTTGAAACTTAGAGCAAACAACAAATGTGCTCCCGTGAGAAGCCTGCTGACCGGTAAGTATTGAATCGTCAGGATGCAGCCCTATCATTCCCACCGTGGACGAAATCTCTGCCTCAGGCACGTCTCAGCGACACCGAGGATCCTTCAGTCCTATACACTGCTAGGCTCTCTGTGTGGAAGTCTCACGAAAGGGCAGTATCGGGACCTCGGAATAAAGAGTTCTGTGGAGATAGCCACTCTCGGCAACCAACGTGGTTCTTCCAAGGGGGAAGTCTCTAGGAAGTATGTGTTACCGTGTCAGGAGAAGGCCATCTTCGCCCATCGTCCAAACATGACTGTGGATGACAGCACGTTCCTGGAACATCTGGTTTCCTGAAGAGAAAGCGATTTCTACTGTAGGTATGGAGAGACAGGCAAGGTGCCAGTCCCTGTCTGGGAGATCCAAGTCCGTGGAGGGAACAACTTCCGAGCCACAACAAGTTTCTCCCCAAAGGAATCTTTCTATCCCCGGGGTGGGCAAGCTTCAGCGGGGTTCCATATCCCTGGCACTGAGAATCAAGCCTGTGGAGAAGGTCACTGCCCGGGAGCATCTACTTTCTGGTGATCCAAACTGTGGGCACGGAGGTGGAAGGCGAGACTAAGGGGCGTGTCCCTGTCAGGGAGAAAGCAGTCCATGGAGACGGCCACATTCGTGCACAACTCGTTACCTCAAGCCAGAAGCATCATAGCCTATACTGATGAGAAGTAGCAGGATAATTCCTCAAACTCAACTCTGCGAAAATAGACGGAGGGCAAGGACACTTTCCACTAACACCTTGTCTCCAGAAGAGAATTGCGATGTCCAATCCAAAAGCGGGGAAGCCCAAGAGAGGGGCCACAGCGTCAAGCTGAAAAATGGGGCTGGGGACATGCACCCTTCAGAGAAACGGAAGTCTCTCCAACGACAAGCATTCTAGCACGCATGGGTTGAGGCCTCCTAAACATGCCCCATCCTTCCCTCCGTGAAACGAGTCTCTGGGCGGTGCGACTCTCCTCTAAGTGGAAGTTCTCTCCTGCGAGAATCTTTGGAGCACGTTTGCCAAGAGGCACGGCCAAGTGCCATGCTCTTCGCTCAGATAATGAAGCCTGCGAAGAAAGCAAGTTGCAGTGAAGAACACGACACTTCCACACAAACGCCTCGGAACAGATCCGTGTGTTGTAACATGAGGAAATGCCGTATCCTCTGTTGGCCGAAGGAACGGTGGGGAGGAGGCCATTTCGGGAACATGGTAGTTTTTCACATCATAAAAATCCAAGCCTCCGTGTGTGCAACGATCACGACAGGGCCATCTACTTTCCTGGGAGATACCGGAAGATGGAGGATTCCGGGGTCCACTCACATCTTGTTTTCCCAAGAGAAAAGCCTTTTCTCGGAGTTGTGAGGAAGTATAGGAAAGGGGGCTTTTCCTTACGATGAAAAACAAGACTGTGGAGAGGGCAAATTTCAGAGCACCCCAAGCATCTCTATTGAGAATCCTGGTCTCCCCTGTGCCTGATCGCATCCGAAAGGTGCCTAACCTTCCCTCAGTGAAAACACGCTCTTTGGAATACAGCGTTCAAGTCAACTCTTGCTTCCTGAAGATACAAAGGTTTCCCAGGCAGGTGTTTGATCAGGAGGAAATATCCCTACACGGATCCCTGGAAAACAAGACGTGGGAATGGTCATCGACACGGCCATCTGGATGCCGGAAGATAGATCCATCTTGAATTCTGTGTGCGGAAGCATAGGCGAGGGCCTAGGACCCTATCCTTAGAAACAAGTCTATGGGGAAGAGAACGTTCAGCACAACGCAGGTGTCCTGCCGCAGATGTGTTCTAGCATGGGTGTGTTCAAGCATCGGGAGAGTTCCATCTCCTTGCGTCTGTTAGACAAGCCTGTGGAGAAGGCCACTTGGCGATAACATATGGTTTGCCGATTTCCAAACGACTTCCAGGAGCGGTGCGGAAGGATAGGCCAGGTAGAATGTCCCCGGTGTTCCAGTAACAATTCTGGGGAAGCACAGGTCCCAGGAAACACAAGTTCCTTCAGAGGAGATGCTTTCTAATACAAATGTCCAGAAGTCTCTGTACATAGCCTACCCTTGCTTCTGGGAGGCAAGTTGGGTGGAATGCGAATTCCACTACCATCTTGTTTCCACAAGAGAGAAATCGAATCATTCCAATATATGCGCTGGAGCCTAGTGTACAGGGCCGATGTCTGGACGCTTTGAGAGAAGAGTGTGGAACAGGCATCATTGAAGAAACCGCCAGATTCTCAAGAGAGGAGCCTTCTAGCATTGGCGGGATTAAGCGACCGAAACATGCATGACCCTTCCCTCTGGGAATAGTGTCTAGGGAATGGCATTTTTCACTCCGAGGAAGATTGTCCCGGTGGGGAGCTCTCTAGGGTGTTGGTCTGGAGGCCAGCGGAGAGGGCCACATATACCTCGCTGAAGAAAACTCTCCGTGAAGAAAGACAGTTTCAGTGAAGGAACGACACTTCCCACCAAATTCCCTGCAACGCACAGATACGTTTTAGCATCTGGAGAGGCCTTATCCTTGCCTTGGATAGAATTCATTTGGGAGTGCCTCTGCTGCCCCGTGCGTGCGTTTTCAAAGGAGCACCGTCCTAAGTTATAGGTGTGGGAGTGGGCAAAGTCCTTACCCTGGGAGACAAGTCTGGGAAGCAGGCACCGTTCGGAATACCGCCAGGTTGTCCAGCAAGTGGCGGTCCAGCCTGCATATTCTGCAGCTCCCAAAACACGGACTCTCTTTGGCTCCCTGGACAAATCTCTGGGGAATGCAAAGCTTCCCTCAGAGGAAGCATATCCCAGCGAAACATTTTGTGGCATGTTTCTCTAGAGGTACGGGGATGTGTGGTAGCATTCAGGAGCTGCCGTGTCCTTGGCCGGGAGAAACAATTCCGTGGAGAAGGTGACTTCGGCCCCAATGGGCGTTTCCGATCAAGAAGCTTCCTTAGGCGAAAAGCGTGGAAGCATCACTGTAACGGCACCTTCTTCCCTCTGAGCAGCAGGACGGCAGTCAACCCTAGTATCCAAGAACCTCTGGTTTCCAGAAGGAAAAAGCGATCTCTAAGAGACGTTTCCAAGGGCAGAGATGGCGGGTCGTAGTGGCCTTTAGAAACAAGTGGGTGGAGAATGCCCCTTTCGGAGGACCACCCTTTGCCCTGCGAGAAGCCTTCTACAATGTATGTGTGGAGGCATCAGGCGGGTGCCGTGTCCATCCCTCAGTGAAAACCCTCTGTCGAGAACAATGTTGCAGGAACGTCTTGCTTACAGAAGTTAGATGTTTTCTCTAGGTCCTTGTGTGATGTGGAGGAGTCTGCCCTAATGGGATCTCTGAGAAACAAGGCTGCGGAGACTGGAAACCATCCCTGCCACCTGGATATCCGAAGACGGAACCCATTTCACGTCGATGTGCGGACGTAGAGGCCAGGGGCCTTGACCTGATGCCCAGAAAGGCGTCTGTGTGTCATACAACGTGGAGCGAACAGTCGAAATCTTCCCGTGTAGAGTCCTGTAGCATGTAGGGTACAAGCACCTGGAGCGGGCCCTCTCCTTCCATCGGAGATAGGAGCCCGTGGCAAATGGCACGTCGAGTTAACATAATTTCTCAAGAGTTCTCAGCCAATTCCAGTATCGGCCTTGAAGGACAGGCAGAGGGCAAAATCCCCGTATTGGACTCCCCAGGATGTGGAGTAAGCAGCTGCCAGGAAACCCAAGTTCCCCTCGACGAGACGCTTTCTCACACAGGGATAAGCACGCATTCGTATCGGCGATATACTTCCTTCTGAGAAGGCGACGTTCCTTGCATATCGTGTTATCAGGAGAGAAAGCTGAAGTCCAGGACATGTGTGGAATTCTAGGGAAGGGGCAAGGTCCTTAGGCCCAGAATAGAGTCTGTGGAGCAGGGCCCTTTTGGATAACCTCAAGGTTCTCAAGTGTGAAGCATTCTGGCTTGCATGTGTCGAACAAACGAAACACGCCCTCTCCCTCTGTCTGTGAAGCAGTCTCAGGGGAATGCCACTTTCCCCTCAGAGGAAGTTTGTTCCCGTGGAGAGCATTCTAATATCTATCGCGAGAGGCATGCGGAAAGTGCCTTAGACTTCGCGGACCAGAAGCCTAGAAATAAAGGAAGATTCACCGTGGAAAAAAAACCTTCAAGCGAAACCATTCTAATCAATGTATGTGTTCTCACACTAGGTTAATGCCGTGTCCATGGCTTGGAGAAAGACTTCTGCGGAGGATGCAGTTCCAGCGACACTGTGGCAGTTCCACCGAGAAGGTTCCGAGCCTCTATGTGTGGAGGCATCCTGAGAGTGCCCCAGTCTTCCCTTTGAGGAAAAAGAGGGTGAAGAATACCGCTGCTTGCTAACATCTGGATGCCAGAAGAGAAACGCGATTTCTCCTATAGGTTTAGAAATATAGGACAGGTGGTTTGTCCTTAGGCATAGAATGCAGATGGCCGAGACTGCAATTTTTGAGCCCCATATTTGTCTCCGGTATGAAGCCTACAGGCACGTATGTGGGGCAGCATCAGGAAGGTGCCCTCTAGTTCCGCCGATGGTAAAGGTCTGCTTAGAGGAGTCCGTTGAAAGAAACTCTTGCTTGCCGAAGACACAAGCCTTTTCCATGTCCGAGTGTAGTCTGGAAGACACTGCCCAAATAGAAATTCATAAACCAGAGAGTGTGGACCATGGAACCCTGAACTGCCAGCTGGATATCTGAGGGTAGAAACACGTTCGTAAGTGTGTGTGGAAGGGCAGGCAGTGGCCTGGATTCGGATGCGAGAGACACATGCGTGGACGTTGTAACTTAGAGCAAACAACATATGTGCTCCCGTGAGAAGCCTGCTGACCGGTAAGTATTGAATCGTCAGGATGCAGCCCTATCATTCCCACCGTGGACGAAATCTCTGCCTCAGGCACGTCTCAGCGACACCGAGGATCCTTCAGTCCTATACACTGCTAGGCTCTCTGTGTGGAAGTCTCACGAAAGGGCAGTATCGGGACCTCGGAATAAAGAGTTCTGTGGAGATAGCCACTCTCGGCAACCAACGTGGTTCTTCCAAGGGGGAAGTCTCTAGGAAGTATGTGTTACCGTGTCAGGAGAAGGCCATCTTCGCCCATCGTCCAAACATGACTGTGGATGACAGCACGTTCCTGGAACATCTGGTTTCCTGAAGAGAAAGCGATTTCTACTGTAGGTATGGAGAGACAGGCAAGGTGCCAGTCCCTGTCTGGGAGATCCAAGTCCGTGGAGGGAACAACTTCCGAGCCACAACAAGTTTCTCCCCAAAGGAATCTTTCTATCCCCGGGGTGGGCAAGCTTCAGCGGGGTTCCATATCCCTGGCACTGAGAATCAAGCCTGTGGAGAAGGTCACTGCCCTGGAGCATCTACTTTCTGGTGATCCAAACTGTGGGCACGGAGGTGGAAGGCGAGACTAAGGGGCGTGTCCCTGTCAGGGAGAAAGCAGTCCATGGAGACGGCCACATTCGTGCACAACTCGTTACCTCAAGCCAGAAGCATCATAGCCTATACTGATGAGAAGTAGCAGGATAATTCCTCAAACTCAACTGTGCGAAAATAGACGGAGGGCAATGCCACTTTCCACTAACACCTTGTCTCCAGAAGAGAATTGCGATGTCCAATCCAAAAGCGGGGAAGCCCAAGAGAGGGGCCACAGCCTCAAGCTGAAAAATGGGACTGGGGACATGCACCCTTCAGAGATACGGAAGTCTCTCCAACGACAAGCATTCTAGCACGCATGGGTTGAGGCCTCCTAAACATGCCCCATCCTTCCCTCCGTGAAACGAGTCTCTGGGCGGTACGACTCTCCTCTAAGTGGAAGTTCTCTCCTGCGAGAATCTTTGGAGCACGTTTGCCAAGAGGCACGGCCAAGTGCCATGCTCTTCGCTCAGGTAATGAAGCCTGCGAAGAAAGCAAGTTGCAGTGAAGAACACGCCACTTCCACACAAGGCCTGGGAACAGATCCGTGTGTTTTAACATGAGGAAATGCCGTATCCTCTGTTGGCCGAAGGAACGGTGGGGAGGAGGCCATTTCGGGAACATGGTAGTTTTTCACATCATAAAAATCCTAGCCTCCTTGTGTGCAACGATCACGACAGGGCCATCTACTTTCCTGGGAGATACCAGAAGATGGAGGATTCCGGGGTCCCTCACATCTTGTTTTCCCAAGAGGAAAGCCTTTTCTCGGAGTTGTGAGGAAGTATAGGAAAGGGCGCTTTTCCTTACGATGAAAAACAAGACTGTGGAGAGGGCAAATTTCAGAGCACCCCAAGCATCTCTATTGAGAATCCTGGTCTCCCCTGTGCCTGATCGCATCCGAAAGGTGCCTAATCTTCCCTCAGTGAAAAACGCTCTTTGGAATACAGCGTTCAAGTCACCTCTTGCTTCCTGAAGATACAAAGGTTTCCCAGGCAGGTGTTTGATCAGGAGGAAATATCCCTACACGGATCCCTGGAAAACAAGACGTGGGAATGGTCATCGACACGGCCATCTGGATGCCGGAAGATAGATCCATCTTGAATTCTGTGTGCGGAAGCATAGGCGAGGGCCTAGGACCCTATCCTTAGAAACAAGTCTATGGGGAAGAGAACGTTCAGCACAACGCAGGTGTCCTGCCGCAGATGTGTTCTAGCATGGGTGTGTTCAAGCATCGGGAGAGTTCCATCTCCTTGCGTCTGTTAGACAAGCCTGTGGAGAAGGCCACTTGGCGATAACATATGGTTTGCCGATTTCCAAACGACTTCCAGGAGCGGTGCGGAAGGATAGGCCAGGTAGAATGTCCCCGGTGTTCCAGTAACAATTCTGGGGAAGCACAGGTCCCAGGAAACACAAGTTCCTTCAGAGGAGATGCTTTCTAATACAAATGTCCAGAAGTCTCTGTACATAGCCTACCCTTGCTTCTGGGAGGCAAGTTGGGTGGAATGCGAATTCCACTACCATCTTGTTTCCACAAGAGAGAAATCGAATCATTCCAATATATGCGCTGGAGCCTAGTGTACAGGGCCGATGTCTGGACGCTTTGAGAGAAGAGTGTGGAACAGGCATCATTGAAGAAACCGCCAGATTCTCAAGAGAGGAGCCTTCTAGCATTGGCGGGATTAAGCGACCGAAACATGCATGACCCTTCCCTCTGGGAATAGTGTCTAGGGAATGGCATTTTTCACTCCGAGGAAGATTGTCCCGGTGGGGAGCTCTCTAGGGTGTTGGTCTGGAGGCCAGCGGAGAGGGCCACATATACCTCGCTGAAGAAAACTCTCCGTGAAGAAAGACAGTTTCAGTGAAGGAACGACACTTCCCACCAAATTCCCTGCAACGCACAGATACGTTTTAGCATCTGGAGAGGCCTTATCCTTGCCTTGGATAGAATTCATTTGGGAGTGCCTCTGCTGCCCCGGCGTGGGTTTTCAAAGGAGCACCGTCCTACCTTATCGGTGTGGGAGTGGGCAAAGTCCTTACCCTGGGAGACAAGTCTGGGAAGCAGGCACCGTTCGGAATACCGCCAGGTTGTCCAGCAAGTGGCGGTCCAGCCTGCATATTCTGCAGCTCCCAAAACACGGACTCTCTTTGGCTCCCTGGACAAATCTCTGGGGAATGCAAAGCTTCCCTCAGAGGAAGCATATCCCAGCGAAACATTTTGTGGCATGTTTCTCTAGAGGTACGGGGATGTGTGGTAGCATTCAGGAGCTGCCGTGTCCTTGGCCGGGAGAAACAATTCCGTGGAGAAGGTGACTTCGGCCCCAATGGGCGTTTCCGATCAAGAAGCTTCCTTAGGCGAAAAGCGTGGAAGCATCACTGTAACGGCACCTTCTTCCCTCTGAGCAGCAGGACGGCAGTCAACCCTAGTATCCAAGAACCTCTGGTTTCCAGAAGGAAAAAGCGATCTCTAAGAGACGTTTCCAAGGGCAGAGATGGCGGGTCGTAGTGGCCTTTAGAAACAAGTGGGTGGAGAATGCCCCTTTCGGAGGACCACCCTTTGCCCTGCGAGAAGCCTTCTACAATGTATGTGTGGAGGCATCAGGCGGGTGCCGTGTCCATCCCTCAGTGAAAACCCTCTGTCGAGAACAATGTTGCAGGAACGTCTTGCTTACAGAAGTTAGATGTTTTCTCTAGGTCCTTGTGTGATGTGGAGGAGTCTGCCCTAATGGGATCTCTGAGAAACAAGGCTGCGGAGACTGGAAACCATCCCTGCCACCTGGATATCCGAAGACGGAACCCATTTCACGTCGATGTGCGGACGTAGAGGCCAGGGGCCTTGACCTGATGCCCAGAAAGGCGTCTGTGTGTCATACAACGTGGAGCGAACAGTCGAAATCTTCCCGTGTAGAGTCCTGTAGCATGTAGTGTACAAGCACCTGGAGCGGGCCCTCTCCTTCCATCGGAGATAGGAGCCCGTGGCAAATGGCACGTCGAGTTAACATAATTTCTCAAGAGTTCTCAGCCAATTCCAGTATCGGCCTTGAAGGGTAGGCAAAGGGCAAAATCCCCGTATTGGACTCCCCAGGATGTGGAGTAAGCAGCTGCCAGGAAACCCAAGTTCCCCTCGACGAGACGCTTTCTCACACAGAGATAAGCACGCATTCGTATGGGCGATATACTTCCTTCTGAGAAGGCGACGTTCCTTGCATATCGTGTTATCAGGAGAGAAAGCTGAAGTCCAGGACATGTGTGGAATTCTAGGGAAGGGGCAAGGTCCTTAGGCCCAGAATAGAGTCTGTGGAGCAGGGCCCTTTTGGATAACCTCAAGGTTCTCAAGTGTGAAGCATTCTGGCTTGCATGTGTCGAACAAACGAAACACGCCCTCTCCCTCTGTCTGTGAAGCAGTCTCAGGGGAATGCCACTTTCCCCTCAGAGGAAGTTTGTTCCCGTGGAGAGCATTCTAATATCTATCGCGAGAGGCATGCGGAAAGTGCCTTAGACTTCGCGGACCAGAAGCCTAGAAATAAAGGAAGATTCACCGTGGAAAAAAAACCTTCAAGCGAAACCATTCTAATCAATGTATGTGTTCTCACACTAGGTTAATGCCGTGTCCATGGCTTGGAGAAAGACTTCTGCGGAGGATGCAGTTCCAGCGACACTGTGGCAGTTCCACCGAGAAGGTTCCGAGCCTCTATGTGTGGAGGCATCCTGAGAGTGCCCCAGTCTTCCCTTTGAGGATAAAGAGGGTGAAGAATACCGCTGCTTGCTAACATCTGGATGCCAGAAGAGAAACGCGATTTCTCCTATAGGTTTAGAAATATAGGACAGGTGGTTTGTCCTTAGGCATAGAATGCAGATGGCCGAGACTGCAATTTTTGAGCCCCATATTTGTCTCCGGCATGAAGCCTACAGGCACGTATGTGGGGCAGCATCAGGAAGGTGCCCTCTAGTTCCGCCGGTGGTAAAGGTCTGCTTAGAGGAGTCCGCTGAAAGAAACTCTTGCTTGCCGAAGACACAAGCCTTTTCCATGTCCGAGTGTAGTCTGGAAGACACTGCCCAAATAGAAATGCATAAACCAGAGAGTGTGGACCATGGAACACTGAACTGCCAGCTGGATATCTGAGGGTAGAAACACGTTCGTAAGTGTGTGTGGAAGGGCAGGCAGTGGCCTGGATTCGGATGCGAGAGACACATGCGTGGACATTGTAACTTAGAGCAAACAACAAATGTGCTCCCGTGAGAAGCCTGCTGGCCGGTAAGGGTTGAAGCGTCAGGATGCAGCCCTATCATTCCCAGCGTGGACGAAATCTCTGCCTCAGGCACGTCTCAGCGACACCGAGGATCCTTCAGTCCTATACACTGCTAGGCTCTCTGTGTGGAAGTCTCACGAAAGGGCAGTATCGGGCCCACGGATAAAGAGTTCTGTGGAGATAGCCACTCTCGGCAACCAACGTGGTTCTTCCAAGGGGGAAGTCTCTAGGAAGTATGTGTTACCGTGTCAGGAGAAGGCCATCTTCGCCCATCGTCCAAACATGACTGTGGATGACCGCACTTTCCTGGAACATCTGGTTTCCTGAAGAGAAAGCGATTTCTAGTGTAGGTATGGATAGACAGGCAAGGTGCCAGTCCCTGTCTGGGAGATCCAAGTCCGTGGAGGGAACAACTTCCGAGCCACAACAAGTTTCTCCACAAAGGAATCTTTCTATCCCCGGGGTGGGCAAGCTTCAGCGGGGTTCCATATCCCTGCCACTGAGAATCAAGCCTGTGGAGAAGGTCAATGCCCGGGAGCATCAACCTTCTGGTGATCCAAACTGTGGGCACGGAGGTGGAAGGCGAGACTAAGGGGCGTGTCCCTGTCAGGGTGAAAGCAGTCCATGGAGACGGCCACATTCGTGCACATTTCGTTCCCTCAAGCCAGAAGCATCATAGCCTATACTGATGAGAAGTAGCAGGATAATTCCTCAAACTCAACTGTGCGAAAATAGACGGAGGGCAAGGACACTTTCCACTAACACCTTGTCTCCAGAAGAGAATTGCGATGTCCAATCCAAAAGCGGGGAAGCCCAAGAGAGGGGCCACAGCCTCAAGCTGAAAAATGGGGCTGGGGACATGCACCCTTCAGAGAAACGGAAGTCTCTCCAACGACAAGCATTCTAGCACGCATGGGTTGAGGCCTCCTAAACATGCCCCATCCTTCCCTCCGTGAAACGAGTCTCTGGGCGGTGCGACTCTCCTCTAAGTGGAAGTTCTCTCCTGCGAGAATCTTTGGAGCACGTTTGCCAAGAGGCACGGCCAAGTGCCATGCTCTTCGCTCAGATAATGAAGCCTGCGAAGAAAGCAAGTTGCAGTGAAGAACACGACACTTCCACACAAACGCCTCGGAACAGATCCGTGTGTTGTAACATGAGGAAATGCCGTATCCTCTGTTGGCCGAAGGAACGGTGGGGAGGAGGCCATTTCGGGAACATGGTAGTTTTTCACATCATAAAAATCCAAGCCTCCGTGTGTGCAACGATCACGACAGGGCCATCTACTTTCCTGGGAGATACCGGAAGATGGAGGATTCCGGGGTCCACTCACATCTTGTTTTCCCAAGAGAAAAGCCTTTTCTCGGAGTTGTGAGGAAGTATAGGAAAGGGGGCTTTTCCTTACGATGAAAAACAAGACTGTGGAGAGGGCAAATTTCAGAGCACCCCAAGCATCTCTATTGAGAATCCTGGTCTCCCCTGTGCCTGATCGCATCCGAAAGGTGCCTAACCTTCCCTCAGTGAAAACACGCTCTTTGGAATACAGCGTTCAAGTCACCTCTTGCTTCCTGAAGATACAAAGGTTTCCCAGGCAGGTGTTTGATCAGGAGGAAATATCCCTACACGGATCCCTGGAAAACAAGACGTGGGAATGGTCATCGACACGGCCATCTGGATGCCGGAAGATAGATCCATCTTGAATTCTGTGTGCGGAAGCATAGGCGAGGGCCTAGGACCCTATCCTTAGAAACAAGTCTATGGGGAAGAGAACGTTCAGCACAACGCAGGTGTCCTGCCGCAGATGTGTTCTAGCATGGGTGTGTTCAAGCATCGGGAGAGTTCCATCTCCTTGCGTCTGTTAGACAAGCCTGTGGAGAAGGCCACTTGGCGATAACATATGGTTTGCCGATTTCCAAACGACTTCCAGGAGCGGTGCGGAAGGATAGGCCAGGTAGAATGCCCCCGGTGTTCCAGTAACAATTCTGGGGAAGCACAGGTCCCAGGAAACACAAGTTCCTTCAGAGGAGATGCTTTCTAATACATATGTCCAGAAGTCTCTGTACATAGCCTACCCTTGCTTCTGGGAGGCAAGTTGGGTGGAATGCGAATTCCACTACCATCTTGTTTCCACAAGAGAGAAATCGAATCATTCCAATATATGCGCTGGAGCCTAGTGTACAGGGGCGATGTCTGGACGCTTTGAGAGAAGAGTGTGGAACAGGCATCATTGAAGAAACCGCCAGATTCTCAAGAGAGGAGCCTTCTAGCATTGGCGGGATTAAGCGACCGAAACATGCATGACCCTTCCCTCTGGGAATAGTGTCTAGGGAATGGCATTTTTCACTCCGAGGAAGATTGTCCCGGTGGGGAGCTCTCTAGGGTGTTGGTCTGGAGGCCAGCGGAGAGGGCCACATATACCTCGCTGAAGAAAACTCTCCGTGAAGAAAGACAGTTTCAGTGAAGGAACGACACTTCCCACCAAATTCCCTGCAACGCACAGATACGTTTTAGCATCTGGAGAGGCCTTATCCTTGCCTTGGATAGAATTCATTTGGGAGTGCCTCTGCTGCCCCGTGCGTGCGTTTTCAAAGGAGCACCGTCCTACCTTATAGGTGTGGGAGTGGGCAAAGTCCTTACCCTGGGAGACAAGTCTGGGAAGCAGGCACCGTTCGGAATACCGCCAGGTTGTCCAGCAAGTGGCGGTCCAGCCTGCATATTCTGCAGCTCCCAAAACACGGACTCTCTTTGGCTCCCTGGACAAATCTCTGGGGAATGCAAAGCTTCCCTCAGAGGAAGCATATCCCAGCGAAACATTTTGTGGCATGTTTCTCTAGAGGTACGGGGATGTGTGGTAGCATTCAGGAGCTGCCGTGTCCTTGGCCGGGAGAAACAATTCCGTGGAGAAGGTGACTTCGGCCCCAATGGGCGTTTCCGATCAAGAAGCTTCCTTAGGCGAAAAGCGTGGAAGCATCACTGTAACGGCACCTTCTTCCCTCTGAGCAGCAGGACGGCAGTCAACCCTAGCATCCAAGAACCTCTGGTTTCCAGAAGGAAAAAGCGATCTCTAAGAGACGTTTCCAAGGGCAGAGATGGCGGGTCGTAGTGGCCTTTAGAAACAAGTGGGTGGAGAATGCCCCTTTCGGAGGACCACCCTTTGTCCTGCGAGAAGCCTTCTACAATGTATGTGTGGAGGCATCAGGCGGGTGCCGTGTCCATCCCTCAGTGAAAACCCTCTGTCGAGAACAATGTTGCAGGAACGTCTTGCTTACAGAAGTTAGATGTTTTCTCTAGGTCCTTGTGTGATGTGGAGGAGTCTGCCCTAATGGGATCTCTGAGAAACAAGGCTGCGGAGACTGGAAACCATCCCTGCCACCTGGATATCCGAAGACGGAACCCATTTCACGTCGATGTGCGGACGTAGAGGCCAGGGGCCTTGACCTGATGCCCAGAAAGGCGTCTGTGTGTCATACAACGTGGAGCGAACAGTCGAAATCTTCCCGTGTAGAGTCCTGTAGCATGTAGTGTACAAGCACCTGGAGCGGGCCCTCTCCTTCCATCGGAGATAGGAGCCCGTGGCAAATGGCACGTCGAGTTAACATAATTTCTCAAGAGTTCTCAGCCAATTCCAGGATCGGCCTTGAAGGGTAGGCAAAGGGCAAAATCCCCGTATTGGACTCCCCAGGATGTGGAGTAAGCAGCTGCCAGGAAACCCAAGTTCCCCTCGACGAGACGCTTTCTCACACAGAGATAAGCACGCATTCGTATGGGCGATATACTTCCTTCTGAGAAGGCGACGTTCCTTGCATATCGTGTTATCAGGAGAGAAAGCTGAAGTCCAGGACATGTGTGGAATTCTAGGGAAGGGGCAAGGTCCTTAGGCCCAGAATAGAGTCTGTGGAGCAGGGCCCTTTTGGATAACCTCAAGGTTCTCAAGTGTGAAGCATTCTGGCTTGCATGTGTCGAACAAACGAAACACGCCCTCTCCCTCTGTCTGTGAAGCAGTGTCAGGGGAATGCCACTTTCCCCTCAGAGGAAGTTTGTTCCCGTGGAGAGCATTCTAATATCTATCGCGAGAGGCATGCGGAAAGTGCCTTAGACTTCGCGGACCAGAAGCCTAGAAATAAAGGAAGATTCACCGTGGAAAAAAAACCTTCAAGCGAAACCATTCTAATCAATGTATGTGTTCTCACACTAGGTTAATGCCGTGTCCATGGCTTGGAGAAAGACTTCTGCGGAGGATGCAGTTCCAGCGACACTGTGGCAGTTCCACCGAGAAGGTTCCGAGCCTCTATGTGTGGAGGCATCCTGAGAGTGCCCCAGTCTTCCCTTTGAGGATAAAGAGGGTGAAGAATACCGCTGCTTGCTAACATCTGGATGCCAGAAGAGAAACGCGATTTCTCCTATAGGTTTAGAAATATAGGACAGGTGGTTTGTCCTTAGGCATAGAATGCAGATGGCCGAGACTGCAATTTTTGAGCCCCATATTTGTCTCCGGCATGAAGCCTACAGGCACGTATGTGGGGCAGCATCAGGAAGGTGCCCTCTAGTTCCGCCGGTGGTAAAGGTCTGCTTAGAGGAGTCCGCTGAAAGAAACTCTTGCTTGCCGAAGACACAAGCCTTTTCCATGTCCGAGTGTAGTCTGGAAGACACTGCCCAAATAGAAATGCATAAACCAGAGAGTGTGGACCATGGAACACTGAACTGCCAGCTGGATATCTGAGGGTAGAAACACGTTCGTAAGTGTGTGTGGAAGGGCAGGCAGTGGCCTGGATTCGGATGCGAGAGACACATGCGTGGACATTGTAACTTAGAGCAAACAACAAATGTGCTCCCGTGAGAAGCCTGCTGGCCGGTAAGGGTTGAAGCGTCAGGATGCAGCCCTATCATTCCCAGCGTGGACGAAATCTCTGCCTCAGGCACGTCTCAGCGACACCGAGGATCCTTCAGTCCTATACACTGCTAGGCTCTCTGTGTGGAAGTCTCACGAAAGGGCAGTATCGGGCCCACGGATAAAGAGTTCTGTGGAGATAGCCACTCTCGGCAACCAACGTGGTTCTTCCAAGGGGGAAGTCTCTAGGAAGTATGTGTTACCGTGTCAGGAGAAGGCCATCTTCGCCCATCGTCCAAACATGACTGTGGATGACCGCACTTTCCTGGAACATCTGGTTTCCTGAAGAGAAAGCGATTTCTAGTGTAGGTATGGAGAGACAGGCAAGGTGCCAGTCCCTGTCTGGGAGATCCAAGTCCGTGGAGGGAACAACTTCCGAGCCACAACAAGTTTCTCCACAAAGGAATCTTTCTATCCCCGGGGTGGGCAAGCTTCAGCGGGGTTCCATATCACTGCCACTGAGAATCAAGCCTGTGGAGAAGGTCAATGCCCGGGAGCATCAACCTTCTGGTGATCCAAACTGTGGGCACGGAGGTGGAAGGCGAGACTAAGGGGCGTGTCCCTGTCAGGGTGAAAGCAGTCCATGGAGACGGCCACATTCGTGCACATTTCGTTCCCTCAAGCCAGAAGCATCATAGCCTATACTGATGAGAAGTAGCAGGATAATTCCTCAAACTCAACTCTGCGAAAATAGACGGAGGGCAAGGACACTTTCCACTAACACCTTTTCTCCAGAAGAGAATTGCGATGTCCAATCCAAAAGCGGGGAAGCCCAAGAGAGGGGCCACAGCCTCAAGCTGAAAAATGGGGCTGGGGACATGCACCCTTCAGAGAAACGGAAGTCTCTCCAACGACAAGCATTCTAGCACGCATGGGTTGAGGCCTCCTAAACATGCCCCATCCTTCCCTCCGTGAAACGAGTCTCTGGGCGGTGCGACTCTCCTCTAAGTGGAAGTTCTCTCCTGCGAGAATCTTTGGAGCACGTTTGCCAAGAGGCACGGCCAAGTGCCATGCTCTTCGCTCAGATAATGAAGCCTGCGAAGAAAGCAAGTTGCAGTGAAGAACACGACACTTCCACACAAACGCCTCGGAACAGATCCGTGTGTTGTAACATGAGGAAATGCCGTATCCTCTGTTGGCCGAAGGAACGGTGGGGAGGAGGCCATTTCGGGAACATGGTAGTTTTTCACATCATAAAAATCCAAGCCTCCGTGTGTGCAACGATCACGACAGGGCCATCTACTTTCCTGGGAGATACCGGAAGATGGAGGATTCCGGGGTCCACTCACATCTTGTTTTCCCAAGAGAAAAGCCTTTTCTCGGAATTGTGAGGAAGTATAGGAAAGGGGGCTTTTCCTTACGATGAAAAACAAGACTGTGGAGAGGGCAAATTTCAGAGCACCCCAAGCATCTCTATTGAGAATCCTGGTCTCCCCTGTGCCTGATCGCATCCGAAAGGTGCCTAACCTTCCCTCAGTGAAAACACGCTCTTTGGAATACAGCGTTCAAGTCACCTCTTGCTTCCTGAAGATACAAAGGTTTCCCAGGCAGGTGTTTGATCAGGAGGAAATATCCCTACACGGATCCCTGGAAAACAAGACGTGGGAATGGTCATCGACACGGCCATCTGGATGCCGGAAGATAGATCCATCTTGAATTCTGTGTGCGGAAGCATAGGCGAGGGCCTAGGACCCTATCCTTAGAAACAAGTCTATGGGGAAGAGAACGTTCAGCACAACGCAGGTGTCCTGCCGCAGATGTGTTCTAGCATGGATGTGTTCAAGCATCGGGAGAGTTCCATCTCCTTGCGTCTGTTAGACAAGCCTGTGGAGAAGGCCACTTGGCGATAACATATGGTTTGCCGATTTCCAAACGACTTCCAGGAGCGGTGCGGAAGGATAGGCCAGGTAGAATGCCCCCGGTGTTCCAGTAACAATTCTGGGGAAGCACAGGTCCCAGGAAACACAAGTTCCTTCAGAGGAGATGCTTTCTAATACATATGTCCAGAAGTCTCTGTACATAGCCTACCCTTGCTTCTGGGAGGCAAGTTGGGTGGAATGCGAATTCCACTACCATCTTGTTTCCACAAGAGAGAAATCGAATCATTCCAATATATGCGCTGGAGCCTAGTGTACAGGGGCGATGTCTGGACGCTTTGAGAGAAGAGTGTGGAACAGGCATCATTGAAGAAACCGCCAGATTCTCAAGAGAGGAGCCTTCTAGCATTGGCGGGATTAAGCGACCGAAACATGCATGACCCTTCCCTCTGGGAATAGTGTCTAGGGAATGGCATTTTTCACTCCGAGGAAGATTGTCCCGGTGGGGAGCTCTCTAGGGTGTTGGTCTGGAGGCCAGCGGAGAGGGCCACATATACCTCGCTGAAGAAAACTCTCCGTGAAGAAAGACAGTTTCAGTGAAGGAACGACACTTCCCACCAAATTCCGTGCAACGCACAGATACGTTTTAGCATCTGGAAAGGCCTTATCCTTGCCTTGGATAGAATTCATTTGGGAGTGCCTCTGCTGCCCCGGCGTGGGTTTTCAAAGGAGCACCGTCCTACCTTATAGGTGTGGGAGTGGGCAAAGTCCTTACCCTGGGAGACAAGTCTGGGAAGCAGGCACCGTTCGGAATACCGCCAGGTTGTCCAGCAAGTGGCGGTCCAGCCTGCATATTCTGCAGCTCCCAAAACACGGACTCTCTTTGGCTCCCTGGACAAATCTCTGGGGAATGCAAAGCTTCCCTCAGAGGAAGCATATCCCAGCGAAACATTTTGTGGCATGTTTCTCTAGAGGTACGGGGATGTGTGGTAGCATTCAGGAGCTGCCGTGTCCTTGGCCGGGAGAAACAATTCCGTGGAGAAGGTGACTTCGGCCCCAATGGGCGTTTCCGATCAAGAAGCTTCCTTAGGCGAAAAGCGTGGAAGCATCACTGTAACGGCACCTTCTTCCCTCTGAGCAGCAGGACGGCAGTCAACCCTAGTATCCAAGAACCTCTGGTTTCCAGAAGGAAAAAGCGATCTCTAAGAGACGTTTCCAAGGGCAGAGATGGCGGGTCGTAGTGGCCTTTAGAGACAAGTGGGTGGAGAATGCCCCTTTCGGAGGACCACCCTTTGTCCTGCGAGAAGCCTTCTACAATGTATGTGTGGAGGCATCAGGCGGGTGCCGTGTCCATCCCTCAGTGAAAACCCTCTGTCGAGAACAATGTTGCAGGAACGTCTTGCTTACAGAAGTTAGATGTTTTCTCTAGGTCCTTGTGTGATGTGGAGGAGTCTGCCCTAATGGGATCTCTGAGAAACAAGGCTGCGGAGACTGGAAATCATCCCTGCCACCTGGATATCCGAAGACGGAACCCATTTCACGTCGATGTGCGGACGTAGAGGCCAGGGGCCTTGACCTGATGCCCAGAAAGGCGTCTGTGTGTCATACAACGTGGAGCGAACAGTCGAAATCTTCCCGTGTAGAGTCCTGTAGCATGTAGGGTACAAGCACCTGGAGCGGGCCCTCTCCTTCCATCGGAGATAGGAGCCCGTGGCAAATGGCACGTCGAGTTAACATAATTTCTCAAGAGTTCTCAGCCAATTCCAGTATCGGCCTTGAAGGACAGGCAGAGGGCAAAATCCCCGTATTGGACTCCCCAGGATGTGGAGTAAGCAGCTGCCAGGAAACCCAAGTTCCCCTCAACGAGACGCTTTCTCACACAGGGATAAGCACGCATTCGTATCGGCGATATACTTCCTTCTGAGAAGGCGACGTTCCTTGCATATCGTGTTATCAGGAGAGAAAGCTGAAGTCCAGGACATGTGTGGAATTCTAGGGAAGGGGCAAGGTCCTTAGGCCCAGAATAGAGTCTGTGGAGCAGGGCCCTTTTGGATAACCTCAAGGTTCTCAAGTGTGAAGCATTCTGGCTTGCATGTGTCGAACAAACGAAACACGCCCTCTCCCTCTGTCTGTGAAGCAGTCTCAGGGGAATGCCACTTTCCCCTCAGAGGAAGTTTGTTCCCGTGGAGAGCATTCTAATATCTATCGCGAGAGGCATGCGGAAAGTGCCTTAGACTTCGCGGACCAGAAGCCTAGAAATAAAGGAAGATTCACCGTGGAAAAAAAACCTTCAAGCGAAACCATTCTAATCAATGTATGTGTTCTCACACTAGGTTAATGCCGTGTCCATGGCTTGGAGAAAGACTTCTGCGGAGGATGCAGTTCCAGCGACACTGTGGCAGTTCCACCGAGAAGGTTCCGAGCCTCTATGTGTGGAGGCATCCTGAGAGTGCCCCAGTCTTCCCTTTGAGGAAAAAGAGGGTGAAGAATACCGCTGCTTGCTAACATCTGGATGCCAGAAGAGAAACGCGATTTCTCCTATAGGTTTAGAAATATAGGACAGGTGGTTTGTCCTTAGGCATAGAATGCAGATGGCCGAGACTGCAATTTTTGAGCCCCATATTTGTCTCCGGCATGAAGCCTACAGGCACGTATGTGGGGCAGCATCAGGAAGGTGCCCTCTAGTTCCGCCGATGGTAAAGGTCTGCTTAGAGGAGTCCGTTGAAAGAAACTCTTGCTTGCCGAAGACACAAGCCTTTTCCATGTCCGAGTGTAGTCTGGAAGACACTGCCCAAATAGAAATTCATAAACCAGAGAGTGTGGACCATGGAACCCTGAACTGCCAGCTGGATATCTGAGGGTAGAAACACGTTCGTAAGTGTGTGTGGAAGGGCAGGCAGTGGCCTGGATTCGGATGCGAGAGACACATGCGTGGACATTGTAACTTAGAGCAAACAACAAATGTGCTCCCGTGAGAAGCCTGCTGACCGGTAAGTATTGAAGCGTCAGGATGCAGCCCTATCATTCCCACCGTGGACGAAATCTCTGCCTCAGGCACGTCTCAGCGACACCGAGGATCCTTCAGTCCTATACACTGCTAGGCTCTCTGTGTGGAAGTCTCACGAAAGGGCAGTATCGGGACCTCGGAATAAAGAGTTCTGTGGAGATAGCCACTCTCGGCAACCAACGTGGTTCTTCCAAGGGGGAAGTCTCTAGGAAGTATGTGTTACCGTGTCAGGAGAAGGCCATCTTCGCCCATCGTCCAAACATGACTGTGGATGACGGCACGTTCCTGGAACATCTGGTTTCCTGAAGAGAAAGCGATTTCTAGTGTAGGTATGGAGAGACAGGCAAGGTGCCAGTCCCTGTCTGGGAGATCCAAGTCCGTGGAGGGAACAACTTCCGAGCCACAACAAGTTTCTCCCCAAAGGAATCTTTCTATCCCCGGGGTGGGCAAGCTTCAGCGGGGTTCCATATCCCTGCCACGGAGAATCAAGCCTGTGGAGAAGGTCACTGCCCGGGAGCATCTACTTTCTGGTGATCCAAACTGTGGGCACGGAGGTGGAAGGCGAGACTAAGGGGCGTGTCCCTGTCAGGGAGAAAGCAGTCCATGGAGACGGCCACATTCGTGCACAACTCGTTCCCTCAAGCCAGAAGCATCATAGCCTATAGTGATGAGAATTAGCAGGATAATTCCTCAAACTCAACTGTGCGAAAATAGACGGAGGGCAATGCCACTTTCCACTAACACCTTGTCTCCAGAAGAGAATTGCGATGTCCAATCCAAAAGCGGGGAAGCCCAAGAGAGGGGCCACAGCCTCAAGCTGAAAAATGGGACTGGGGACATGCACCCTTCAGAGAAACGGAAGTCTCTCCAACGACAAGCATTCTAGCACGCATGGGTTGAGGCCTCCTAAACATGCCCCATCCTTCCCTCCGTGAAACGAGTCTCTGGGCGGTACGACTCTCCTCTAAGTGGAAGTTCTCTCCTGCGAGAATCTTTGGAGCACGTTTGCCAAGAAGCACGGCCAAGTGCCATGCTCTTCGCTCAGGTAATGAAGCCTGCGAAGAAAGCAAGTTGCACTGAAGAACACGACACTTCCACACAAGGCCTGGGAACAGATCCGTGTGTTTTAACATGAGGAAATGCCGTATCCTCTGTTGGCCGAAGGAACGGTGGGGAGGAGGCCATTTCGGGAACATGGTAGTTTTTCACATCATAAAAATCCAAGCCTCCGTGTGTGCAACGATCACGACAGGGCCATCTACTTTCCTGGGAGATACCAGAAGATGGAGGATTCCGGGGTCCACTCACATCTTGTTTTCCCAAGAGAAAAGCCTTTTCTCGGAGTTGTGAGGAAGTATAGGAAAGGGGGCTTTTCCTTACGATGAAAAACAAGACTGTGGAGAGGGCAAATTTCAGAGCACCCCAAGCATCTCTATTGAGAATCCTGGTCTCCCCTGTGCCTGATCGCATCCGAAAGGTGCCTAACCTTCCCTCAGTGAAAACACGCTCTTTGGAATACAGCGTTCAAGTCACCTCTTGCTTCCTGAAGATACAAAGATTTCCCAGGCAGGTGTTTGATCAGGAGGAAATATCCCTACACGGAACTTTGGAAAAGAAGACGTGGCAATGGTCATCGGCACAGCCATCTGGATGCCGGAAGATAGATCCATCTTGAATTCTGTGTGCGGAAGCATAGGCGAGGGCCTAGGACCCTATCCTTAGAAACAAGTCTATGGGGAAGAGAACGTTCAGCACAACGCAGCTGTCCTGCCGGAGATGTGTTCTAGCATGGGTGTGTGCAAGCATCGGGAGAGTTCCATCTCCTTGCGTCTGTTAGACAAGCCTGTGGAGAAGGCCACTTGGCGATAACATATGGTTTGCCGATTTCCAAACGACTTCCAGAGCGGTGCGGAAGGATAGGCCAGGTAGAATGTCCCCGGTGTTCCAGTAACAATTCTGGGGCAGCACAGGTCCCAGGAAACACAAGTTCCTTCAGAGGAGATGCTTTCTAATACATATGTCCAGAAGTCTCTGTACATAGCCTACCCTTGCTTCTGGGAGGCAAGTTGGGTGGAATGCGAATTCCACTACCATCTTGTTTCCACAAGAGAGAAATCGAATCATTCCAATATATGCGCTGGAGCCTAGTGTACAGGGACGATGTCTGGACGCTTTGAGAGAAGAGTGTGGAACAGGCATCATTGAAGAAACCGCCAGATTCTCAAGAGAGGAGCCTTCTAGCATTGGCGGGATTAAGCGACCGAAACATGCATGACCCTTCCCTCTGGGAATAGTGTCTAGGGAATGGCATTTTTCACTCCGAGGAAGATTGTCCCGGTGGGGAGCTCTCTAGGGTGTTGGTCTGGAGGCCAGCGGAGAGGGCCACATATACCTCGCTGAAGAAAACTCTCCGTGAAGAAAGACAGTTTCAGTGAAGGAACGACACTTCCCACCAAATTCCGTGCAACGCACAGATACGTTTTAGCATCTGGAAAGGCCTTATCCTTGCCTTGGATAGAATTCATTTGGGAGTGCCTCTGCTGCCCCGGCGTGGGTTTTCAAAGGAGCACCGTCCTACCTTATAGGTGTGGGAGTGGGCAAAGTCCTTACCCTGGGAGACAAGTCTGGGAAGCAGGCACCGTTCGGAATACCGCCAGGTTGTCCAGCAAGTGGCGGTCCAGCCTGCATATTCTGCAGCTCCCAAAACACGGACTCTCTTTGGCTCCCTGGACAAATCTCTGGGGAATGCAAAGCTTCCCTCAGAGGAAGCATATCCCAGCGAAACATTTTGTGGCATGTTTCTCTAGAGGTACGGGGATGTGTGGTAGCATTCAGGAGCTGCCGTGTCCTTGGCCGGGAGAAACAATTCCGTGGAGAAGGTGACTTCGGCCCCAATGGGCGTTTCCGATCAAGAAGCTTCCTTAGGCGAAAAGCGTGGAAGCATCACTGTAACGGCACCTTCTTCCCTCTGAGCAGCAGGACGGCAGTCAACCCTAGTATCCAAGAACCTCTGGTTTCCAGAAGGAAAAAGCGATCTCTAAGAGACGTTTCCAAGGGCAGAGATGGCGGGTCGTAGTGGCCTTTAGAAACAAGTGGGTGGAGAATGCCCCTTTCGGAGGACCACCCTTTGCCCTGCGAGAAGCCTTCTACAATGTATGTGTGGAGGCATCAGGCGGGTGCCGTGTCCATCCCTCAGTGAAAACCCTCTGTCGAGAACAATGTTGCAGGAACGTCTTGCTTACAGAAGTTAGATGTTTTCTCTAGGTCCTTGTGTGATGTGGAGGAGTCTGCCCTAATGGGATCTCTGAGAAACAAGGCTGCGGAGACTGGAAACCATCCCTGCCACCTGGATATCCGAAGACGGAACCCATTTCACGTCGATGTGCGGACGTAGAGGCCAGGGGCCTTGACCTGATGCCCAGAAAGGCGTCTGTGTGTCATACAACGTGGAGCGAACAGTCGAAATCTTCCCGTGTAGAGTCCTGTAGCATGTAGTGTACAAGCACCTGGAGCGGGCCCTCTCCTTCCATCGGAGATAGGAGCCCGTGGCAAATGGCACGTCGAGTTAACATAATTTCTCAAGAGTTCTCAGCCAATTCCAGTATCGGCCTTGAAGGGTAGGCAAAGGGCAAAATCCCCGTATTGGACTCCCCAGGATGTGGAGTAAGCAGCTGCCAGGAAACCCAAGTTCCCCTCGACGAGACGCTTTCTCACACAGAGATAAGCACGCATTCGTATGGGCGATATACTTCCTTCTGAGAAGGCGACGTTCCTTGCATATCGTGTTATCAGGAGAGAAAGCTGAAGTCCAGGACATGTGTGGAATTCTAGGGAAGGGGCAAGGTCCTTAGGCCCAGAATAGAGTCTGTGGAGCAGGGCCCTTTTGGATAACCTCAAGGTTCTCAAGTGTGAAGCATTCTGGCTTGCATGTGTCGAACAAACGAAACACGCCCTCTCCCTCTGTCTGTGAAGCAGTCTCAGGGGAATGCCACTTTCCCCTCAGAGGAAGTTTGTTCCCGTGGAGAGCATTCTAATATCTATCGCGAGAGGCATGCGGAAAGTGCCTTAGACTTCGCGGACCAGAAGCCTAGAAATAAAGGAAGATTCACCGTGGAAAAAAAACCTTCAAGCGAAACCATTCTAATCAATGTATGTGTTCTCACACTAGGTTAATGCCGTGTCCATGGCTTGGAGAAAGACTTCTGCGGAGGATGCAGTTCCAGCGACACTGTGGCAGTTCCACCGAGAAGGTTCCGAGCCTCTATGTGTGGAGGCATCCTGAGAGTGCCCCAGTCTTCCCTTTGAGGATAAAGAGGGTGAAGAATACCGCTGCTTGCTAACATCTGGATGCCAGAAGAGAAACGCGATTTCTCCTATAGGTTTAGAAATATAGGACAGGTGGTTTGTCCTTAGGCATAGAATGCAGATGGCCGAGACTGCAATTTTTGAGCCCCATATTTGTCTCCGGCATGAAGCCTACAGGCACGTATGTGGGGCAGCATCAGGAAGGTGCCCTCTAGTTCCGCCGGTGGTAAAGGTCTGCTTAGAGGAGTCCGCTGAAAGAAACTCTTGCTTGCCGAAGACACAAGCCTTTTCCATGTCCGAGTGTAGTCTGGAAGACACTGCCCAAATAGAAATGCATAAACCAGAGAGTGTGGACCATGGAACACTGAACTGCCAGCTGGATATCTGAGGGTAGAAACACGTTCGTAAGTGTGTGTGGAAGGGCAGGCAGTGGCCTGGATTCGGATGCGAGAGACACATGCGTGGACATGGTAACTTAGAGCAAACAACAAATGTGCTCCCGTGAGAAGCCTGCTGGCCGGTAAGGGTTGAAGCGTCAGGATGCAGCCCTATCATTCCCAGCGTGGACGAAATCTCTGCCTCAGGCACGTCTCAGCGACACCGAGGATCCTTCAGTCCTATACACTGCTAGGCTCTCTGTGTGGAAGTCTCACGAAAGGGCAGTATCGGGCCCACGGATAAAGAGTTCTGTGGAGATAGCCACTCTCGGCAACCAACGTGGTTCTTCCAAGGGGGAAGTCTCTAGGAAGTATGTGTTACCGTGTCAGGAGAAGGCCATCTTCGCCCATCGTCCAAACATGACTGTGGATGACCGCACTTTCCTGGAACATCTGGTTTCCTGAAGAGAAAGCGATTTCTAGTGTAGGTATGGAGAGACAGGCAAGGTGCCAGTCCCTGTCTGGGAGATCCAAGTCCGTGGAGGGAACAACTTCCGAGCCACAACAAGTTTCTCCACAAAGGAATCTTTCTATCCCCGGGGTGGGCAAGCTTCAGCGGGGTTCCATATCCCTGCCACTGAGAATCAAGCCTGTGGAGAAGGTCACTGCCCGGGAGCATCAACCTTCTGGTGATCCAAACTGTGGGCACGGAGGTGGAAGGCGAGACTAAGGGGCGTGTCCCTGTCAGGGTGAAAGCAGTCCATGGAGACGGCCACATTCGTGCACATTTCGTTCCCTCAAGCCAGAAGCATCATAGCCTATACTGATGAGAAGTAGCAGGATAATTCCTCAAACTGAACTCTGCGAAAATAGACGGAGGGCAAGGACACTTTCCACTAACACCTTGTCTCCAGAAGAGAATTGCGATGTCCAATCCAAAAGCGGGGAAGCCCAAGAGAGGGGCCACAGCCTCAAGCTGAAAAATGGGGCTGGGGACATGCACCCTTCAGAGAAACGGAAGTCTCTCCAACGACAAGCATTCTAGCACGCATGGGTTGAGGCCTCCTAAACATGCCCCATCCTACCCTCCGTGAAACGAGTCTCTGGGCGGTGCGACTCTCCTCTAAGTGGAAGTTCTCTCCTGCGAGAATCTTTGGAGCACGTTTGCCAAGAGGCACGGCCAAGTGCCATGCTCTTCGCTCAGATAATGAAGCCTGCGAAGAAAGCAAGTTGCAGTGAAGAACACGACACTTCCACACAAACGCCTCGGAACAGATCCGTGTGTTGTAACATGAGGAAATGCCGTATCCTCTGTTGGCCGAAGGAACGGTGGGGAGGAGGCCATTTCGGGAACATGGTAGTTTTTCACATCATAAAAATCCAAGCCTCCGTGTGTGCAACGATCACGACAGGGCCATCTACTTTCCTGGGAGATACCGGAAGATGGAGGATTCCGGGGTCCACTCACATCTTGTTTTCCCAAGAGAAAAGCCTTTTCTCGGAGTTGTGAGGAAGTATAGGAAAGGGGGCTTTTCCTTACGATGAAAAACAAGACTGTGGAGAGGGCAAATTTCAGAGCACCCCAAGCATCTCTATTGAGAATCCTGGTCTCCCCTGTGCCTGATCGCATCCGAAAGGTGCCTAACCTTCCCTCAGTGAAAACACGCTCTTTGGAATACAGCGTTCAAGTCACCTCTTGCTTCCTGAAGATACAAAGATTTCCCAGGCAGGTGTTTCATCAGGAGGAAATATCCCTACACGGAATTTTGGAAAAGAAGACGTGGCAATGGTCATCGGCACGGCCATCTGGATGCCGGAAGATAGATCCATCTTGAATTCTGTGTGCGGAAGCATAGGCGAGGGCCTAGGACCCTATCCTTAGAAACAAGTCTATGGGGAAGAGAAAGTTCAGCACAACACAGCTGTCCTGCCGGAGATGTGTTCTAGCATGGGTGTGTGCAAGCATCGGGAGAGTTCCATCTCCTTGCGTCTGTTAGACAAGCCTGTGGAGAAGGCCACTTGGCGATAACATATGGTTTGCCGATTTCCAAACGACTTCCAGGAGCGGTGCGGAAGGATAGGCCAGGTAGAATGCCCCCGGTGTTCCAGTAACAATTCTGGGGAAGCACAGGTCCCAGGAAACACAAGTTCCTTCAGAGGAGATGCTTTCTAATACATATGTCCAGAAGTCTCTGTACATAGCCTACCCTTGCTTCTGGGAGGCAAGTTGGGTGGAATGCGAATTCCACTACCATCTTGTTTCCACAAGAGAGAAATCGAATCATTCCAATATATGCGCTGGAGCCTAGTGTACAGGGGCGATGTCTGGACGCTTTGAGAGAAGAGTGTGGAACAGGCATCATTGAAGAAACCGCCAGATTCTCAAGAGAGGAGCCTTCTAGCATTGGCGGGATTAAGCGACCGAAACATGCATGACCCTTCCCTCTGGGAATAGTGTCTAGGGAATGGCATTTTTCACTCCGAGGAAGATTGTCCCGGTGGGGAGCTCTCTAGGGTGTTGGTCTGGAGGCCAGCGGAGAGGGCCACATATACCTCGCTGAAGAAAACTCTCCGTGAAGAAAGACAGTTTCAGTGAAGGAACGACACTTCCCACCAAATTCCCTGCAACGCACAGATACGTTTTAGCATCTGGAAAGGCCTTATCCTTGCCTTGGATAGAATTCATTTGGGAGTGCCTCTGCTGCCCCGGCGTGGGTTTTCAAAGGAGCACCGTCCTACCTTATAGGTGTGGGAGTGGGCAAAGTCCTTACCCTGGGAGACAAGTCTGGGAAGCAGGCACCGTTCGGAATACCGCCAGGTTGTCCAGCAAGTGGCGGTCCAGCCTGCATATTCTGCAGCTCCCAAAACACGGACTCTCTTTGGCTCCCTGGACAAATCTCTGGGGAATGCAAAGCTTCCCTCAGAGGAAGCATATCCCAGCGAAACATATTGTGGCATGTTTCTCTAGAGGTACGGGGATGTGTGGTAGCATTCAGGAGCTGCCGTGTCCTTGGCCGGGAGAAACAATTCCGTGGAGAAGGTGACTTCAGCCCCAATGGGCGTTTCCGATCAAGAAGCTTCCTTAGGCGAAAAGCGTGGAAGCATCACTGTAACGGCACCTTCTTCCCTCTGAGCAGCAGGACGGCAGTCAACCCTAGTATCCAAGAACCTCTGGTTTCCAGAAGGAAAAAGCGATCTCTAAGAGACGTTTCCAAGGGCAGAGATGGCGGGTCGTAGTGGCCTTTAGAGACAAGTGGGTGGAGAATGCCCCTTTCGGAGGACCACCCTTTGTCCTGCGAGAAGCCTTCTACAATGTATGTGTGGAGGCATCAGGCGGGTGCCGTGTCCATCCCTCAGTGAAAACCCTCTGTCGAGAACAATGTTGCAGGAACGTCTTGCTTACAGAAGTTAGATGTTTTCTCTAGGTCCTTGTGTGATGTGGAGGAGTCTGCCCTAATGGGATCTCTGAGAAACAAGGCTGCGGAGACTGGAAACCATCCCTGCCACCTGGATATCCGAAGACGGAACCCATTTCACGTCGGTGTGCGGACGTAGAGGCCAGGGGCCTTGACCTGATGCCCAGAAAGGCGTCTGTGTGTCATACAACGTGGAGCGAACAGTCGAAATCTTCCCGTGTAGAGTCCTGTAGCATGTAGGGTACAAGCAACTGGAGCGGGCCCTCTCCTTCCATCGGAGATAGGAGCCCGTGGCAAATGGCACGTCGAGTTAACATAATTTCTCAAGAGTTCTCAGCCAATTCCAGTATCGGCCTTGAAGGACAGGCAAAGGGCAAAATCCCCGTATTGGACTCCCCAGGTTGTGGAGTAAGCAGCTGCCAGGAAACCCAAGTTCCCCTCAACGAGACGCTTTCTCACACAGGGATAAGCACGCATTCGTATCGGCGATATACTTCCTTCTGAGAAGGCGACGTTCCTTGCATATCGTGTTATCAGGAGAGAAAGCTGAAGTCCAGGACATGTGTGGAATTCTAGGGAAGGGGCAAGGTCCTTAGGCCCAGAATAGAGTCTGTGGAGCAGGGCCCTTTTGGATAACCTCAAGGTTCTCAAGTGTGAAGCATTCTGGCTTGCATGTGTCGAACAAACGAAACACGCCCTCTCCCTCTGTCTGTGAAGCAGTGTCAGGGGAATGCCACTTTCCCCTCAGAGGAAGTTTGTTCCCGTGGAGAGCATTCTAATATCTATCGCGAGAGGCATGCGGAAAGTGCCGTAGACTTCGCGGACCAGAAGCCTAGAAATAAAGGAAGATTCACCGTGGAAAAAAAACCTTCAAGCGAAACCATTCTAATCAATGTATGTGTTCTCACACTAGGTTAATGCCGTGTCCATGGCTTGGAGAAAGACTTCTGCGGAGGATGCAGTTCCAGCGACACTGTGGCAGTTCCACCGAGAAGGTTCCGAGCCTCTATGTGTGGAGGCATCCTGAGAGTGCCCCAGTCTTCCCTTTGAGGAAAAAGAGGGTGAAGAATACCGCTGCTTGCTAACATCTGGATGCCAGAAGAGAAACGCGATTTCTCCTATAGGTTTAGAAATATAGGACAGGTGGTTTGTCCTTAGGCATAGAATGCAGATGGCCGAGACTGCAATTTTTGAGCCCCATATTTGTCTCCGGCATGAAGCCTACAGGCACGTATGTGGGGCAGCATCAGGAAGGTGCCCTCTAGTTCCGCCGATGGTAAAGGTCTGCTTAGAGGAGTCCGTTGAAAGAAACTCTTGCTTGCCGAAAACACAAGCCTTTTCCATGTCCGAGTGTAGTCTGGAAGACACTGCCCAAATAGAAATTCATAAACCAGAGAGTGTGGACCATGGAACCCTGAACTGCCAGCTGGATATATGAGGGTAGAAACACGTTCGTAAGTGTGTGTGGAAGGGCAGGCAGTGGCCTGGATTCGGATGCGAGAGACACATGCGTGGACATTGTAACTTAGAGCAAACAACAAATGTGCTCCCGTGAGAAGCCTGCTGACCGGTAAGTATTGAAGCGTCAGGATGCAGCCCTATCATTCCCACCGTGGACGAAATCTCTGCCTCAGGCACGTCTCAGCGACACCGAGGATCCTTCAGTCCTATACACTGCTAGGCTCTCTGTGTGGAAGTCTCACGAAAGGGCAGTATCGGGACCTCGGAATAAAGAGTTCTGTGGAGATAGCCACTCTCGGCAACCAACGTGGTTCTTCCAAGGGGGAAGTCTCTAGGAAGTATGTGTTACCGTGTCAGGAGAAGGCCATCTTCGCCCATCGTCCAAACATGACTGTGGATGACGGCACGTTCCTGGAACATCTGGTTTCCTGAAGAGAAAGCGATTTCTAGTGTAGGTATGGAGAGACAGGCAAGGTGCCAGTCCCTGTCTGGGAGATCCAAGTCCGTGGAGGGAACAACTTCCGAGCCACAACAAGTTTCTCCCCAAAGGAATCTTTCTATCCCCGGGGTGGGCAAGCTTCAGCGGGGTTCCATATCCCTGCCACGGAGAATCAAGCCTGTGGAGAAGGTCACTGCCCGGGAGCATCTACTTTCTGGTGATCCAAACTGTGGGCACGGAGGTGGAAGGCGAGACTAAGGGGCGTGTCCCTGTCAGGGAGAAAGCAGTCCATGGAGACGGCCACATTCGTGCACAACTCGTTCCCTCAAGCCAGAAGCATCATAGCCTATAGTGATGAGAATTAGCAGGATAATTCCTCAAACTCAACTGTGCGAAAATAGACGGAGGGCAATGCCACTTTCCACTAACACCTTGTCTCCAGAAGAGAATTGCGATGTCCAATCCAAAAGCGGGGAAGCCCAAGAGAGGGGCCACAGCCTCAAGCTGAAAAATGGGACTGGGGACATGCACCCTTCAGAGAAACGGAAGTCTCTCCAACGACAAGCATTCTAGCACGCATGGGTTGAGGCCTCCTAAACATGCCCCATCCTTCCCTCCGTGAAACGAGTCTCTGGGCGGTACGACTCTCCTCTAAGTGGAAGTTCTCTCCTGCGAGAATCTTTGGAGCACGTTTGCCAAGAGGCACGGCCAAGTGCCATGCTCTTCGCTCAGGTAATGAAGCCTGCGAAGAAAGCAAGTTGCACTGAAGAACACGACACTTCCACACAAGGCCTGGGAACAGATCCGTGTGTTTTAACATGAGGAAATGCCGTATCCTCTGTTGGCCGAAGGAACGGTGGGGAGGAGGCCATTTCGGGAACATGGTAGTTTTTCACATCATAAAAATCCAAGCCTCCGTGTGTGCAACGATCACGACAGGGCCATCTACTTTCCTGGGAGATACCAGAAGATGGAGGATTCCGGGGTCCACTCACATCTTGTTTTCCCAAGAGTAAAGCCTTTTCTCGGAGTTGTGAGGAAGTATAGGAAAGGGGGCTTTTCCTTACGATGAAAAACAAGACTGTGGAGAGGGCAAATTTCAGAGCACCCCAAGCATCTCTATTGAGAATCCTGGTCTCCCCTGTGCCTGATCGCATCCGAAAGGTGCCTAACCTTCCCTCAGTGAAAACACGCTCTTTGGAATACAGCGTTCAAGTCACCTCTTGCTTCCTGAAGATACAAAGATTTCCCAGGCAGGTGTTTGATCAGGAGGAAATATCCCTACACGGAACTTTGGAAAAGAAGACGTGGCAATGGTCATCGGCACAGCCATCTGGATGCCGGAAGATAGATCCATCTTGAATTCTGTGTGCGGAAGCATAGGCGAGGGCCTAGGACCCTATCCTTAGAAACAAGTCTATGGGGAAGAGAACGTTCAGCACAACGCAGCTGTCCTGCCGGAGATGTGTTCTAGCATGGGTGTGTGCAAGCATCGGGAGAGTTCCATCTCCTTGCGTCTGTTAGACAAGCCTGTGGAGAAGGCCACTTGGCGATAACATATGGTTTGCCGATTTCCAAACGACTTCCAGAGCGGTGCGGAAGGATAGGCCAGGTAGAATGTCCCCGGTGTTCCAGTAACAATTCTGGGGCAGCACAGGTCCCAGGAAACACAAGTTCCTTCAGAGGAGATGCTTTCTAATACATATGTCCAGAAGTCTCTGTACATAGCCTACCCTTGCTTCTGGGAGGCAAGTTGGGTGGAATGCGAATTCCACTACCATCTTGTTTCCACAAGAGAGAAATCGAATCATTCCATTATATGCGCTGGAGCCTAGTGTACAGGGACGATGTCTGGACGCTTTGAGAGAAGAGTGTGGAACAGGCATCATTGAAGAAACCGCCAGATTCTCAAGAGAGGAGCCTTCTAGCATTGGCGGGATTAAGCGACCGAAACATGCATGACCCTTCCCTCTGGGAATAGTGTCTAGGGAATGGCATTTTTCACTCCGAGGAAGATTGTCCCGGTGGGGAGCTCTCTAGGGTGTTGGTCTGGAGGCCAGCGGAGAGGGCCACATATACCTCGCTGAAGAAAACTCTCCGTGAAGAAAGACAGTTTCAGTGAAGGAACGACACTTCCCACCAAATTCCGTGCAACGCACAGATACGTTTTAGCATCTGGAAAGGCCTTATCCTTGCCTTGGATAGAATTCATTTGGGAGTGCCTCTGCTGCCCCGGCGTGGGTTTTCAAAGGAGCACCGTCCTACCTTATAGGTGTGGGAGTGGGCAAAGTCCTTACCCTGGGAGACAAGTCTGGGAAGCAGGCACCGTTCGGAATACCGCCAGGTTGTCCAGCAAGTGGCGGTCCAGCCTGCATATTCTGCAGCTCCCAAAACACGGACTCTCTTTGGCTCCCTGGACAAATCTCTGGGGAATGCAAAGCTTCCCTCAGAGGAAGCATATCCCAGCGAAACATTTTGTGGCATGTTTCTCTAGAGGTACGGGGATGTGTGGTAGCATTCAGGAGCTGCCGTGTCCTTGGCCGGGAGAAACAATTCCGTGGAGAAGGTGACTTCGGCCCCAATGGGCGTTTCCGATCAAGAAGCTTCCTTAGGCGAAAAGCGTGGAAGCATCACTGTAACGGCACCTTCTTCCCTCTGAGCAGCAGGACGGCAGTCAACCCTAGTATCCAAGAACCTCTGGTTTCCAGAAGGAAAAAGCGATCTCTAAGAGACGTTTCCAAGGGCAGAGATGGCGGGTCGTAGTGGCCTTTAGAAACAAGTGGGTGGAGAATGCCCCTTTCGGAGGACCACCCTTTGCCCTGCGAGAAGCCTTCTACAATGTATGTGTGGAGGCATCAGGCGGGTGCCGTGTCCATCCCTCAGTGAAAACCCTCTGTCGAGAACAATGTTGCAGGAACGTCTTGCTTACAGAAGTTAGATGTTTTCTCTAGGTCCTTGTGTGATGTGGAGGAGTCTGCCCTAATGGGATCTCTGAGAAACAAGGCTGCGGAGACTGGAAACCATCCCTGCCACCTGGATATCCGAAGACGGAAACCATTTCACGTCGATGTGCGGACGTAGAGGCCAGGGGCCTTGACCTGATGCCCAGAAAGGCGTCTGTGTGTCATACAACGTGGAGCGAACAGTCGAAATCTTCCCGTGTAGAGTCCTGTAGCATGTAGTGTACAAGCACCTGGAGCGGGCCCTCTCCTTCCATCGGAGATAGGAGCCCGTGGCAAATGGCACGTCGAGTTAACATAATTTCTCAAGAGTTCTCAGCCAATTCCAGTATCGGCCTTGAAGGGTAGGCAAAGGGCAAAATCCCCGTATTGGACTCCCCAGGATGTGGAGTAAGCAGCTGCCAGGAAACCCAAGTTCCCCTCGACGAGACGCTTTCTCACACAGAGATAAGCACGCATTCGTATGGGCGATATACTTCCTTCTGAGAAGGCGACGTTCCTTGCATATCGTGTTATCAGGAGAGAAAGCTGAAGTCCAGGACATGTGTGGAATTCTAGGGAAGGGGCAAGGTCCTTAGGCCCAGAATAGAGTCTGTGGAGCAGGGCCCTTTTGGATAACCTCAAGGTTCTCAAGTGTGAAGCATTCTGGCTTGCATGTGTCGAACAAACGAAACACGCCCTCTCCCTCTGTCTGTGAAGCAGTCTCAGGGGAATGCCACTTTCCCCTCAGAGGAAGTTTGTTCCCGTGGAGAGCATTCTAATATCTATCGCGAGAGGCATGCGGAAAGTGCCTTAGACTTCGCGGACCAGAAGCCTAGAAATAAAGGAAGATTCACCGTGGAAAAAAAACCTTCAAGCGAAACCATTCTAATCAATGTATGTGTTCTCACACTAGGTTAATGCCGTGTCCATGGCTTGGAGAAAGACTTCTGCGGAGGATGCAGTTCCAGCGACACTGTGGCAGTTCCACCGAGAAGGTTCCGAGCCTCTATGTGTGGAGGCATCCTGAGAGTGCCCCAGTCTTCCCTTTGAGGATAAAGAGGGTGAAGAATACCGCTGCTTGCTAACATCTGGATGCCAGAAGAGAAACGCGATTTCTCCTATAGGTTTAGAAATATAGGACAGGTGGTTTGTCCTTAGGCATAGAATGCAGATGGCCGAGACTGCAATTTTTGAGCCCCATATTTGTCTCCGGCATGAAGCCTACAGGCACGTATGTGGGGCAGCATCAGGAAGGTGCCCTCTAGTTCCGCCGGTGGTAAAGGTCTGCTTAGAGGAGTCCGCTGAAAGAAACTCTTGCTTGCCGAAGACACAAGCCTTTTCCATGTCCGAGTGTAGTCTGGAAGACACTGCCCAAATAGAAATGCATAAACCAGAGAGTGTGGACCATGGAACACTGAACTGCCAGCTGGATATCTGAGGGTAGAAACACGTTCGTAAGTGTGTGTGGAAGGGCAGGCAGTGGCCTGGATTCGGATGCGAGAGACACATGCGTGGACATGGTAACTTAGAGCAAACAACAAATGTGCTCCCGTGAGAAGCCTGCTGGCCGGTAAGGGTTGAAGCGTCAGGATGCAGCCCTATCATTCCCAGCGTGGACGAAATCTCTGCCTCAGGCACGTCTCAGCGACACCGAGGATCCTTCAGTCCTATACACTGCTAGGCTCTCTGTGTGGAAGTCTCACGAAAGGGCAGTATCGGGCCCACGGATAAAGAGTTCTGTGGAGATAGCCACTCTCGGCAACCAACGTGGTTCTTCCAAGGGGGAAGTCTCTAGGAAGTATGTGTTACCGTGTCAGGAGAAGGCCATCTTCGCCCATCGTCCAAACATGACTGTGGATGACCGCACTTTCCTGGAACATCTGGTTTCCTGAAGAGAAAGCGATTTCTAGTGTAGGTATGGAGAGACAGGCAAGGTGCCAGTCCCTGTCTGGGAGATCCAAGTCCGTGGAGGGAACAACTTCCGAGCCACAACAAGTTTCTCCACAAAGGAATCTTTCTATCCCCGGGGTGGGCAAGCTTCAGCGGGGTTCCATATCCCTGCCACTGAGAATCAAGCCTGTGGAGAAGGTCACTGCCCGGGAGCATCAACCTTCTGGTGATCCAAACTGTGGGCACGGAGGTGGAAGGCGAGACTAAGGGGCGTGTCCCTGTCAGGGTGAAAGCAGTCCATGGAGACGGCCACATTCGTGCACATTTCGTTCCCTCAAGCCAGAAGCATCATAGCCTATACTGATGAGAAGTAGCAGGATAATTCCTCAAACTGAACTCTGCGAAAATAGACGGAGGGCAAGGACACTTTCCACTAACACCTTGTCTCCAGAAGAGAATTGCGATGTCCAATCCAAAAGCGGGGAAGCCCAAGAGAGGGGCCACAGCCTCAAGCTGAAAAATGGGGCTGGGGACATGCACCCTTCAGAGAAACGGAAGTCTCTCCAACGACAAGCATTCTAGCACGCATGGGTTGAGGCCTCCTAAACATGCCCCATCCTTCCCTCCGTGAAACGAGTCTCTGGGCGGTGCGACTCTCCTCTAAGTGGAAGTTCTCTCCTGCGAGAATCTTTGGAGCACGTTTGCCAAGAGGCACGGCCAAGTGCCATGCTCTTCGCTCAGATAATGAAGCCTGCGAAGAAAGCAAGTTGCAGTGAAGAACACGACACTTCCACACAAACGCCTCGGAACAGATCCGTGTGTTGTAACATGAGGAAATGCCGTATCCTCTGTTGGCCGAAGGAACGGTGGGGAGGAGGCCATTTCGGGAACATGGTAGTTTTTCACATCATAAAAATCCAAGCCTCCGTGTGTGCAACGATCACGACAGGGCCATCTACTTTCCTGGGAGATACCGGAAGATGGAGGATTCCGGGGTCCACTCACATCTTGTTTTCCCAAGAGAAAAGCCTTTTCTCGGAGTTGTGAGGAAGTATAGGAAAGGGGGCTTTTCCTTACGATGAAAAACAAGACTGTGGAGAGGGCAAATTTCAGAGCACCCCAAGCATCTCTATTGAGAATCCTGGTCTCCCCTGTGCCTGATCGCATCCGAAAGGTGCCTAACCTTCCCTCAGTGAAAACACGCTCTTTGGAATACAGCGTTCAAGTCACCTCTTGCTTCCTGAAGATACAAAGATTTCCCAGGCAGGTGTTTGATCAGGAGGAAATATCCCTACACGGAATTTTGGAAAAGAAGACGTGGCAATGGTCATCGGCACGGCCATCTGGATGCCGGAAGATAGATCCATCTTGAATTCTGTGTGCGGAAGCATAGGCGAGGGCCTAGGACCCTATCCTTAGAAACAAGTCTATGGGGAAGAGAACGTTCAGCACAACACAGCTGTCCTGCCGGAGATGTGTTCTAGCATGGGTGTGTGCAAGCATCGGGAGAGTTCCATCTCCTTGCGTCTGTTAGACAAGCCTGTGGAGAAGGCCACTTGGCGATAACATATGGTTTGCCGATTTCCAAACGACTTCCAGGAGCGGTGCGGAAGGATAGGCCAGGTAGAATGCCCCCGGTGTTCCAGTAACAATTCTGGGGAAGCACAGGTCCCAGGAAACACAAGTTCCTTCAGAGGAGATGCTTTCTAATACATATGTCCAGAAGTCTCTGTACATAGCCTACCCTTGCTTCTGGGAGGCAAGTTGGGTGGAATGCGAATTCCACTACCATCTTGTTTCCACAAGAGAGAAATCGAATCATTCCAATATATGCGCTGGAGCCTAGTGTACAGGGGCGATGTCTGGACGCTTTGAGAGAAGAGTGTGGAACAGGCATCATTGAAGAAACCGCCAGATTCTCAAGAGAGGAGCCTTCTAGCATTGGCGGGATTAAGCGACCGAAACATGCATGACCCTTCCCTCTGGGAATAGTGTCTAGGGAATGGCATTTTTCACTCCGAGGAAGATTGTCCCGGTGGGGAACTCTCTAGGGTGTTGGTCTGGAGGCCAGCGGAGAGGGCCACATATACCTCGCTGAAGAAAACTCTCCGTGAAGAAAGACAGTTTCAGTGAAGGAACGACACTTCCCACCAAATTCCCTGCAACGCACAGATACGTTTTAGCATCTGGAAAGGCCTTATCCTTGCCTTGGATAGAATTCATTTGGGAGTGCCTCTGCTGCCCCGGCGTGGGTTTTCAAAGGAGCACCGTCCTACCTTATAGGTGTGGGAGTGGGCAAAGTCCTTACCCTGGGAGACAAGTCTGGGAAGCAGGCACCGTTCGGAATACCGCCAGGTTGTCCAGCAAGTGGCGGTCCAGCCTGCATATTCTGCAGCTCCCAAAACACGGACTCTCTTTGGCTCCCTGGACAAATCTCTGGGGAATGCAAAGCTTCCCTCAGAGGAAGCATATCCCAGCGAAACATATTGTGGCATGTTTCTCTAGAGGTACGGGGATGTGTGGTAGCATTCAGGAGCTGCCGTGTCCTTGGCCGGGAGAAACAATTCCGTGGAGAAGGTGACTTCAGCCCCAATGGGCGTTTCCGATCAAGAAGCTTCCTTAGGCGAAAAGCGTGGAAGCATCACTGTAACGGCACCTTCTTCCCTCTGAGCAGCAGGACGGCAGTCAACCCTAGTATCCAAGAACCTCTGGTTTCCAGAAGGAAAAAGCGATCTCTAAGAGACGTTTCCAAGGGCAGAGATGGCGGGTCGTAGTGGCCTTTAGAGACAAGTGGGTGGAGAATGCCCCTTTCGGAGGACCACCCTTTGTCCTGCGAGAAGCCTTCTACAATGTATGTGTGGAGGCATCAGGCGGGTGCCGTGTCCATCCCTCAGTGAAAACCCTCTGTCGAGAACAATGTTGCAGGAACGTCTTGCTTACAGAAGTTAGATGTTTTCTCTAGGTCCTTGTGTGATGTGGAGGAGTCTGCCCTAATGGGATCTCTGAGAAACAAGGCTGCGGAGACTGGAAACCATCCCTGCCACCTGGATATCCGAAGACGGAACCCATTTCACGTCGGTGTGCGGACGTAGAGGCCAGGGGCCTTGACCTGATGCCCAGAAAGGCGTCTGTGTGTCATACAACGTGGAGCGAACAGTCGAAATCTTCCCGTGTAGAGTCCTGTAGCATGTAGGGTACAAGCACCTGGAGCGGGCCCTCTCCTTCCATCGGAGATAGGAGCCCGTGGCAAATGGCACGTCGAGTTAACATAATTTCTCAAGAGTTCTCAGCCAATTCCAGTATCGGCCTTGAAGGGTAGGCAAAGGGCAAAATCCCCGTATTGGACTCCCCAGGATGTGGAGTAAGCAGCTGCCAGGAAACCCAAGTTCCCCTCGACGAGACGCTTTCTCACACAGAGATAAGCACGCATTCGTATGGGCGATATACTTCCTTCTGAGAAGGCGACGTTCCTTGCATATCGTGTTATCAGGAGAGAAAGCTGAAGTCCAGGACATGTGTGGAATTCTAGGGAAGGGGCAAGGTCCTTAGGCCCAGAATAGAGTCTGTGGAGCAGGGCCCTTTTGGATAACCTCAAGGTTCTCAAGTGTGAAGCATTCTGGCTTGCATGTGTCGAACAAACGAAACACGCCCTCTCCCTCTGTCTGTGAAGCAGTCTCAGGGGAATGCCACTTTCCCCTCAGAGGAAGTTTGTTCCCGTGGAGAGCATTCTAATATCTATCGCGAGAGGCATGCGGAAAGTGCCTTAGACTTCGCGGACCAGAAGCCTAGAAATAAAGGAAGATTCACCGTGGAAAAAAAACCTTCAAGCGAAACCATTCTAATCAATGTATGTGTTCTCACACTAGGTTAATGCCGTGTCCATGGCTTGGAGAAAGACTTCTGCGGAGGATGCAGTTCCAGCGACACTGTGGCAGTTCCACCGAGAAGGTTCCGAGCCTCTATGTGTGGAGGCATCCTGAGAGTGCCCCAGTCTTCCCTTTGAGGATAAAGAGGGTGAAGAATACCGCTGCTTGCTAACATCTGGATGCCAGAAGAGAAACGCGATTTCTCCTATAGGTTTAGAAATATAGGACAGGTGGTTTGTCCTTAGGCATAGAATGCAGATGGCCGAGACTGCAATTTTTGAGCCCCATATTTGTCTCCGGCATGAAGCCTACAGGCACGTATGTGGGGCAGCATCAGGAAGGTGCCCTCTAGTTCCGCCGGTGGTAAAGGTCTGCTTAGAGGAGTCCGCTGAAAGAAACTCTTGCTTGCCGAAGACACAAGCCTTTTCCATGTCCGAGTGTAGTCTGGAAGACACTGCCCAAATAGAAATGCATAAACCAGAGAGTGTGGACCATGGAACACTGAACTGCCAGCTGGATATCTGAGGGTAGAAACACGTTCGTAAGTGTGTGTGGAAGGGCAGGCAGTGGCCTGGATTCGGATGCGAGAGACACATGCGTGGACATGGTAACTTAGAGCAAACAACAAATGTGCTCCCGTGAGAAGCCTGCTGGCCGGTAAGGGTTGAAGCGTCAGGATGCAGCCCTATCATTCCCAGCGTGGACGAAATCTCTGCCTCAGGCACGTCTCAGCGACACCGAGGATCCTTCAGTCCTATACACTGCTAGGCTCTCTGTGTGGAAGTCTCACGAAAGGGCAGTATCGGGCCCACGGATAAAGAGTTCTGTGGAGATAGCCACTCTCGGCAACCAACGTGGTTCTTCCAAGGGGGAAGTCTCTAGGAAGTATGTGTTACCGTGTCAGGAGAAGGCCATCTTCGCCCATCGTCCAAACATGACTGTGGATGACCGCACTTTCCTGGAACATCTGGTTTCCTGAAGAGAAAGCGATTTCTAGTGTAGGTATGGAGAGACAGGCAAGGTGCCAGTCCCTGTCTGGGAGATCCAAGTCCGTGGAGGGAACAACTTCCGAGCCACAACAAGTTTCTCCACAAAGGAATCTTTCTATCCCCGGGGTGGGCAAGCTTCAGCGGGGTTCCATATCCCTGCCACTGAGAATCAAGCCTGTGGAGAAGGTCACTGCCCGGGAGCATCAACCTTCTGGTGATCCAAACTGTGGGCACGGAGGTGGAAGGCGAGACTAAGGGGCGTGTCCCTGTCAGGGTGAAAGCAGTCCATGGAGACGGCCACATTCGTGCACATTTCGTTCCCTCAAGCCAGAAGCATCATAGCCTATACTGATGAGAAGTAGCAGGATAATTCCTCAAACTGAACTCTGCGAAAATAGACGGAGGGCAAGGACACTTTCCACTAACACCTTGTCTCCAGAAGAGAATTGCGATGTCCAATCCAAAAGCGGGGAAGCCCAAGAGAGGGGCCACAGCCTCAAGCTGAAAAATGGGGCTGGGGACATGCACCCTTCAGAGAAACGGAAGTCTGTCCAACGACAAGCATTCTAGCACGCATGGGTTGAGGCCTCCTAAACATGCCCCATCCTTCCCTCCGTGAAACGAGTCTCTGGGCGGTGCGACTCTCCTCTAAGTGGAAGTTCTCTCCTGCGAGAATCTTTGGAGCACGTTTGCCAAGAGGCACGGCCAAGTGCCATGCTCTTCGCTCAGATAATGAAGCCTGCGAAGAAAGCAAGTTGCAGTGAAGAACACGACACTTCCACACAAACGCCTCGGAACAGATCCGTGTGTTGTAACATGAGGAAATGCCGTATCCTCTGTTGGCCGAAGGAACGGTGGGGAGGAGGCCATTTCGGGAACATGGTAGTTTTTCACATCATAAAAATCCAAGCCTCCGTGTGTGCAACGATCACGACAGGGCCATCTACTTTCCTGGGAGATACCGGAAGATGGAGGATTCCGGGGTCCACTCACATCTTGTTTTCCCAAGAGAAAAGCCTTTTCTCGGAGTTGTGAGGAAGTATAGGAAAGGGGGCTTTTCCTTACGATGAAAAACAAGACTGTGGAGAGGGCAAATTTCAGAGCACCCCAAGCATCTCTATTGAGAATCCTGGTCTCCCCTGTGCCTGATCGCATCCGAAAGGTGCCTAACCTTCCCTCAGTGAAAACACGCTCTTTGGAATACAGCGTTCAAGTCACCTCTTGCTTCCTGAAGTTACAAAGATTTCCCAGGCAGGTGTTTGATCAGGAGGAAATATCCCTACACGGAATTTTGGAAAAGAAGACGTGGCAATGGTCATCGGCACGGCCATCTGGATGCCGGAAGATAGATCCATCTTGAATTCTGTGTGCGGAAGCATAGGCGAGGGCCTAGGACCCTATCCTTAGAAACAAGTCTATGGGGAAGAGAACGTTCAGCACAACACAGCTGTCCTGCCGGAGATGTGTTCTAGCATGGGTGTGTGCAAGCATCGGGAGAGTTCCATCTCCTTGCGTCTGTTAGACAAGCCTGTGGAGAAGGCCACTTGGCGATAACATATGGTTTGCCGATTTCCAAACGACTTCCAGGAGCGGTGCGGAAGGATAGGCCAGGTAGAATGCCCCCGGTGTTCCAGTAACAATTCTGGGGAAGCACAGGTCCCAGGAAACACAAGTTCCTTCAGAGGAGATGCTTTCTAATACATATGTCCAGAAGTCTCTGTACATAGCCTACCCTTGCTTCTGGGAGGCAAGTTGGGTGGAATGCGAATTCCACTACCATCTTGTTTCCACAAGAGAGAAATCGAATCATTCCAATATATGCGCTGGAGCCTAGTGTACAGGGGCGATGTCTGGACGCTTTGAGAGAAGAGTGTGGAACAGGCATCATTGAAGAAACCGCCAGATTCTCAAGAGAGGAGCCTTCTAGCATTGGCGGGATTAAGCGACCGAAACATGCATGACCCTTCCCTCTGGGAATAGTGTCTAGGGAATGGCATTTTTCACTCCGAGGAAGATTGTCCCGGTGGGGAGCTCTCTAGGGTGTTGGTCTGGAGGCCAGCGGAGAGGGCCACATATACCTCGCTGAAGAAAACTCTCCGTGAAGAAAGACAGTTTCAGTGAAGGAACGACACTTCCCACCAAATTCCCTGCAACGCACAGATACGTTTTAGCATCTGGAAAGGCCTTATCCTTGCCTTGGATAGAATTCATTTGGGAGTGCCTCTGCTGCCCCGGCGTGGGTTTTCAAAGGAGCACCGTCCTACCTTATAGGTGTGGGAGTGGGCAAAGTCCTTACCCTGGGAGACAAGTCTGGGAAGCAGGCACCGTTCGGAATACCGCCAGGTTGTCCAGCAAGTGGCGGTCCAGCCTGCATATTCTGCAGCTCCCAAAACACGGACTCTCTTTGGCTCCCTGGACAAATCTCTGGGGAATGCAAAGCTTCCCTCAGAGGAAGCATATCCCAGCGAAACATATTGTGGCATGTTTCTCTAGAGGTACGGGGATGTGTGGTAGCATTCAGGAGCTGCCGTGTCCTTGGCCGGGAGAAACAATTCCGTGGAGAAGGTGACTTCAGCCCCAATGGGCGTTTCCGATCAAGAAGCTTCCTTAGGCGAAAAGCGTGGAAGCATCACTGTAACGGCACCTTCTTCCCTCTGAGCAGCAGGACGGCAGTCAACCCTAGTATCCAAGAACCTCTGGTTTCCAGAAGGAAAAAGCGATCTCTAAGAGACGTTTCCAAGGGCAGAGATGGCGGGTCGTAGTGGCCTTTAGAGACAAGTGGGTGGAGAATGCCCCTTTCGGAGGACCACCCTTTGTCCTGCGAGAAGCCTTCTACAATGTATGTGTGGAGGCATCAGGCGGGTGCCGTGTCCATCCCTCAGTGAAAACCCTCTGTCGAGAACAATGTTGCAGGAACGTCTTGCTTACAGAAGTTAGATGTTTTCTCTAGGTCCTTGTGTGATGTGGAGGAGTCTGCCCTAATGGGATCTCTGAGAAACAAGGCTGCGGAGACTGGAAACCATCCCTGCCACCTGGATATCCGAAGACGGAACCCATTTCACGTCGGTGTGCGGACGTAGAGGCCAGGGGCCTTGACCTGATGCCCAGAAAGGCGTCTGTGTGTCATACAACGTGGAGCGAACAGTCGAAATCTTCCCGTGTAGAGTCCTGTAGCATGTAGGGTACAAGCACCTGGAGCGGGCCCTCTCCTTCCATCGGAGATAGGAGCCCGTGGCAAATGGCACGTCGAGTTAACATAATTTCTCAAGAGTTCTCAGCCAATTCCAGTATCGGCCTTGAAGGACAGGCAAAGGGCAAAATCCCCGTATTGGACTCCCCAGGTTGTGGAGTAAGCAGCTGCCAGGAAACCCAAGTTCCCCTCAACGAGACGCTTTCTCACACAGGGATAAGCACGCATTCGTATCGGCGATATACTTCCTTCTGAGAAGGCGACGTTCCTTGCATATCGTGTTATCAGGAGAGAAAGCTGAAGTCCAGGACATGTGTGGAATTCTAGGGAAGGGGCAAGGTCCTTAGGCCCAGAATAGAGTCTGTGGAGCAGGGCCCTTTTGGATAACCTCAAGGTTCTCAAGTGTGAAGCATTCTGGCTTGCATGTGTCGAACAAACGAAACACGCCCTCTCCCTCTGTCTGTGAAGCAGTCTCAGGGGAATGCCACTTTCCCCTCAGAGGAAGTTTGTTCCCGTGGAGAGCATTCTAATATCTATCGCGAGAGGCATGCGGAAAGTGCCGTAGACTTCGCGGACCAGAAGCCTAGAAATAAAGGAAGATTCACCGTGGAAAAAAAACCTTCAAGCGAAACCATTCTAATCAATGTATGTGTTCTCACACTAGGTTAATGCCGTGTCCATGGCTTGGAGAAAGACTTCTGCGGAGGATGCAGTTCCAGCGACACTGTGGCAGTTCCACCGAGAAGGTTCCGAGCCTCTATGTGTGGAGGCATCCTGAGAGTGCCCCAGTCTTCCCTTTGAGGAAAAAGAGGGTGAAGAATACCGCTGCTTGCTAACATCTGGATGCCAGAAGGGAAACGCGATTTCTCCTATAGGTTTAGAAATATAGGACAGGTGGTTTGTCCTTAGGCATAGAATGCAGATGGCCGAGACTGCAATTTTTGAGCCCCATATTTGTCTCCGGCATGAAGCCTACAGGCACGTATGTGGGGCAGCATCAGGAAGGTGGCCTCTCGTTCCGCCGATGGTAAAGGTCTGCTTAGAGGAGTCCGTTGAAAGAAACTCTTGCTTGCCGAAGACACAAGCCTTTTCCATGTCCGAGTGTAGTCTGGAAGATACTGCCCAAATAGAATTTCATAAACCAGAGAGTGTGGACCATGGAACACTGAACTGCCAGCTGGATATCTGAGGGTAGAAACACGTTCGTAAGTGTGTGTGGAAGGGCAGGCAGTGGCTTGGATTCGGATGCGAGAGACACATGCGTGGACATTGTAACTTAGAGCAAACAACAAATGTGCTCCCGTGAGAAGCCTGCTGGCCGGTAAGTGTTGAAGCGTCAGGATGCAGCCCTATCATTCCCAGCGTGGACGAAATCTCTGCCTCAGGCACGTCTCAGCGACACCGAGGATCCTTCAGTCCTATACACTGCTAGGCTCTCTGTGTGGAAGTCTCACGAAAGGGCAGTATCGGGCCCACGGATAAAGAGTTCTGTGGAGATAGCCACTCTCGGCAACCAACGTGGTTCTTCCAAGGGGGAAGTCTCTAGGAAGTATGTGTTACCGTGTCAGGAGAAGGCCATCTTCGCCCATCGTCCAAACATGACTGTGGATGACGGCACGTTCCTGGAACATCTGGTTTCCTGAAGAGAAAGCGATTTCTAGTGTAGGTATGGAGAGACAGGCAAGGTGCCAGTCCCTGTCTGGGAGATCCAAGTCCGTGGAGGGAACAACTTCCGAGCCACAACAAGTTTCTCCCCAAAGGAATCTTTCTATCCCCGGGGTGGGCAAGCTTCAGCGGGGTTCCATATCCCTGCCACGGAGAATCAAGCCTGTGGAGAAGGTCACTGCCCGGGAGCATCTACTTTCTGGTGATCCAAACTGTGGGCACGGAGGTGGAAGGCGAGACTAAGGGGCGTGTCCCTGTCAGGGAGAAAGCAGTCCATGGAGACGGCCACATTCGTGCACAACTCGTTCCCTCAAGCCAGAAGCATCATAGCCTATAGTGATGAGAATTAGCAGGATAATTCCTCAAACTCAACTGTGCGAAAATAGACGGAGGGCAATGCCACTTTCCACTAACACCTTGTCTCCAGAAGAGAATTGCGATGTCCAATCCAAAAGCGGGGAAGCCCAAGAGAGGGGCCACAGCCTCAAGCTGAAAAATGGGACTGGGGACATGCACCCTTCAGAGAAACGGAAGTCTCTCCAACGACAAGCATTCTAGCACGCATGGGTTGAGGCCTCCTAAACATGCCCCATCCTTCCCTCCGTGAAACGAGTCTCTGGGCGGTACGACGCTCTTCTAAGTGGAAGTTCTCTCCTGCGAGAATCTTTGGAGCACGTTTGCCAAGAGGCACGGCCAAGTGCCATGCTCTTCGCTCAGGTAATGAAGCCTGCGAAGAAAGCAAGTTGCAGTGAAGAACACGCCACTTCCACACAAGGCCTGGGAACAGATCCGTGTGTTTTAACATGAGGAAATGCCGTATCCTCTGTTGGCCGAAGGAACGGTGGGGAGGAGGCCATTTCGGGAACATGGTAGTTTTTCACATCATAAAAATCCAAGCCTCCGTGTGTGCAACAATCACGACAGGGCCATCTACTTTCCTGGGAGATACCAGAAGATGGAGGATTCCGGGGTCCACTCACATCTTGTTTTCCCAAGAGAAAAGCCTTTTCTCGGAGTTGTGAGGAAGTATAGGAAAGGGGGCTTTTCCTTACGATGAAAAACAAGACTGTGGAGAGGGCAAATTTCAGAGCACCCCAAGCATCTCTATTGAGAATCCTGGTCTCCCCTGTGCCTGATCGCATCCGAAAGGTGCCTAACCTTCCCTCAGTGAAAACACGCTCTTTGGAATACAGCGTTCAAGTCACCTCTTGCTTCCTGAAGATACAAAGATTTCCCAGGCAGGTGTTTGATCAGGAGGAAATATCCCTACACGGAACTTTGGAAAAGAAGACGTGGCAATGGTCATCGGCACGGCCATCTGGATGCCGGAAGATAGATCCATCTTGAATTCTGTGTGCGGAAGCATAGGCGAGGGCCTAGGACCCTATCCTTAGAAACAAGTCTATGGGGAAGAGAACGTTCAGCACAACGCAGCTGTCCTGCCGGAGATGTGTTCTAGCATGGGTGTGTGCAAGCATCGGGAGAGTTCCATCTCCTTGCGTCTGTTAGACAAGCCTGTGGAGAAGGCCACTTGGCGATAACATATGGTTTGCCGATTTCCAAACGACTTCCAGGAGCGGTGCGGAAGGATAGGCCAGGTAGAATGCCCCCGGTGTTCCAGTAACAATTCTGGGGAAGCACAGGTCCCAGGAAACACAAGTTCCTTCAGAGGAGATGCTTTCTAATACATATGTCCAGAAGTCTCTGTACATAGCCTACCCTTGCTTCTGGGAGGCAAGTTGGGTGGAATGCGAATTCCACTACCATCTTGTTTCCACAAGAGAGAAATCGAATCATTCCAATATATGCGCTGGAGCCTAGTGTACAGGGGCGATGTCTGGACGCTTTGAGAGAAGAGTGTGGAACAGGCATCATTGAAGAAACCGCCAGATTCTCAAGAGAGGAGCCTTCTAGCATTGGCGGGATTAAGCGACCGAAACATGCATGACCCTTCCCTCTGGGAATAGTGTCTAGGGAATGGCATTTTTCACTCCGAGGAAGATTGTCCCGGTGGGGAGCTCTCTAGGGTGTTGGTCTGGAGGCCAGCGGAGAGGGCCACATATACCTCGCTGAAGAAAACTCTCCGTGAAGAAAGACAGTTTCAGTGAAGGAACGACACTTCCCACCAAATTCCGTGCAACGCACAGATACGTTTTAGCATCTGGAAAGGCCTTATCCTTGCCTTGGATAGAATTCATTTGGGAGTGCCTCTGCTGCCCCGGCGTGGGTTTTCAAAGGAGCACCGTCCTACCTTATAGGTGTGGGAGTGGGCAAAGTCCTTACCCTGGGAGACAAGTCTGGGAAGCAGGCACCGTTCGGAATACCGCCAGGTTGTCCAGCAAGTGGCGGTCCAGCCTGCATATTCTGCAGCTCCCAAAACACGGACTCTCTTTGGCTCCCTGGACAAATCTCTGGGGAATGCAAAGCTTCCCTCAGAGGAAGCATATCCCAGCGAAACATTTTGTGGCATGTTTCTCTAGAGGTACGGGGATGTGTGGTAGCATTCAGGAGCTGCCGTGTCCTTGGCCGGGAGAAACAATTCCGTGGAGAAGGTGACTTCGGCCCCAATGGGCGTTTCCGATCAAGAAGCTTCCTTAGGCGAAAAGCGTGGAAGCATCACTGTAACGGCACCTTCTTCCCTCTGAGCAGCAGGACGGCAGTCAACCCTAGTATCCAAGAACCTCTGGTTTCCAGAAGGAAAAAGCGATCTCTAAGAGACGTTTCCAAGGGCAGAGATGGCGGGTCGTAGTGGCCTTTAGAGACAAGTGGGTGGAGAATGCCCCTTTCGGAGGACCACCCTTTGTCCTGCGAGAAGCCTTCTACAATGTATGTGTGGAGGCATCAGGCGGGTGCCGTGTCCATCCCTCAGTGAAAACCCTCTGTCGAGAACAATGTTGCAGGAACGTCTTGCTTACAGAAGTTAGATGTTTTCTCTAGGTCCTTGTGTGATGTGGAGGAGTCTGCCCTAATGGGATCTCTGAGAAACAAGGCTGCGGAGACTGGAAACCATCCCTGCCACCTGGATATCCGAAGACGGAACCCATTTCACGTCGATGTGCGGACGTAGAGGCCAGGGGCCTTGACCTGATGCCCAGAAAGGCGTCTGTGTGTCATACAACGTGGAGCGAACAGTCGAAATCTTCCCGTGTAGAGTCCTGTAGCATGTAGGGTACAAGCACCTGGAGCGGGCCCTCTCCTTCCATCGGAGATAGGAGCCCGTGGCAAATGGCACGTCGAGTTAACATAATTTCTCAAGAGTTCTCAGCCAATTCCAGTATCGGCCTTGAAGGACAGGCAGAGGGCAAAATCCCCGTATTGGACTCCCCAGGATGTGGAGTAAGCAGCTGCCAGGAAACCCAAGTTCCCCTCAACGAGACGCTTTCTCACACAGGGATAAGCACGCATTCGTATCGGCGATATACTTCCTTCTGAGAAGGCGACGTTCCTTGCATATCGTGTTATCAGGAGAGAAAGCTGAAGTCCAGGACATGTGTGGAATTCTAGGGAAGGGGCAAGGTCCTTAGGCCCAGAATAGAGTCTGTGGAGCAGGGCCCTTTTGGATAACCTCAAGGTTCTCAAGTGTGAAGCATTCTGGCTTGCATGTGTCGAACAAACGAAACACGCCCTCTCCCTCTGTCTGTGAAGCAGTCTCAGGGGAATGCCACTTTCCCCTCAGAGGAAGTTTGTTCCCGTGGAGAGCATTCTAATATCTATCGCGAGAGGCATGCGGAAAGTGCCTTAGACTTCGCGGACCAGAAGCCTAGAAATAAAGGAAGATTCACCGTGGAAAAAAAACCTTCAAGCGAAACCATTCTAATCAATGTATGTGTTCTCACACTAGGTTAATGCCGTGTCCATGGCTTGGAGAAAGACTTCTGCGGAGGATGCAGTTCCAGCGACACTGTGGCAGTTCCACCGAGAAGGTTCCGAGCCTCTATGTGTGGAGGCATCCTGAGAGTGCCCCAGTCTTCCCTTTGAGGAAAAAGAGGGTGAAGAATACCGCTGCTTGCTAACATCTGGATGCCAGAAGAGAAACGCGATTTCTCCTATAGGTTTAGAAATATAGGACAGGTGGTTTGTCCTTAGGCATAGAATGCAGATGGCCGAGACTGCAATTTTTGAGCCCCATATTTGTCTCCGGCATGAAGCCTACAGGCACGTATGTGGGGCAGCATCAGGAAGGTGCCCTCTAGTTCCGCCGATGGTAAAGGTCTGCTTAGAGGAGTCCGTTGAAAGAAACTCTTGCTTGCCGAAGACACAAGCCTTTTCCATGTCCGAGTGTAGTCTGGAAGACACTGCCCAAATAGAAATTCATAAACCAGAGAGTGTGGACCATGGAACCCTGAACTGCCAGCTGGATATCTGAGGGTAGAAACACGTTCGTAAGTGTGTGTGGAAGGGCAGGCAGTGGCCTGGATTCGGATGCGAGAGACACATGCGTGGACATTGTAACTTAGAGCAAACAACAAATGTGCTCCCGTGAGAAGCCTGCTGACCGGTAAGTATTGAAGCGTCAGGATGCAGCCCTATCATTCCCACCGTGGACGAAATCTCTGCCTCAGGCACGTCTCAGCGACACCGAGGATCCTTCAGTCCTATACACTGCTAGGCTCTCTGTGTGGAAGTCTCACGAAAGGGCAGTATCGGGACCTCGGAATAAAGAGTTCTGTGGAGATAGCCACTCTCGGCAACCAACGTGGTTCTTCCAAGGGGGAAGTCTCTAGGAAGTATGTGTTACCGTGTCAGGAGAAGGCCATCTTCGCCCATCGTCCAAACATGACTGTGGATGACGGCACGTTCCTGGAACATCTGGTTTCCTGAAGAGAAAGCGATTTCTAGTGTAGGTATGGAGAGACAGGCAAGGTGCCAGTCCCTGTCTGGGAGATCCAAGTCCGTGGAGGGAACAACTTCCGAGCCACAACAAGTTTCTCCCCAAAGGAATCTTTCTATCCCCGGGGTGGGCAAGCTTCAGCGGGGTTCCATATCCCTGCCACGGAGAATCAAGCCTGTGGAGAAGGTCACTGCCCGGGAGCATCTACTTTCTGGTGATCCAAACTGTGGGCACGGAGGTGGAAGGCGAGACTAAGGGGCGTGTCCCTGTCAGGGAGAAAGCAGTCCATGGAGACGGCCACATTCGTGCACAACTCGTTCCCTCAAGCCAGAAGCATCATAGCCTATAGTGATGAGAATTAGCAGGATAATTCCTCAAACTCAACTGTGCGAAAATAGACGGAGGGCAATGCCACTTTCCACTAACACCTTGTCTCCAGAAGAGAATTGCGATGTCCAATCCAAAAGCGGGGAAGCCCAAGAGAGGGGCCACAGCCTCAAGCTGAAAAATGGGACTGGGGACATGCACCCTTCAGAGAAACGGAAGTCTCTCCAACGACAAGCATTCTAGCACGCATGGGTTGAGGCCTCCTAAACATGCCCCATCCTTCCCTCCGTGAAACGAGTCTCTGGGCGGTACGACTCTCCTCTAAGTGGAAGTTCTCTCCTGCGAGAATCTTTGGAGCACGTTTGCCAAGAAGCACGGCCAAGTGCCATGCTCTTCGCTCAGGTAATGAAGCCTGCGAAGAAAGCAAGTTGCACTGAAGAACACGACACTTCCACACAAGGCCTGGGAACAGATCCGTGTGTTTTAACATGAGGAAATGCCGTATCCTCTGTTGGCCGAAGGAACGGTGGGGAGGAGGCCATTTCGGGAACATGGTAGTTTTTCACATCATAAAAATCCAAGCCTCCGTGTGTGCAACGATCACGACAGGGCCATCTACTTTCCTGGGAGATACCAGAAGATGGAGGATTCCGGGGTCCACTCACATCTTGTTTTCCCAAGAGAAAAGCCTTTTCTCGGAGTTGTGAGGAAGTATAGGAAAGGGGGCTTTTCCTTACGATGAAAAACAAGACTGTGGAGAGGGCAAATTTCAGAGCACCCCAAGCATCTCTATTGAGAATCCTGGTCTCCCCTGTGCCTGATCGCATCCGAAAGGTGCCTAACCTTCCCTCAGTGAAAACACGCTCTTTGGAATACAGCGTTCAAGTCACCTCTTGCTTCCTGAAGATACAAAGATTTCCCAGGCAGGTGTTTGATCAGGAGGAAATATCCCTACACGGAACTTTGGAAAAGAAGACGTGGCAATGGTCATCGGCACAGCCATCTGGATGCCGGAAGATAGATCCATCTTGAATTCTGTGTGCGGAAGCATAGGCGAGGGCCTAGGACCCTATCCTTAGAAACAAGTCTATGGGGAAGAGAACGTTCAGCACAACGCAGCTGTCCTGCCGGAGATGTGTTCTAGCATGGGTGTGTGCAAGCATCGGGAGAGTTCCATCTCCTTGCGTCTGTTAGACAAGCCTGTGGAGAAGGCCACTTGGCGATAACATATGGTTTGCCGATTTCCAAACGACTTCCAGAGCGGTGCGGAAGGATAGGCCAGGTAGAATGTCCCCGGTGTTCCAGTAACAATTCTGGGGCAGCACAGGTCCCAGGAAACACAAGTTCCTTCAGAGGAGATGCTTTCTAATACATATGTCCAGAAGTCTCTGTACATAGCCTACCCTTGCTTCTGGGAGGCAAGTTGGGTGGAATGCGAATTCCACTACCATCTTGTTTCCACAAGAGAGAAATCGAATCATTCCAATATATGCGCTGGAGCCTAGTGTACAGGGACGATGTCTGGACGCTTTGAGAGAAGAGTGTGGAACAGGCATCATTGAAGAAACCGCCAGATTCTCAAGAGAGGAGCCTTCTAGCATTGGCGGGATTAAGCGACCGAAACATGCATGACCCTTCCCTCTGGGAATAGTGTCTAGGGAATGGCATTTTTCACTCCGAGGAAGATTGTCCCGGTGGGGAGCTCTCTAGGGTGTTGGTCTGGAGGCCAGCGGAGAGGGCCACATATACCTCGCTGAAGAAAACTCTCCGTGAAGAAAGACAGTTTCAGTGAAGGAACGACACTTCCCACCAAATTCCGTGCAACGCACAGATACGTTTTAGCATCTGGAAAGGCCTTATCCTTGCCTTGGATAGAATTCATTTGGGAGTGCCTCTGCTGCCCCGGCGTGGGTTTTCAAAGGAGCACCGTCCTACCTTATAGGTGTGGGAGTGGGCAAAGTCCTTACCCTGGGAGACAAGTCTGGGAAGCAGGCACCGTTCGGAATACCGCCAGGTTGTCCAGCAAGTGGCGGTCCAGCCTGCATATTCTGCAGCTCCCAAAACACGGACTCTCTTTGGCTCCCTGGACAAATCTCTGGGGAATGCAAAGCTTCCCTCAGAGGAAGCATATCCCAGCGAAACATTTTGTGGCATGTTTCTCTAGAGGTACGGGGATGTGTGGTAGCATTCAGGAGCTGCCGTGTCCTTGGCCGGGAGAAACAATTCCGTGGAGAAGGTGACTTCGGCCCCAATGGGCGTTTCCGATCAAGAAGCTTCCTTAGGCGAAAAGCGTGGAAGCATCACTGTAACGGCACCTTCTTCCCTCTGAGCAGCAGGACGGCAGTCAACCCTAGTATCCAAGAACCTCTGGTTTCCAGAAGGAAAAAGCGATCTCTAAGAGACGTTTCCAAGGGCAGAGATGGCGGGTCGTAGTGGCCTTTAGAAACAAGTGGGTGGAGAATGCCCCTTTCGGAGGACCACCCTTTGCCCTGCGAGAAGCCTTCTACAATGTATGTGTGGAGGCATCAGGCGGGTGCCGTGTCCATCCCTCAGTGAAAACCCTCTGTCGAGAACAATGTTGCAGGAACGTCTTGCTTACAGAAGTTAGATGTTTTCTCTAGGTCCTTGTGTGATGTGGAGGAGTCTGCCCTAATGGGATCTCTGAGAAACAAGGCTGCGGAGACTGGAAACCATCCCTGCCACCTGGATATCCGAAGACGGAACCCATTTCACGTCGATGTGCGGACGTAGAGGCCAGGGGCCTTGACCTGATGCCCAGAAAGGCGTCTGTGTGTCATACAACGTGGAGCGAACAGTCGAAATCTTCCCGTGTAGAGTCCTGTAGCATGTAGTGTACAAGCACCTGGAGCGGGCCCTCTCCTTCCATCGGAGATAGGAGCCCGTGGCAAATGGCACGTCGAGTTAACATAATTTCTCAAGAGTTCTCAGCCAATTCCAGTATCGGCCTTGAAGGGTAGGCAAAGGGCAAAATCCCCGTATTGGACTCCCCAGGATGTGGAGTAAGCAGCTGCCAGGAAACCCAAGTTCCCCTCGACGAGACGCTTTCTCACACAGAGATAAGCACGCATTCGTATGGGCGATATACTTCCTTCTGAGAAGGCGACGTTCCTTGCATATCGTGTTATCAGGAGAGAAAGCTGAAGTCCAGGACATGTGTGGAATTCTAGGGAAGGGGCAAGGTCCTTAGGCCCAGAATAGAGTCTGTGGAGCAGGGCCCTTTTGGATAACCTCAAGGTTCTCAAGTGTGAAGCATTCTGGCTTGCATGTGTCGAACAAACGAAACACGCCCTCTCCCTCTGTCTGTGAAGCAGTGTCAGGGGAATGCCACTTTCCCCTCAGAGGAAGTTTGTTCCCGTGGAGAGCATTCTAATATCTATCGCGAGAGGCATGCGGAAAGTGCCGTAGACTTCGCGGACCAGAAGCCTAGAAATAAAGGAAGATTCACCGTGGAAAAAAAACCTTCAAGCGAAACCATTCTAATCAATGTATGTGTTCTCACACTAGGTTAATGCCGTGTCCATGGCTTGGAGAAAGACTTCTGCGGAGGATGCAGTTCCAGCGACACTGTGGCAGTTCCACCGAGAAGGTTCCGAGCCTCTATGTGTGGAGGCATCCTGAGAGTGCCCCAGTCTTCCCTTTGAGGATAAAGAGGGTGAAGAATACCGCTGCTTGCTAACATCTGGATGCCAGAAGAGAAACGCGATTTCTCCTATAGGTTTAGAAATATAGGACAGGTGGTTTGTCCTTAGGCATAGAATGCAGATGGCCGAGACTGCAATTTTTGAGCCCCATATTTGTCTCCGGCATGAAGCCTACAGGCACGTATGTGGGGCAGCATCAGGAAGGTGCCCTCTAGTTCCGCCGGTGGTAAAGGTCTGCTTAGAGGAGTCCGCTGAAAGAAACTCTTGCTTGCCGAAGACACAAGCCTTTTCCATGTCCGAGTGTAGTCTGGAAGACACTGCCCAAATAGAAATGCATAAACCAGAGAGTGTGGACCATGGAACACTGAACTGCCAGCTGGATATCTGAGGGTAGAAACACGTTCGTAAGTGTGTGTGGAAGGGCAGGCAGTGGCCTGGATTCGGATGCGAGAGACACATGCGTGGACATGGTAACTTAGAGCAAACAACAAATGTGCTCCCGTGAGAAGCCTGCTGGCCGGTAAGGGTTGAAGCGTCAGGATGCAGCCCTATCATTCCCAGCGTGGACGAAATCTCTGCCTCAGGCACGTCTCAGCGACACCGAGGATCCTTCAGTCCTATACACTGCTAGGCTCTCTGTGTGGAAGTCTCACGAAAGGGCAGTATCGGGCCCACGGATAAAGAGTTCTGTGGAGATAGCCACTCTCGGCAACCAACGTGGTTCTTCCAAGGGGGAAGTCTCTAGGAAGTATGTGTTACCGTGTCAGGAGAAGGCCATCTTCGCCCATCGTCCAAACATGACTGTGGATGACCGCACTTTCCTGGAACATCTGGTTTCCTGAAGAGAAAGCGATTTCTAGTGTAGGTATGGAGAGACAGGCAAGGTGCCAGTCCCTGTCTGGGAGATCCAAGTCCGTGGAGGGAACAACTTCCGAGCCACAACAAGTTTCTCCACAAAGGAATCTTTCTATCCCCGGGGTGGGCAAGCTTCAGCGGGGTTCCATATCCCTGCCACTGAGAATCAAGCCTGTGGAGAAGGTCACTGCCCGGGAGCATCAACCTTCTGGTGATCCAAACTGTGGGCACGGAGGTGGAAGGCGAGACTAAGGGGCGTGTCCCTGTCAGGGTGAAAGCAGTCCATGGAGACGGCCACATTCGTGCACATTTCGTTCCCTCAAGCCAGAAGCATCATAGCCTATACTGATGAGAAGTAGCAGGATAATTCCTCAAACTGAACTCTGCGAAAATAGACGGAGGGCAAGGACACTTTCCACTAACACCTTGTCTCCAGAAGAGAATTGCGATGTCCAATCCAAAAGCGGGGAAGCCCAAGAGAGGGGCCACAGCCTCAAGCTGAAAAATGGGGCTGGGGACATGCACCCTTCAGAGAAACGGAAGTCTCTCCAACGACAAGCATTCTAGCACGCATGGGTTGAGGCCTCCTAAACATGCCCCATCCTACCCTCCGTGAAACGAGTCTCTGGGCGGTGCGACTCTCCTCTAAGTGGAAGTTCTCTCCTGCGAGAATCTTTGGAGCACGTTTGCCAAGAGGCACGGCCAAGTGCCATGCTCTTCGCTCAGATAATGAAGCCTGCGAAGAAAGCAAGTTGCAGTGAAGAACACGACACTTCCACACAAACGCCTCGGAACAGATCCGTGTGTTGTAACATGAGGAAATGCCGTATCCTCTGTTGGCCGAAGGAACGGTGGGGAGGAGGCCATTTCGGGAACATGGTAGTTTTTCACATCATAAAAATCCAAGCCTCCGTGTGTGCAACGATCACGACAGGGCCATCTACTTTCCTGGGAGATACCGGAAGATGGAGGATTCCGGGGTCCACTCACATCTTGTTTTCCCAAGAGAAAAGCCTTTTCTCGGAGTTGTGAGGAAGTATAGGAAAGGGGGCTTTTCCTTACGATGAAAAACAAGACTGTGGAGAGGGCAAATTTCAGAGCACCCCAAGCATCTCTATTGAGAATCCTGGTCTCCCCTGTGCCTGATCGCATCCGAAAGGTGCCTAACCTTCCCTCAGTGAAAACACGCTCTTTGGAATACAGCGTTCAAGTCACCTCTTGCTTCCTGAAGATACAAAGATTTCCCAGGCAGGTGTTTCATCAGGAGGAAATATCCCTACACGGAATTTTGGAAAAGAAGACGTGGCAATGGTCATCGGCACGGCCATCTGGATGCCGGAAGATAGATCCATCTTGAATTCTGTGTGCGGAAGCATAGGCGAGGGCCTAGGACCCTATCCTTAGAAACAAGTCTATGGGGAAGAGAAAGTTCAGCACAACACAGCTGTCCTGCCGGAGATGTGTTCTAGCATGGGTGTGTGCAAGCATCGGGAGAGTTCCATCTCCTTGCGTCTGTTAGACAAGCCTGTGGAGAAGGCCACTTGGCGATAACATATGGTTTGCCGATTTCCAAACGACTTCCAGGAGCGGTGCGGAAGGATAGGCCAGGTAGAATGCCCCCGGTGTTCCAGTAACAATTCTGGGGAAGCACAGGTCCCAGGAAACACAAGTTCCTTCAGAGGAGATGCTTTCTAATACATATGTCCAGAAGTCTCTGTACATAGCCTACCCTTGCTTCTGGGAGGCAAGTTGGGTGGAATGCGAATTCCACTACCATCTTGTTTCCACAAGAGAGAAATCGAATCATTCCAATATATGCGCTGGAGCCTAGTGTACAGGGGCGATGTCTGGACGCTTTGAGAGAAGAGTGTGGAACAGGCATCATTGAAGAAACCGCCAGATTCTCAAGAGAGGAGCCTTCTAGCATTGGCGGGATTAAGCGACCGAAACATGCATGACCCTTCCCTCTGGGAATAGTGTCTAGGGAATGGCATTTTTCACTCCGAGGAAGATTGTCCCGGTGGGGAGCTCTCTAGGGTGTTGGTCTGGAGGCCAGCGGAGAGGGCCACATATACCTCGCTGAAGAAAACTCTCCGTGAAGAAAGACAGTTTCAGTGAAGGAACGACACTTCCCACCAAATTCCGTGCAACGCACAGATACGTTTTAGCATCTGGAAAGGCCTTATCCTTGCCTTGGATAGAATTCATTTGGGAGTGCCTCTGCTGCCCCGGCGTGGGTTTTCAAAGGAGCACCGTCCTACCTTATAGGTGTGGGAGTGGGCAAAGTCCTTACCCTGGGAGACAAGTCTGGGAAGCAGGCACCGTTCGGAATACCGCCAGGTTGTCCAGCAAGTGGCGGTCCAGCCTGCATATTCTGCAGCTCCCAAAACACGGACTCTCTTTGGCTCCCTGGACAAATCTCTGGGGAATGCAAAGCTTCCCTCAGAGGAAGCATATCCCAGCGAAACATATTGTGGCATGTTTCTCTAGAGGTACGGGGATGTGTGGTAGCATTCAGGAGCTGCCGTGTCCTTGGCCGGGAGAAACAATTCCGTGGAGAAGGTGACTTCAGCCCCAATGGGCGTTTCCGATCAAGAAGCTTCCTTAGGCGAAAAGCGTGGAAGCATCACTGTAACGGCACCTTCTTCCCTCTGAGCAGCAGGACGGCAGTCAACCCTAGTATCCAAGAACCTCTGGTTTCCAGAAGGAAAAAGCGATCTCTAAGAGACGTTTCCAAGGGCAGAGATGGCGGGTCGTAGTGGCCTTTAGAGACAAGTGGGTGGAGAATGCCCCTTTCGGAGGACCACCCTTTGTCCTGCGAGAAGCCTTCTACAATGTATGTGTGGAGGCATCAGGCGGGTGCCGTGTCCATCCCTCAGTGAAAACCCTCTGTCGAGAACAATGTTGCAGGAACGTCTTGCTTACAGAAGTTAGATGTTTTCTCTAGGTCCTTGTGTGATGTGGAGGAGTCTGCCCTAATGGGATCTCTGAGAAACAAGGCTGCGGAGACTGGAAACCATCCCTGCCACCTGGATATCCGAAGACGGAACCCATTTCACGTCGGTGTGCGGACGTAGAGGCCAGGGGCCTTGACCTGATGCCCAGAAAGGCGTCTGTGTGTCATACAACGTGGAGCGAACAGTCGAAATCTTCCCGTGTAGAGTCCTGTAGCATGTAGGGTACAAGCAACTGGAGCGGGCCCTCTCCTTCCATCGGAGATAGGAGCCCGTGGCAAATGGCACGTCGAGTTAACATAATTTCTCAAGAGTTCTCAGCCAATTCCAGTATCGGCCTTGAAGGACAGGCAAAGGGCAAAATCCCCGTATTGGACTCCCCAGGTTGTGGAGTAAGCAGCTGCCAGGAAACCCAAGTTCCCCTCAACGAGACGCTTTCTCACACAGGGATAAGCACGCATTCGTATCGGCGATATACTTCCTTCTGAGAAGGCGACGTTCCTTGCATATCGTGTTATCAGGAGAGAAAGCTGAAGTCCAGGACATGTGTGGAATTCTAGGGAAGGGGCAAGGTCCTTAGGCCCAGAATAGAGTCTGTGGAGCAGGGCCCTTTTGGATAACCTCAAGGTTCTCAAGTGTGAAGCATTCTGGCTTGCATGTGTCGAACAAACGAAACACGCCCTCTCCCTCTGTCTGTGAAGCAGTGTCAGGGGAATGCCACTTTCCCCTCAGAGGAAGTTTGTTCCCGTGGAGAGCATTCTAATATCTATCGCGAGAGGCATGCGGAAAGTGCCGTAGACTTCGCGGACCAGAAGCCTAGAAATAAAGGAAGATTCACCGTGGAAAAAAAACCTTCAAGCGAAACCATTCTAATCAATGTATGTGTTCTCACACTAGGTTAATGCCGTGTCCATGGCTTGGAGAAAGACTTCTGCGGAGGATGCAGTTCCAGCGACACTGTGGCAGTTCCACCGAGAAGGTTCCGAGCCTCTATGTGTGGAGGCATCCTGAGAGTGCCCCAGTCTTCCCTTTGAGGAAAAAGAGGGTGAAGAATACCGCTGCTTGCTAACATCTGGATGCCAGAAGAGAAACGCGATTTCTCCTATAGGTTTAGAAATATAGGACAGGTGGTTTGTCCTTAGGCATAGAATGCAGATGGCCGAGACTGCAATTTTTGAGCCCCATATTTGTCTCCGGCATGAAGCCTACAGGCACGTATGTGGGGCAGCATCAGGAAGGTGCCCTCTAGTTCCGCCGATGGTAAAGGTCTGCTTAGAGGAGTCCGTTGAAAGAAACTCTTGCTTGCCGAAAACACAAGCCTTTTCCATGTCCGAGTGTAGTCTGGAAGACACTGCCCAAATAGAAATTCATAAACCAGAGAGTGTGGACCATGGAACCCTGAACTGCCAGCTGGATATCTGAGGGTAGAAACACGTTCGTAAGTGTGTGTGGAAGGGCAGGCAGTGGCCTGGATTCGGATGCGAGAGACACATGCGTGGACATTGTAACTTAGAGCAAACAACAAATGTGCTCCCGTGAGAAGCCTGCTGACCGGTAAGTATTGAAGCGTCAGGATGCAGCCCTATCATTCCCACCGTGGACGAAATCTCTGCCTCAGGCACGTCTCAGCGACACCGAGGATCCTTCAGTCCTATACACTGCTAGGCTCTCTGTGTGGAAGTCTCACGAAAGGGCAGTATCGGGACCTCGGAATAAAGAGTTCTGTGGAGATAGCCACTCTCGGCAACCAACGTGGTTCTTCCAAGGGGGAAGTCTCTAGGAAGTATGTGTTACCGTGTCAGGAGAAGGCCATCTTCGCCCATCGTCCAAACATGACTGTGGATGACGGCACGTTCCTGGAACATCTGGTTTCCTGAAGAGAAAGCGATTTCTAGTGTAGGTATGGAGAGACAGGCAAGGTGCCAGTCCCTGTCTGGGAGATCCAAGTCCGTGGAGGGAACAACTTCCGAGCCACAACAAGTTTCTCCCCAAAGGAATCTTTCTATCCCCGGGGTGGGCAAGCTTCAGCGGGGTTCCATATCCCTGGCACTGAGAATCAAGCCTGTGGAGAAGGTCACTGCCCGGGAGCATCTACTTTCTGGTGATCCAAACTGTGGGCACGGAGGTGGAAGGCGAGACTAAGGGGCGTGTCCCTGTCAGGGAGAAAGCAGTCCATGGAGACGGCCACATTCGTGCACAACTCGTTCCCTCAAGCCAGAAGCATCATAGCCTATAGTGATGAGAATTAGCAGGATAATTCCTCAAACTCAACTGTGCGAAAATAGACGGAGGGCAATGCCACTTTCCACTAACACCTTGTCTCCAGAAGAGAATTGCGATGTCCAATCCAAAAGCGGGGAAGCCCAAGAGAGGGGCCACAGCCTCAAGCTGAAAAATGGGACTGGGGACATGCACCCTTCAGAGAAACGGAAGTCTCTCCAACGACAAGCATTCTAGCACGCATGGGTTGAGGCCTCCTAAACATGCCCCATCCTTCCCTCCGTGAAACGAGTCTCTGGGCGGTACGACTCTCCTCTAAGTGGAAGTTCTCTCCTGCGAGAATCTTTGGAGCACGTTTGCCAAGAGGCACGGCCAAGTGCCATGCTCTTCGCTCAGGTAATGAAGCCTGCGAAGAAAGCAAGTTGCAGTGAAGAACACGACACTTCCACACAAGGCCTGGGAACAGATCCGTGTGTTTTAACATGAGGAAATGCCGTATCCTCTGTTGGCCGAAGGAACGGTGGGGAGGAGGCCATTTCGGGAACATGGTAGTTTTTCACATCATAAAAATCCAAGCCTCCGTGTGTGCAACGATCACGACAGGGCCATCTACTTTCCTGGGAGATACCAGAAGATGGAGGATTCCGGGGTCCACTCACATCTTGTTTTCCCAAGAGTAAAGCCTTTTCTCGGAGTTGTGAGGAAGTATAGGAAAGGGGGCTTTTCCTTACGATGAAAAACAAGACTGTGGAGAGGGCAAATTTCAGAGCACCCCAAGCATCTCTATTGAGAATCCTGGTCTCCCCTGTGCCTGATCGCATCCGAAAGGTGCCTAACCTTCCCTCAGTGAAAACACGCTCTTTGGAATACAGCGTTCAAGTCACCTCTTGCTTCCTGAAGATACAAAGATTTCCCAGGCAGGTGTTTGATCAGGAGGAAATATCCCTACACGGAACTTTGGAAAAGAAGACGTGGCAATGGTCATCGGCACAGCCATCTGGATGCCGGAAGATAGATCCATCTTGAATTCTGTGTGCGGAAGCATAGGCGAGGGCCTAGGACCCTATCCTTAGAAACAAGTCTATGGGGAAGAGAACGTTCAGCACAACGCAGCTGTCCTGCCGGAGATGTGTTCTAGCATGGGTGTGTGCAAGCATCGGGAGAGTTCCATCTCCTTGCGTCTGTTAGACAAGCCTGTGGAGAAGGCCACTTGGCGATAACATATGGTTTGCCGATTTCCAAACGACTTCCAGAGCGGTGCGGAAGGATAGGCCAGGTAGAATGTCCCCGGTGTTCCAGTAACAATTCTGGGGCAGCACAGGTCCCAGGAAACACAAGTTCCTTCAGAGGAGATGCTTTCTAATACATATGTCCAGAAGTCTCTGTACATAGCCTACCCTTGCTTCTGGGAGGCAAGTTGGGTGGAATGCGAATTCCACTACCATCTTGTTTCCACAAGAGAGAAATCGAATCATTCCAATATATGCGCTGGAGCCTAGTGTACAGGGACGATGTCTGGACGCTTTGAGAGAAGAGTGTGGAACAGGCATCATTGAAGAAACCGCCAGATTCTCAAGAGAGGAGCCTTCTAGCATTGGCGGGATTAAGCGACCGAAACATGCATGACCCTTCCCTCTGGGAATAGTGTCTAGGGAATGGCATTTTTCACTCCGAGGAAGATTGTCCCGGTGGGGAGCTCTCTAGGGTGTTGGTCTGGAGGCCAGCGGAGAGGGCCACATATACCTCGCTGAAGAAAACTCTCCGTGAAGAAAGACAGTTTCAGTGAAGGAACGACACTTCCCACCAAATTCCGTGCAACGCACAGATACGTTTTAGCATCTGGAAAGGCCTTATCCTTGCCTTGGATAGAATTCATTTGGGAGTGCCTCTGCTGCCCCGGCGTGGGTTTTCAAAGGAGCACCGTCCTACCTTATAGGTGTGGGAGTGGGCAAAGTCCTTACCCTGGGAGACAAGTCTGGGAAGCAGGCACCGTTCGGAATACCGCCAGGTTGTCCAGCAAGTGGCGGTCCAGCCTGCATATTCTGCAGCTCCCAAAACACGGACTCTCTTTGGCTCCCTGGACAAATCTCTGGGGAATGCAAAGCTTCCCTCAGAGGAAGCATATCCCAGCGAAACATTTTGTGGCATGTTTCTCTAGAGGTACGGGGATGTGTGGTAGCATTCAGGAGCTGCCGTGTCCTTGGCCGGGAGAAACAATTCCGTGGAGAAGGTGACTTCGGCCCCAATGGGCGTTTCCGATCAAGAAGCTTCCTTAGGCGAAAAGCGTGGAAGCATCACTGTAACGGCACCTTCTTCCCTCTGAGCAGCAGGACGGCAGTCAACCCTAGTATCCAAGAACCTCTGGTTTCCAGAAGGAAAAAGCGATCTCTAAGAGACGTTTCCAAGGGCAGAGATGGCGGGTCGTAGTGGCCTTTAGAAACAAGTGGGTGGAGAATGCCCCTTTCGGAGGACCACCCTTTGCCCTGCGAGAAGCCTTCTACAATGTATGTGTGGAGGCATCAGGCGGGTGCCGTGTCCATCCCTCAGTGAAAACCCTCTGTCGAGAACAATGTTGCAGGAACGTCTTGCTTACAGAAGTTAGATGTTTTCTCTAGGTCCTTGTGTGATGTGGAGGAGTCTGCCCTAATGGGATCTCTGAGAAACAAGGCTGCGGAGACTGGAAACCATCCCTGCCACCTGGATATCCGAAGACGGAACCCATTTCACGTCGATGTGCGGACGTAGAGGCCAGGGGCCTTGACCTGATGCCCAGAAAGGCGTCTGTGTGTCATACAACGTGGAGCGAACAGTCGAAATCTTCCCGTGTAGAGTCCTGTAGCATGTAGTGTACAAGCACCTGGAGCGGGCCCTCTCCTTCCATCGGAGATAGGAGCCCGTGGCAAATGGCACGTCGAGTTAACATAATTTCTCAAGAGTTCTCAGCCAATTCCAGTATCGGCCTTGAAGGGTAGGCAAAGGGCAAAATCCCCGTATTGGACTCCCCAGGATGTGGAGTAAGCAGCTGCCAGGAAACCCAAGTTCCCCTCGACGAGACGCTTTCTCACACAGAGATAAGCACGCATTCGTATGGGCGATATACTTCCTTCTGAGAAGGCGACGTTCCTTGCATATCGTGTTATCAGGAGAGAAAGCTGAAGTCCAGGACATGTGTGGAATTCTAGGGAAGGGGCAAGGTCCTTAGGCCCAGAATAGAGTCTGTGGAGCAGGGCCCTTTTGGATAACCTCAAGGTTCTCAAGTGTGAAGCATTCTGGCTTGCATGTGTCGAACAAACGAAACACGCCCTCTCCCTCTGTCTGTGAAGCAGTCTCAGGGGAATGCCACTTTCCCCTCAGAGGAAGTTTGTTCCCGTGGAGAGCATTCTAATATCTATCGCGAGAGGCATGCGGAAAGTGCCTTAGACTTCGCGGACCAGAAGCCTAGAAATAAAGGAAGATTCACCGTGGAAAAAAAACCTTCAAGCGAAACCATTCTAATCAATGTATGTGTTCTCACACTAGGTTAATGCCGTGTCCATGGCTTGGAGAAAGACTTCTGCGGAGGATGCAGTTCCAGCGACACTGTGGCAGTTCCACCGAGAAGGTTCCGAGCCTCTATGTGTGGAGGCATCCTGAGAGTGCCCCAGTCTTCCCTTTGAGGATAAAGAGGGTGAAGAATACCGCTGCTTGCTAACATCTGGATGCCAGAAGAGAAACGCGATTTCTCCTATAGGTTTAGAAATATAGGACAGGTGGTTTGTCCTTAGGCATAGAATGCAGATGGCCGAGACTGCAATTTTTGAGCCCCATATTTGTCTCCGGCATGAAGCCTACAGGCACGTATGTGGGGCAGCATCAGGAAGGTGCCCTCTAGTTCCGCCGGTGGTAAAGGTCTGCTTAGAGGAGTCCGCTGAAAGAAACTCTTGCTTGCCGAAGACACAAGCCTTTTCCATGTCCGAGTGTAGTCTGGAAGACACTGCCCAAATAGAAATGCATAAACCAGAGAGTGTGGACCATGGAACACTGAACTGCCAGCTGGATATCTGAGGGTAGAAACACGTTCGTAAGTGTGTGTGGAAGGGCAGGCAGTGGCCTGGATTCGGATGCGAGAGACACATGCGTGGACATGGTAACTTAGAGCAAACAACAAATGTGCTCCCGTGAGAAGCCTGCTGGCCGGTAAGGGTTGAAGCGTCAGGATGCAGCCCTATCATTCCCAGCGTGGACGAAATCTCTGCCTCAGGCACGTCTCAGCGACACCGAGGATCCTTCAGTCCTATACACTGCTAGGCTCTCTGTGTGGAAGTCTCACGAAAGGGCAGTATCGGGCCCACGGATAAAGAGTTCTGTGGAGATAGCCACTCTCGGCAACCAACGTGGTTCTTCCAAGGGGGAAGTCTCTAGGAAGTATGTGTTACCGTGTCAGGAGAAGGCCATCTTCGCCCATCGTCCAAACATGACTGTGGATGACCGCACTTTCCTGGAACATCTGGTTTCCTGAAGAGAAAGCGATTTCTAGTGTAGGTATGGAGAGACAGGCAAGGTGCCAGTCCCTGTCTGGGAGATCCAAGTCCGTGGAGGGAACAACTTCCGAGCCACAACAAGTTTCTCCCCAAAGGAATCTTTCTATCCCCGGGGTGGGCAAGCTTCAGCGGGGTTCCATATCCCTGCCACTGAGAATCAAGCCTGTGGAGAAGGTCACTGCCCGGGAGCATCAACCTTCTGGTGATCCAAACTGTGGGCACGGAGGTGGAAGGCGAGACTAAGGGGCGTGTCCCTGTCAGGGTGAAAGCAGTCCATGGAGACGGCCACATTCGTGCACATTTCGTTCCCTCAAGCCAGAAGCATCATAGCCTATACTGATGAGAAGTAGCAGGATAATTCCTCAAACTGAACTCTGCGAAAATAGACGGAGGGCAAGGCCACTTTCCACTAACACCTTGTCTCCAGAAGAGAATTGCGATGTCCAATCCAAAAGCGGGGAAGCCCAAGAGAGGGGCCACAGCCTCAAGCTGAAAAATGGGGCTGGGGACATGCACCCTTCAGAGAAACGGAAGTCTGTCCAACGACAAGCATTCTAGCACGCATGGGTTGAGGCCTCCTAAACATGCCCCATCCTTCCCTCCGTGAAACGAGTCTCTGGGCGGTGCGACTCTCCTCTAAGTGGAAGTTCTCTCCTGCGAGAATCTTTGGAGCACGTTTGCCAAGAGGCACGGCCAAGTGCCATGCTCTTCGCTCAGATAATGAAGCCTGCGAAGAAAGCAAGTTGCAGTGAAGAACACGACACTTCCACACAAACGCCTCGGAACAGATCCGTGTGTTGTAACATGAGGAAATGCCGTATCCTCTGTTGGCCGAAGGAACGGTGGGGAGGAGGCCATTTCGGGAACATGGTAGTTTTTCACATCATAAAAATCCAAGCCTCCGTGTGTGCAACGATCACGACAGGGCCATCTACTTTCCTGGGAGATACCGGAAGATGGAGGATTCCGGGGTCCACTCACATCTTGTTTTCCCAAGAGAAAAGCCTTTTCTCGGAGTTGTGAGGAAGTATAGGAAAGGGGGCTTTTCCTTACGATGAAAAACAAGACTGTGGAGAGGGCAAATTTCAGAGCACCCCAAGCATCTCTATTGAGAATCCTGGTCTCCCCTGTGCCTGATCGCATCCGAAAGGTGCCTAACCTTCCCTCAGTGAAAACACGCTCTTTGGAATACAGCGTTCAAGTCACCTCTTGCTTCCTGAAGATACAAAGATTTCCCAGGCAGGTGTTTGATCAGGAGGAAATATCCCTACACGGAATTTTGGAAAAGAAGACGTGGCAATGGTCATCGGCACGGCCATCTGGATGCCGGAAGATAGATCCATCTTGAATTCTGTGTGCGGAAGCATAGGCGAGGGCCTAGGACCCTATCCTTAGAAACAAGTCTATGGGGAAGAGAACGTTCAGCACAACACAGCTGTCCTGCCGGAGATGTGTTCTAGCATGGGTGTGTGCAAGCATCGGGAGAGTTCCATCTCCTTGCGTCTGTTAGACAAGCCTGTGGAGAAGGCCACTTGGCGATAACATATGGTTTGCCGATTTCCAAACGACTTCCAGGAGCGGTGCGGAAGGATAGGCCAGGTAGAATGCCCCCGGTGTTCCAGTAACAATTCTGGGGAAGCACAGGTCCCAGGAAACACAAGTTCCTTCAGAGGAGATGCTTTCTAATACATATGTCCAGAAGTCTCTGTACATAGCCTACCCTTGCTTCTGGGAGGCAAGTTGGGTGGAATGCGAATTCCACTACCATCTTGTTTCCACAAGAGAGAAATCGAATCATTCCAATATATGCGCTGGAGCCTAGTGTACAGGGGCGATGTCTGGACGCTTTGAGAGAAGAGTGTGGAACAGGCATCATTGAAGAAACCGCCAGATTCTCAAGAGAGGAGCCTTCTAGCATTGGCGGGATTAAGCGACCGAAACATGCATGACCCTTCCCTCTGGGAATAGTGTCTAGGGAATGGCATTTTTCACTCCGAGGAAGATTGTCCCGGTGGGGAACTCTCTAGGGTGTTGGTCTGGAGGCCAGCGGAGAGGGCCACATATACCTCGCTGAAGAAAACTCTCCGTGAAGAAAGACAGTTTCAGTGAAGGAACGACACTTCCCACCAAATTCCCTGCAACGCACAGATACGTTTTAGCATCTGGAAAGGCCTTATCCTTGCCTTGGATAGAATTCATTTGGGAGTGCCTCTGCTGCCCCGGCGTGGGTTTTCAAAGGAGCACCGTCCTACCTTATAGGTGTGGGAGTGGGCAAAGTCCTTACCCTGGGAGACAAGTCTGGGAAGCAGGCACCGTTCGGAATACCGCCAGGTTGTCCAGCAAGTGGCGGTCCAGCCTGCATATTCTGCAGCTCCCAAAACACGGACTCTCTTTGGCTCCCTGGACAAATCTCTGGGGAATGCAAAGCTTCCCTCAGAGGAAGCATATCCCAGCGAAACATATTGTGGCATGTTTCTCTAGAGGTACGGGGATGTGTGGTAGCATTCAGGAGCTGCCGTGTCCTTGGCCGGGAGAAACAATTCCGTGGAGAAGGTGACTTCAGCCCCAATGGGCGTTTCCGATCAAGAAGCTTCCTTAGGCGAAAAGCGTGGAAGCATCACTGTAACGGCACCTTCTTCCCTCTGAGCAGCAGGACGGCAGTCAACCCTAGTATCCAAGAACCTCTGGTTTCCAGAAGGAAAAAGCGATCTCTAAGAGACGTTTCCAAGGGCAGAGATGGCGGGTCGTAGTGGCCTTTAGAGACAAGTGGGTGGAGAATGCCCCTTTCGGAGGACCACCCTTTGTCCTGCGAGAAGCCTTCTACAATGTATGTGTGGAGGCATCAGGCGGGTGCCGTGTCCATCCCTCAGTGAAAACCCTCTGTCGAGAACAATGTTGCAGGAACGTCTTGCTTACAGAAGTTAGATGTTTTCTCTAGGTCCTTGTGTGATGTGGAGGAGTCTGCCCTAATGGGATCTCTGAGAAACAAGGCTGCGGAGACTGGAAACCATCCCTGCCACCTGGATATCCGAAGACGGAACCCATTTCACGTCGGTGTGCGGACGTAGAGGCCAGGGGCCTTGACCTGATGCCCAGAAAGGCGTCTGTGTGTCATACAACGTGGAGCGAACAGTCGAAATCTTCCCGTGTAGAGTCCTGTAGCATGTAGGGTACAAGCACCTGGAGCGGGCCCTCTCCTTCCATCGGAGATAGGAGCCCGTGGCAAATGGCACGTCGAGTTAACATAATTTCTCAAGAGTTCTCAGCCAATTCCAGTATCGGCCTTGAAGGGTAGGCAAAGGGCAAAATCCCCGTATTGGACTCCCCAGGATGTGGAGTAAGCAGCTGCCAGGAAACCCAAGTTCCCCTCGACGAGACGCTTTCTCACACAGAGATAAGCACGCATTCGTATGGGCGATATACTTCCTTCTGAGAAGGCGACGTTCCTTGCATATCGTGTTATCAGGAGAGAAAGCTGAAGTCCAGGACATGTGTGGAATTCTAGGGAAGGGGCAAGGTCCTTAGGCCCAGAATAGAGTCTGTGGAGCAGGGCCCTTTTGGATAACCTCAAGGTTCTCAAGTGTGAAGCATTCTGGCTTGCATGTGTCGAACAAACGAAACACGCCCTCTCCCTCTGTCTGTGAAGCAGTCTCAGGGGAATGCCACTTTCCCCTCAGAGGAAGTTTGTTCCCGTGGAGAGCATTCTAATATCTATCGCGAGAGGCATGCGGAAAGTGCCTTAGACTTCGCGGACCAGAAGCCTAGAAATAAAGGAAGATTCACCGTGGAAAAAAAACCTTCAAGCGAAACCATTCTAATCAATGTATGTGTTCTCACACTAGGTTAATGCCGTGTCCATGGCTTGGAGAAAGACTTCTGCGGAGGATGCAGTTCCAGCGACACTGTGGCAGTTCCACCGAGAAGGTTCCGAGCCTCTATGTGTGGAGGCATCCTGAGAGTGCCCCAGTCTTCCCTTTGAGGATAAAGAGGGTGAAGAATACCGCTGCTTGCTAACATCTGGATGCCAGAAGAGAAACGCGATTTCTCCTATAGGTTTAGAAATATAGGACAGGTGGTTTGTCCTTAGGCATAGAATGCAGATGGCCGAGACTGCAATTTTTGAGCCCCATATTTGTCTCCGGCATGAAGCCTACAGGCACGTATGTGGGGCAGCATCAGGAAGGTGCCCTCTAGTTCCGCCGGTGGTAAAGGTCTGCTTAGAGGAGTCCGCTGAAAGAAACTCTTGCTTGCCGAAGACACAAGCCTTTTCCATGTCCGAGTGTAGTCTGGAAGACACTGCCCAAATAGAAATGCATAAACCAGAGAGTGTGGACCATGGAACACTGAACTGCCAGCTGGATATCTGAGGGTAGAAACACGTTCGTAAGTGTGTGTGGAAGGGCAGGCAGTGGCCTGGATTCGGATGCGAGAGACACATGCGTGGACATGGTAACTTAGAGCAAACAACAAATGTGCTCCCGTGAGAAGCCTGCTGGCCGGTAAGGGTTGAAGCGTCAGGATGCAGCCCTATCATTCCCAGCGTGGACGAAATCTCTGCCTCAGGCACGTCTCAGCGACACCGAGGATCCTTCAGTCCTATACACTGCTAGGCTCTCTGTGTGGAAGTCTCACGAAAGGGCAGTATCGGGCCCACGGATAAAGAGTTCTGTGGAGATAGCCACTCTCGGCAACCAACGTGGTTCTTCCAAGGGGGAAGTCTCTAGGAAGTATGTGTTACCGTGTCAGGAGAAGGCCATCTTCGCCCATCGTCCAAACATGACTGTGGATGACCGCACTTTCCTGGAACATCTGGTTTCCTGAAGAGAAAGCGATTTCTAGTGTAGGTATGGAGAGACAGGCAAGGTGCCAGTCCCTGTCTGGGAGATCCAAGTCCGTGGAGGGAACAACTTCCGAGCCACAACAAGTTTCTCCACAAAGGAATCTTTCTATCCCCGGGGTGGGCAAGCTTCAGCGGGGTTCCATATCCCTGCCACTGAGAATCAAGCCTGTGGAGAAGGTCACTGCCCGGGAGCATCAACCTTCTGGTGATCCAAACTGTGGGCACGGAGGTGGAAGGCGAGACTAAGGGGCGTGTCCCTGTCAGGGTGAAAGCAGTCCATGGAGACGGCCACATTCGTGCACATTTCGTTCCCTCAAGCCAGAAGCATCATAGCCTATACTGATGAGAAGTAGCAGGATAATTCCTCAAACTGAACTCTGCGAAAATAGACGGAGGGCAAGGACACTTTCCACTAACACCTTGTCTCCAGAAGAGAATTGCGATGTCCAATCCAAAAGCGGGGAAGCCCAAGAGAGGGGCCACAGCCTCAAGCTGAAAAATGGGGCTGGGGACATGCACCCTTCAGAGAAACGGAAGTCTGTCCAACGACAAGCATTCTAGCACGCATGGGTTGAGGCCTCCTAAACATGCCCCATCCTTCCCTCCGTGAAACGAGTCTCTGGGCGGTGCGACTCTCCTCTAAGTGGAAGTTCTCTCCTGCGAGAATCTTTGGAGCACGTTTGCCAAGAGGCACGGCCAAGTGCCATGCTCTTCGCTCAGATAATGAAGCCTGCGAAGAAAGCAAGTTGCAGTGAAGAACACGACACTTCCACACAAACGCCTCGGAACAGATCCGTGTGTTGTAACATGAGGAAATGCCGTATCCTCTGTTGGCCGAAGGAACGGTGGGGAGGAGGCCATTTCGGGAACATGGTAGTTTTTCACATCATAAAAATCCAAGCCTCCGTGTGTGCAACGATCACGACAGGGCCATCTACTTTCCTGGGAGATACCGGAAGATGGAGGATTCCGGGGTCCACTCACATCTTGTTTTCCCAAGAGAAAAGCCTTTTCTCGGAGTTGTGAGGAAGTATAGGAAAGGGGGCTTTTCCTTACGATGAAAAACAAGACTGTGGAGAGGGCAAATTTCAGAGCACCCCAAGCATCTCTATTGAGAATCCTGGTCTCCCCTGTGCCTGATCGCATCCGAAAGGTGCCTAACCTTCCCTCAGTGAAAACACGCTCTTTGGAATACAGCGTTCAAGTCACCTCTTGCTTCCTGAAGATACAAAGATTTCCCAGGCAGGTGTTTGATCAGGAGGAAATATCCCTACACGGAATTTTGGAAAAGAAGACGTGGCAATGGTCATCGGCACGGCCATCTGGATGCCGGAAGATAGATCCATCTTGAATTCTGTGTGCGGAAGCATAGGCGAGGGCCTAGGACCCTATCCTTAGAAACAAGTCTATGGGGAAGAGAACGTTCAGCACAACACAGCTGTCCTGCCGGAGATGTGTTCTAGCATGGGTGTGTGCAAGCATCGGGAGAGTTCCATCTCCTTGCGTCTGTTAGACAAGCCTGTGGAGAAGGCCACTTGGCGATAACATATGGTTTGCCGATTTCCAAACGACTTCCAGGAGCGGTGCGGAAGGATAGGCCAGGTAGAATGCCCCCGGTGTTCCAGTAACAATTCTGGGGAAGCACAGGTCCCAGGAAACACAAGTTCCTTCAGAGGAGATGCTTTCTAATACATATGTCCAGAAGTCTCTGTACATAGCCTACCCTTGCTTCTGGGAGGCAAGTTGGGTGGAATGCGAATTCCACTACCATCTTGTTTCCACAAGAGAGAAATCGAATCATTCCAATATATGCGCTGGAGCCTAGTGTACAGGGGCGATGTCTGGACGCTTTGAGAGAAGAGTGTGGAACAGGCATCATTGAAGAAACCGCCAGATTCTCAAGAGAGGAGCCTTCTAGCATTGGCGGGATTAAGCGACCGAAACATGCATGACCCTTCCCTCTGGGAATAGTGTCTAGGGAATGGCATTTTTCACTCCGAGGAAGATTGTCCCGGTGGGGAGCTCTCTAGGGTGTTGGTCTGGAGGCCAGCGGAGAGGGCCACATATACCTCGCTGAAGAAAACTCTCCGTGAAGAAAGACAGTTTCAGTGAAGGAACGACACTTCCCACCAAATTCCCTGCAACGCACAGATACGTTTTAGCATCTGGAAAGGCCTTATCCTTGCCTTGGATAGAATTCATTTGGGAGTGCCTCTGCTGCCCCGGCGTGGGTTTTCAAAGGAGCACCGTCCTACCTTATAGGTGTGGGAGTGGGCAAAGTCCTTACCCTGGGAGACAAGTCTGGGAAGCAGGCACCGTTCGGAATACCGCCAGGTTGTCCAGCAAGTGGCGGTCCAGCCTGCATATTCTGCAGCTCCCAAAACACGGACTCTCTTTGGCTCCCTGGACAAATCTCTGGGGAATGCAAAGCTTCCCTCAGAGGAAGCATATCCCAGCGAAACATATTGTGGCATGTTTCTCTAGAGGTACGGGGATGTGTGGTAGCATTCAGGAGCTGCCGTGTCCTTGGCCGGGAGAAACAATTCCGTGGAGAAGGTGACTTCAGCCCCAATGGGCGTTTCCGATCAAGAAGCTTCCTTAGGCGAAAAGCGTGGAAGCATCACTGTAACGGCACCTTCTTCCCTCTGAGCAGCAGGACGGCAGTCAACCCTAGTATCCAAGAACCTCTGGTTTCCAGAAGGAAAAAGCGATCTCTAAGAGACGTTTCCAAGGGCAGAGATGGCGGGTCGTAGTGGCCTTTAGAGACAAGTGGGTGGAGAATGCCCCTTTCGGAGGACCACCCTTTGTCCTGCGAGAAGCCTTCTACAATGTATGTGTGGAGGCATCAGGCGGGTGCCGTGTCCATCCCTCAGTGAAAACCCTCTGTCGAGAACAATGTTGCAGGAACGTCTTGCTTACAGAAGTTAGATGTTTTCTCTAGGTCCTTGTGTGATGTGGAGGAGTCTGCCCTAATGGGATCTCTGAGAAACAAGGCTGCGGAGACTGGAAACCATCCCAGCCACCTGGATATCCGAAGACGGAACCCATTTCACGTCGGTGTGCGGACGTAGAGGCCAGGGGCCTTGACCTGATGCCCAGAAAGGCGTCTGTGTGTCATACAACGTGGAGCGAACAGTCGAAATCTTCCCGTGTAGAGTCCTGTAGCATGTAGGGTACAAGCACCTGGAGCGGGCCCTCTCCTTCCATCGGAGATAGGAGCCCGTGGCAAATGGCACGTCGAGTTAACATAATTTCTCAAGAGTTCTCAGCCAATTCCAGTATCGGCCTTGAAGGACAGGCAAAGGGCAAAATCCCCGTATTGGACTCCCCAGGTTGTGGAGTAAGCAGCTGCCAGGAAACCCAAGTTCCCCTCAACGAGACGCTTTCTCACACAGGGATAAGCACGCATTCGTATCGGCGATATACTTCCTTCTGAGAAGGCGACGTTCCTTGCATATCGTGTTATCAGGAGAGAAAGCTGAAGTCCAGGACATGTGTGGAATTCTAGGGAAGGGGCAAGGTCCTTAGGCCCAGAATAGAGTCTGTGGAGCAGGGCCCTTTTGGATAACCTCAAGGTTCTCAAGTGTGAAGCATTCTGGCTTGCATGTGTCGAACAAACGAAACACGCCCTCTCCCTCTGTCTGTGAAGCAGTCTCAGGGGAATGCCACTTTCCCCTCAGAGGAAGTTTGTTCCCGTGGAGAGCATTCTAATATCTATCGCGAGAGGCATGCGGAAAGTGCCGTAGACTTCGCGGACCAGAAGCCTAGAAATAAAGGAAGATTCACCGTGGAAAAAAAACCTTCAAGCGAAACCATTCTAATCAATGTATGTGTTCTCACACTAGGTTAATGCCGTGTCCATGGCTTGGAGAAAGACTTCTGCGGAGGATGCAGTTCCAGCGACACTGTGGCAGTTCCACCGAGAAGGTTCCGAGCCTCTATGTGTGGAGGCATCCTGAGAGTGCCCCAGTCTTCCCTTTGAGGAAAAAGAGGGTGAAGAATACCGCTGCTTGCTAACATCTGGATGCCAGAAGAGAAACGCGATTTCTCCTATAGGTTTAGAAATATAGGACAGGTGGTTTGTCCTTAGGCATAGAATGCAGATGGCCGAGACTGCAATTTTTGAGCCCCATATTTGTCTCCGGCATGAAGCCTACAGGCACGTATGTGGGGCAGCATCAGGAAGGTGCCCTCTAGTTCCGCCGATGGTAAAGGTCTGCTTAGAGGAGTCCGTTGAAAGAAACTCTTGCTTGCCGAAGACACAAGCCTTTTCCATGTCCGAGTGTAGTCTGGAAGACACTGCCCAAATAGAAATTCATAAACCAGAGAGTGTGGACCATGGAACCCTGAACTGCCAGCTGGATATCTGAGGGTAGAAACACGTTCGTAAGTGTGTGTGGAAGGGCAGGCAGTGGCCTGGATTCGGATGCGAGAGACACATGCGTGGACATTGTAACTTAGAGCAAACAACAAATGTGCTCCCGTGAGAAGCCTGCTGACCGGTAAGTATTGAAGCGTCAGGATGCAGCCCTATCATTCCCACCGTGGACGAAATCTCTGCCTCAGGCACGTCTCAGCGACACCGAGGATCCTTCAGTCCTATACACTGCTAGGCTCTCTGTGTGGAAGTCTCACGAAAGGGCAGTATCGGGACCTCGGAATAAAGAGTTCTGTGGAGATAGCCACTCTCGGCAACCAACGTGGTTCTTCCAAGGGGGAAGTCTCTAGGAAGTATGTGTTACCGTGTCAGGAGAAGGCCATCTTCGCCCATCGTCCAAACATGACTGTGGATGACAGCACGTTCCTGGAACATCTGGTTTCCTGAAGAGAAAGCGATTTCTAGTGTAGGTATGGAGAGACAGGCAAGGTGCCAGTCCCTGTCTGGGAGATCCAAGTCCGTGGAGGGAACAACTTCCGAGCCACAACAAGTTTCTCCCCAAAGGAATCTTTCTATCCCCGGGGTGGGCAAGCTTCAGCGGGGTTCCATATCCCTGCCACGGAGAATCAAGCCTGTGGAGAAGGTCACTGCCCGGGAGCATCTACTTTCTGGTGATCCAAACTGTGGGCACGGAGGTGGAAGGCGAGACTAAGGGGCGTGTCCCTGTCAGGGAGAAAGCAGTCCATGGAGACGGCCACATTCGTGCACAACTCGTTCCCTCAAGCCAGAAGCATCATAGCCTATAGTGATGAGAATTAGCAGGATAATTCCTCAAACTCAACTGTGCGAAAATAGACGGAGGGCAATGCCACTTTCCACTAACACCTTGTCTCCAGAAGAGAATTGCGATGTCCAATCCAAAAGCGGGGAAGCCCAAGAGAGGGGCCACAGCCTCAAGCTGAAAAATGGGACTGGGGACATGCACCCTTCAGAGAAACGGAAGTCTCTCCAACGACAAGCATTCTAGCACGCATGGGTTGAGGCCTCCTAAACATGCCCCATCCTTCCCTCCGTGAAACGAGTCTCTGGGCGGTACGACTCTCCTCTAAGTGGAAGTTCTCTCCTGCGAGAATCTTTGGAGCACGTTTGCCAAGAGGCACGGCCAAGTGCCATGCTCTTCGCTCAGGTAATGAAGCCTGCGAAGAAAGCAAGTTGCAGTGAAGAACACGACACTTCCACACAAGGCCTGGGAACAGATCCGTGTGTTTTAACATGAGGAAATGCCGTATCCTCTGTTGGCCGAAGGAACGGTGGGGAGGAGGCCATTTCGGGAACATGGTAGTTTTTCACATCATAAAAATCCAAGCCTCCGTGTGTGCAACGATCACGACAGGGCCATCTACTTTCCTGGGAGATACCAGAAGATGGAGGATTCCGGGGTCCACTCACATCTTGTTTTCCCAAGAGAAAAGCCTTTTCTCGGAGTTGTGAGGAAGTATAGGAAAGGGGGCTTTTCCTTACGATGAAAAACAAGACTGTGGAGAGGGCAAATTTCAGAGCACCCCAAGCATCTCTATTGAGAATCCTGGTCTCCCCTGTGCCTGATCGCATCCGAAAGGTGCCTAACCTTCCCTCAGTGAAAACACGCTCTTTGGAATACAGCGTTCAAGTCACCTCTTGCTTCCTGAAGATACAAAGGTTTCCCAGGCAGGTGTTTGATCAGGAGGAAATATCCCTACACGGATCCCTGGAAAACAAGACGTGGGAATGGTCATCGACACGGCCATCTGGATGCCGGAAGATAGATCCATCTTGAATTCTGTGTGCGGAAGCATAGGCGAGGGCCTAGGACCCTATCCTTAGAAACAAGTCTATGGGGAAGAGAACGTTCAGCACAACGCAGGTGTCCTGCCGCAGATGTGTTCTAGCATGGGTGTGTTCAAGCATCGGGAGAGTTCCATCTCCTTGCGTCTGTTAGACAAGCCTGTGGAGAAGGCCACTTGGCGATAACATATGGTTTGCCGATTTCCAAACGACTTCCAGGAGCGGTGCGGAAGGATAGGCCAGGTAGAATGTCCCCGGTGTTCCAGTAACAATTCTGGGGAAGCACAGGTCCCAGGAAACACAAGTTCCTTCAGAGGAGATGCTTTCTAATACAAATGTCCAGAAGTCTCTGTACATAGCCTACCCTTGCTTCTGGGAGGCAAGTTGGGTGGAATGCGAATTCCACTACCATCTTGTTTCCACAAGAGAGAAATCGAATCATTCCAATATATGCGCTGGAGCCTAGTGTACAGGGCCGATGTCTGGACGCTTTGAGAGAAGAGTGTGGAACAGGCATCATTGAAGAAACCGCCAGATTCTCAAGAGAGGAGCCTTCTAGCATTGGCGGGATTAAGCGACCGAAACATGCATGACCCTTCCCTCTGGGAATAGTGTCTAGGGAATGGCATTTTTCACTCCGAGGAAGATTGTCCCGGTGGGGAGCTCTCTAGGGTGTTGGTCTGGAGGCCAGCGGAGAGGGCCACATATACCTCGCTGAAGAAAACTCTCCGTGAAGAAAGACAGTTTCAGTGAAGGAACGACACTTCCCACCAAATTCCCTGCAACGCACAGATACGTTTTAGCATCTGGAGAGGCCTTATCCTTGCCTTGGATAGAATTCATTTGGGAGTGCCTCTGCTGCCCCGTGCGTGCGTTTTCAAAGGAGCACCGTCCTACCTTATAGGTGTGGGAGTGGGCAAAGTCCTTACCCTGGGAGACAAGTCTGGGAAGCAGGCACCGTTCGGAATACCGCCAGGTTGTCCAGCAAGTGGCGGTCCAGCCTGCATATTCTGCAGCTCCCAAAACACGGACTCTCTTTGGCTCCCTGGACAAATCTCTGGGGAATGCAAAGCTTCCCTCAGAGGAAGCATATCCCAGCGAAACATTTTGTGGCATGTTTCTCTAGAGGTACGGGGATGTGTGGTAGCATTCAGGAGCTGCCGTGTCCTTGGCCGGGAGAAACAATTCCGTGGAGAAGGTGACTTCGGCCCCAATGGGCGTTTCCGATCAAGAAGCTTCCTTAGGCGAAAAGCGTGGAAGCATCACTGTAACGGCACCTTCTTCCCTCTGAGCAGCAGGACGGCAGTCAACCCTAGTATCCAAGAACCTCTGGTTTCCAGAAGGAAAAAGCGATCTCTAAGAGACGTTTCCAAGGGCAGAGATGGCGGGTCGTAGTGGCCTTTAGAAACAAGTGGGTGGAGAATGCCCCTTTCGGAGGACCACCCTTTGCCCTGCGAGAAGCCTTCTACAATGTATGTGTGGAGGCATCAGGCGGGTGCCGTGTCCATCCCTCAGTGAAAACCCTCTGTCGAGAACAATGTTGCAGGAACGTCTTGCTTACAGAAGTTAGATGTTTTCTCTAGGTCCTTGTGTGATGTGGAGGAGTCTGCCCTAATGGGATCTCTGAGAAACAAGGCTGCGGAGACTGGAAACCATCCCTGCCACCTGGATATCCGAAGACGGAAACCATTTCACGTCGATGTGCGGACGTAGAGGCCAGGGGCCTTGACCTGATGCCCAGAAAGGCGTCTGTGTGTCATACAACGTGGAGCGAACAGTCGAAATCTTCCCGTGTAGAGTCCTGTAGCATGTAGTGTACAAGCACCTGGAGCGGGCCCTCTCCTTCCATCGGAGATAGGAGCCCGTGGCAAATGGCACGTCGAGTTAACATAATTTCTCAAGAGTTCTCAGCCAATTCCAGTATCGGCCTTGAAGGGTAGGCAAAGGGCAAAATCCCCGTATTGGACTCCCCAGGATGTGGAGTAAGCAGCTGCCAGGAAACCCAAGTTCCCCTCGACGAGACGCTTTCTCACACAGAGATAAGCACGCATTCGTATGGGCGATATACTTCCTTCTGAGAAGGCGACGTTCCTTGCATATCGTGTTATCAGGAGAGAAAGCTGAAGTCCAGGACATGTGTGGAATTCTAGGGAAGGGGCAAGGTCCTTAGGCCCAGAATAGAGTCTGTGGAGCAGGGCCCTTTTGGATAACCTCAAGGTTCTCAAGTGTGAAGCATTCTGGCTTGCATGTGTCGAACAAACGAAACACGCCCTCTCCCTCTGTCTGTGAAGCAGTGTCAGGGGAATGCCACTTTCCCCTCAGAGGAAGTTTGTTCCCGTGGAGAGCATTCTAATATCTATCGCGAGAGGCATGCGGAAAGTGCCTTAGACTTCGCGGACCAGAAGCCTAGAAATAAAGGAAGATTCACCGTGGAAAAAAAACCTTCAAGCGAAACCATTCTAATCAATGTATGTGTTCTAACACTAGGTTAATGCCGTGTCCATGGCTTGGAGAAAGACTTCTGCGGAGGATGCAGTTCCAGCGACACTGTGGCAGTTCCACCTAGAAGGTTCCGAGCCTCTATGTGTGGAGGCATCCTGAGAGTGCCCCAGTCTTCCCTTTGAGGAAAAAGAGGGTGAAGAATACCGCTGCTTGCTAACATCTGGATGCCAGAAGGGAAACGCGATTTCTCCTATAGGTTTAGAAATATAGGACAGGTGGTTTGTCCTTAGGCATAGAATGCAGATGGCCGAGACTGCAATTTTTGAGCCCCATATTTGTCTCCGGCATGAAGCCTACAGGCACGTATGTGGGGCAGCATCAGGAAGGTGGCCTCTCGTTCCGCCGATGGTAAAGGTCTGCTTAGAGGAGTCCGTTGAAAGAAACTCTTGCTTGCCGAAGACACAAGCCTTTTCCATGTCCGAGTGTAGTCTGGAAGATACTGCCCAAATAGAATTTCATAAACCAGAGAGTGTGGACCATGGAACACTGAACTGCCAGCTGGATATCTGAGGGTAGAAACACGTTCGTAAGTGTGTGTGGAAGGGCAGGCAGTGGCTTGGATTCGGATGCGAGAGACACATGCGTGGACATTGTAACTTAGAGCAAACAACAAATGTGCTCCCGTGAGAAGCCTGCTGGCCGGTAAGTGTTGAAGCGTCAGGATGCAGCCCTATCATTCCCAGCGTGGACGAAATCTCTGCCTCAGGCACGTCTCAGCGACACCGAGGATCCTTCAGTCCTATACACTGCTAGGCTCTCTGTGTGGAAGTCTCACGAAAGGGCAGTATCGGGCCCACGGATAAAGAGTTCTGTGGAGATAGCCACTCTCGGCAACCAACGTGGTTCTTCCAAGGGGGAAGTCTCTAGGAAGTATGTGTTACCGTGTCAGGAGAAGGCCATCTTCGCCCATCGTCCAAACATGACTGTGGATGACGGCACGTTCCTGGAACATCTGGTTTCCTGAAGAGAAAGCGATTTCTAGTGTAGGTATGGAGAGACAGGCAAGGTGCCAGTCCCTGTCTGGGAGATCCAAGTCCGTGGAGGGAACAACTTCCGAGCCACAACAAGTTTCTCCCCAAAGGAATCTTTCTATCCCCGGGGTGGGCAAGCTTCAGCGGGGTTCCATATCCCTGCCACGGAGAATCAAGCCTGTGGAGAAGGTCACTGCCCGGGAGCATCTACTTTCTGGTGATCCAAACTGTGGGCACGGAGGTGGAAGGCGAGACTAAGGGGCGTGTCCCTGTCAGGGAGAAAGCAGTCCATGGAGACGGCCACATTCGTGCACAACTCGTTCCCTCAAGCCAGAAGCATCATAGCCTATAGTGATGAGAATTAGCAGGATAATTCCTCAAACTCAACTGTGCGAAAATAGACGGAGGGCAATGCCACTTTCCACTAACACCTTGTCTCCAGAAGAGAATTGCGATGTCCAATCCAAAAGCGGGGAAGCCCAAGAGAGGGGCCACAGCCTCAAGCTGAAAAATGGGACTGGGGACATGCACCCTTCAGAGAAACGGAAGTCTCTCCAACGACAAGCATTCTAGCACGCATGGGTTGAGGCCTCCTAAACATGCCCCATCCTTCCCTCCGTGAAACGAGTCTCTGGGCGGTACGACGCTCTTCTAAGTGGAAGTTCTCTCCTGCGAGAATCTTTGGAGCACGTTTGCCAAGAGGCACGGCCAAGTGCCATGCTCTTCGCTCAGGTAATGAAGCCTGCGAAGAAAGCAAGTTGCAGTGAAGAACACGCCACTTCCACACAAGGCCTGGGAACAGATCCGTGTGTTTTAACATGAGGAAATGCCGTATCCTCTGTTGGCCGAAGGAACGGTGGGGAGGAGGCCATTTCGGGAACATGGTAGTTTTTCACATCATAAAAATCCAAGCCTCCGTGTGTGCAACAATCACGACAGGGCCATCTACTTTCCTGGGAGATACCAGAAGATGGAGGATTCCGGGGTCCACTCACATCTTGTTTTCCCAAGAGAAAAGCCTTTTCTCGGAGTTGTGAGGAAGTATAGGAAAGGGGGCTTTTCCTTACGATGAAAAACAAGACTGTGGAGAGGGCAAATTTCAGAGCACCCCAAGCATCTCTATTGAGAATCCTGGTCTCCCCTGTGCCTGATCGCATCCGAAAGGTGCCTAACCTTCCCTCAGTGAAAACACGCTCTTTGGAATACAGCGTTCAAGTCACCTCTTGCTTCCTGAAGATACAAAGATTTCCCAGGCAGGTGTTTGATCAGGAGGAAATATCCCTACACGGAACTTTGGAAAAGAAGACGTGGCAATGGTCATCGGCACGGCCATCTGGATGCCGGAAGATAGATCCATCTTGAATTCTGTGTGCGGAAGCATAGGCGAGGGCCTAGGACCCTATCCTTAGAAACAAGTCTATGGGGAAGAGAACGTTCAGCACAACGCAGCTGTCCTGCCGGAGATGTGTTCTAGCATGGGTGTGTGCAAGCATCGGGAGAGTTCCATCTCCTTGCGTCTGTTAGACAAGCCTGTGGAGAAGGCCATTTGGCGATAACATATGGTTTGCCGATTTCCAAACGACTTCCAGGAGCGGTGCGGAAGGATAGGCCAGGTAGAATGCCCCCGGTGTTCCAGTAACAATTCTGGGGAAGCACAGGTCCCAGGAAACACAAGTTCCTTCAGAGGAGATGCTTTCTAATACATATGTCCAGAAGTCTCTGTACATAGCCTACCCTTGCTTCTGGGAGGCAAGTTGGGTGGAATGCGAATTCCACTACCATCTTGTTTCCACAAGAGAGAAATCGAATCATTCCAATATATGCGCTGGAGCCTAGTGTACAGGGGCGATGTCTGGACGCTTTGAGAGAAGAGTGTGGAACAGGCATCATTGAAGAAACCGCCAGATTCTCAAGAGAGGAGCCTTCTAGCATTGGCGGGATTAAGCGACCGAAACATGCATGACCCTTCCCTCTGGGAATAGTGTCTAGGGAATGGCATTTTTCACTCCGAGGAAGATTGTCCCGGTGGGGAGCTCTCTAGGGTGTTGGTCTGGAGGCCAGCGGAGAGGGCCACATATACCTCGCTGAAGAAAACTCTCCGTGAAGAAAGACAGTTTCAGTGAAGGAACGACACTTCCCACCAAATTCCGTGCAACGCACAGATACGTTTTAGCATCTGGAAAGGCCTTATCCTTGCCTTGGATAGAATTCATTTGGGAGTGCCTCTGCTGCCCCGGCGTGGGTTTTCAAAGGAGCACCGTCCTACCTTATAGGTGTGGGAGTGGGCAAAGTCCTTACCCTGGGAGACAAGTCTGGGAAGCAGGCACCGTTCGGAATACCGCCAGGTTGTCCAGCAAGTGGCGGTCCAGCCTGCATATTCTGCAGCTCCCAAAACACGGACTCTCTTTGGCTCCCTGGACAAATCTCTGGGGAATGCAAAGCTTCCCTCAGAGGAAGCATATCCCAGCGAAACATTTTGTGGCATGTTTCTCTAGAGGTACGGGGATGTGTGGTAGCATTCAGGAGCTGCCGTGTCCTTGGCCGGGAGAAACAATTCCGTGGAGAAGGTGACTTCGGCCCCAATGGGCGTTTCCGATCAAGAAGCTTCCTTAGGCGAAAAGCGTGGAAGCATCACTGTAACGGCACCTTCTTCCCTCTGAGCAGCAGGACGGCAGTCAACCCTAGTATCCAAGAACCTCTGGTTTCCAGAAGGAAAAAGCGATCTCTAAGAGACGTTTCCAAGGGCAGAGATGGCGGGTCGTAGTGGCCTTTAGAGACAAGTGGGTGGAGAATGCCCCTTTCGGAGGACCACCCTTTGTCCTGCGAGAAGCCTTCTACAATGTATGTGTGGAGGCATCAGGCGGGTGCCGTGTCCATCCCTCAGTGAAAACCCTCTGTCGAGAACAATGTTGCAGGAACGTCTTGCTTACAGAAGTTAGATGTTTTCTCTACGTCCTTGTGTGATGTGGAGGAGTCTGCCCTAATGGGATCTCTGAGAAACAAGGCTGCGGAGACTGGAAACCATCCCTGCCACCTGGATATCCGAAGACGGAACCCATTTCACGACGATGTGCGGACGTAGAGGCCAGGGGCCTTGACCTGATGCCCAGAAAGGCGTCTGTGTGTCATACAACGTGGAGCGAACAGTCGAAATCTTCCCGTGTAGAGTCCTGTAGCATGTAGGGTACAAGCACCTGGAGCGGGCCCTCTCCTTCCATCGGAGATAGGAGCCCGTGGCAAATGGCACGTCGAGTTAACATAATTTCTCAAGAGTTCTCAGCCAATTCCAGTATCGGCCTTGAAGGACAGGCAGAGGGCAAAATCCCCGTATTGGACTCCGCAGGATGTGGAGTAAGCAGCTGCCAGGAAACCCAAGTTCCCCTCAACGAGACGCTTTCTCACACAGGGATAAGCACGCATTCGTATCGGCGATATACTTCCTTCTGAGAAGGCGACGTTCCTTGCATATCGTGTTATCAGGAGAGAAAGCTGAAGTCCAGGACATGTGTGGAATTCTAGGGAAGGGGCAAGGTCCTTAGGCCCAGAATAGAGTCTGTGGAGCAGGGCCCTTTTGGATAACCTCAAGGGTCTCAAGTGTGAAGCATTCTGGCTTGCATGTGTCGAACAAACGAAACACGCCCTCTCCCTCTGTCTGTGAAGCAGTCTCAGGGGAATGCCACTTTCCCCTCAGAGGAAGTTTGTTCCCGTGGAGAGCATTCTAATATCTATCGCGAGAGGCATGCGGAAAGTGCCTTAGACTTCGCGGACCAGAAGCCTAGAAATAAAGGAAGATTCACCGTGGAAAAAAAACCTTCAAGCGAAACCATTCTAATCAATGTATGTGTTCTCACACTAGGTTAATGCCGTGTCCATGGCTTGGAGAAAGACTTCTGCGGAGGATGCAGTTCCAGCGACACTGTGGCAGTTCCACCGAGAAGGTTCAGAGCCTCTATGTGTGGAGGCATCCTGAGAGTGCCCCAGTCTTCCCTTTGAGGAAAAAGAGGGTGAAGAATACCGCTGCTTGCTAACATCTGGATGCCAGAAGAGAAACGCGATTTCTCCTATAGGTTTAGAAATATAGGACAGGTGGTTTGTCCTTAGGCATAGAATGCAGATGGCCGAGACTGCAATTTTTGAGCCCCATATTTGTCTCCGGCATGAAGCCTACAGGCACGTATGTGGGGCAGCATCAGGAAGGTGCCCTCTAGTTCCGCCGATGGTAAAGGTCTGCTTAGAGGAGTCCGTTGAAAGAAACTCTTGCTTGCCGAAGACACAAGCCTTTTCCATGTCCGAGTGTAGTCTGGAAGACACTGCCCAAATAGAAATTCATAAACCAGAGAGTGTGGACCATGGAACCCTGAACTGCCAGCTGGATATCTGAGGGTAGAAACACGTTCGTAAGTGTGTGTGGAAGGGCAGGCAGTGGCCTGGATTCGGATGCGAGAGACACATGCGTGTACATTGTAACTTAGAGCAAACAACAAATGTGCTCCCGTGAGAAGCCTGCTGACCGGTAAGTATTGAATCGTCAGGATGCAGCCCTATCATTCCCACCGTGGACGAAATCTCTGCCTCAGGCACGTCTCAGCGACACCGAGGATCCTTCAGTCCTATACACTGCTAGGCTCTCTGTGTGGAAGTCTCACGAAAGGGCAGTATCGGGACCTCGGAATAAAGAGTTCTGTGGAGATAGCCACTCTCGGCAACCAACGTGGTTCTTCCAAGGGGGAAGTCTCTAGGAAGTATGTGTTACCGTGTCAGGAGAAGGCCATCTTCGCCCATCGTCCAAACATGACTGTGGATGACAGCACGTTCCTGGAACATCTGGTTTCCTGAAGAGAAAGCGATTTCTACTGTAGGTATGGAGAGACAGGCAAGGTGCCAGTCCCTGTCTGGGAGATCCAAGTCCGTGGAGGGAACAACTTCCGAGCCACAACAAGTTTCTCCCCAAAGGAATCTTTCTATCCCCGGGGTGGGCAAGCTTCAGCGGGGTTCCATATCCCTGGCACTGAGAATCAAGCCTGTGGAGAAGGTCACTGCCCGGGAGCATCTACTTTCTGGTGATCCAAACTGTGGGCACGGAGGTGGAAGGCGAGGCTAAGGGGCGTGTCCCTGTCAGGGAGAAAGCAGGCCATGGAGACGGCCACATTCGTGCACAACTCGTTACCTCAAGCCAGAAGCATCATAGCCTATACTGATGAGAAGTAGCAGGATAATTCCTCAAACTCAACTGTGCGAAAATAGACGGAGGGCAATGCCACTTTCCACTAACACCTTGTCTCCAGAAGAGAATTGCGATGTCCAATCCAAAAGCGGGGAAGCCCAAGAGAGGGGCCACAGCCTCAAGCTGAAAAATGGGACTGGGGACATGCACCCTTCAGAGATACGGAAGTCTCTCCAACGACAAGCATTCTAGCACGCATGGGTTGAGGCCTCCTAAACATGCCCCATCCTTCCCTCCGTGAAACGAGTCTCTGGGCGGTACGACTCTCCTCTAAGTGGAAGTTCTCTCCTGCGAGAATCTTTGGAGCACGTTTGCCAAGAGGCACGGCCAAGTGCCATGCTCTTCGCTCAGGTAATGAAGCCTGCGAAGAAAGCAAGTTGCAGTGAAGAACACGCCACTTCCACACAAGGCCTGGGAACAGATCCGTGTGTTTTAACATGAGGAAATGCCGTATCCTCTGTTGGCCGAAGGAACGGTGGGGAGGAGGCCATTTCGGGAACATGGTAGTTTTTCACATCATAAAAATCCTAGCCTCCGTGTGTGCAACGATCACGACAGGGCCATCTACTTTCCTGGGAGATACCAGAAGATGGAGGATTCCGGGGTCCCTCACATCTTGTTTTCCCAAGAGGAAAGCCTTTTCTCGGAGTTGTGAGGAAGTATAGGAAAGGGCGCTTTTCCTTACGATGAAAAACAAGACTGTGGAGAGGGCAAATTTGAGAGCACCCCAAGCATCTCTATTGAGAATCCTGGTCTCCCCTGTGCCTGATCGCATCCGAAAGGTGCCTAATCTTCCCTCAGTGAAAAACGCTCTTTGGAATACAGCGTTCAAGTCACCTCTTGCTTCCTGAAGATACAAAGGTTTCCCAGGCAGGTGTTTGATCAGGAGGAAATATCCCTACACGGATCCCTGGAAAACAAGACGTGGGAATGGTCATCGACACGGCCATCTGGATGCCGGAAGATAGATCCATCTTGAATTCTGTGTGCGGAAGCATAGGCGAGGGCCTAGGACCCTATCCTTAGAAACAAGTCTATGGGGAAGAGAACGTTCAGCACAACGCAGGTGTCCTGCCGCAGATGTGTTCTAGCATGGGTGTGTTCAAGCATCGGGAGAGTTCCATCTCCTTGCGTCTGTTAGACAAGCCTGTGGAGAAGGCCACTTGGCGATAACATATGGTTTGCCGATTTCCAAACGACTTCCAGGAGCGGTGCGGAAGGATAGGCCAGGTAGAATGTCCCCGGTGTTCCAGTAACAATTCTGGGGAAGCACAGGTCCCAGGAAACACAAGTTCCTTCAGAGGAGATGCTTTCTAATACAAATGTCCAGAAGTCTCTGTACATAGCCTACCCTTGCTTCTGGGAGGCAAGTTGGGTGGAATGCGAATTCCACTACCATCTTGTTTCCACAAGGGAGAAATCGAATCATTCCAATATATGCGCTGGAGCCTAGTGTACAGGGCCGTTGTCTGGACGCTTTGAGAGAAGAGTGTGGAACAGGCATCATTGAAGAAACCGCCAGATTCTCAAGAGAGGAGCCTTCTAGCATTGGCGGGATTAAGCGACCGAAACATGCATGACCCTTCCCTCTGGGAATAGTGTCTAGGGAATGGCATTTTTCACTCCGAGGAAGATTGTCCCGGTGGGGAGCTCTCTAGGGTGTTGGTCTGGAGGCCAGCGGAGAGGGCCACATATACCTCGCTGAAGAAAACTCTCCGTGAAGAAAGACAGTTTCAGTGAAGGAACGACACTTCCCACCAAATTCCCTGCAACGCACAGATACGTTTTAGCATCTGGAGAGGCCTTATCCTTGCCTTGGATAGAATTCATTTGGGAGTGCCTCTGCTGCCCCGTGCGTGCGTTTTCAAAGGAGCACCGTCCTAACTTATAGGTGTGGGAGTGGGCAAAGTCCTTACCCTGGGAGACAAGTCTGGGAAGCAGGCACCGTTCGGAATACCGCCAGGTTGTCCAGCAAGTGGCGGTCCAGCCTGCATATTCTGCAGCTCCCAAAACACGGACTCTCTTTGGCTCCCTGGACAAATCTCTGGGGAATGCAAAGCTTCCCTCAGAGGAAGCATATCCCAGCGAAACATTTTGTGGCATGTTTCTCTAGAGGTACGGGGATGTGTGGTAGCATTCAGGAGCTGCCGTGTCCTTGGCCGGGAGAAACAATTCCGTGGAGAAGGTGACTTCGGCCCCAATGGGCGTTTCCGATCAAGAAGCTTCCTTAGGCGAAAAGCGTGGAAGCATCACTGTAACGGCACCTTCTTCCCTCTGAGCAGCAGGACGGCAGTCAACCCTAGTATCCAAGAACCTCTGGTTTCCAGAAGGAAAGAGCGATCTCTAAGAGACGTTTCCAAGGGCAGAGATGGCGGGTCGTAGTGGCCTTTAGAAACAAGTGGGTGGAGAATGCCCCTTTCGGAGGACCACCCTTTGCCCTGCGAGAAGCCTTCTACAATGTATGTGTGGAGGCATCAGGCGGGTGCCGTGTCCATCCCTCAGTGAAAACCCTCTGTCGAGAACAATGTTGCAGGAACGTCTTGCTTACAGAAGTTAGATGTTTTCTCTAGGTCCTTGTGTGATGTGGAGGAGTCTGCCCTAATGGGATCTCTGAGAAACAAGGCTGCGGAGACTGGAAACCATCCCTGCCACCTGGATATCCGAAGACGGAAACCATTTCACGTCGATGTGCGGACGTAGAGGCCAGGGGCCTTGACCTGATGCCCAGAAAGGCGTCTGTGTGTCATACAACGTGGAGCGAACAGTCGAAATCTTCCCGTGTAGAGTCCTGTAGCATGTAGTGTACAAGCACCTGGAGCGGGCCCTCTCCTTCCATCGGAGATAGGAGCCCGTGGCAAATGGCACGTCGAGTTAACATAATTTCTCAAGAGTTCTCAGCCAATTCCAGTATCGGCCTTGAAGGGTAGGCAAAGGGCAAAATCCCCGTATTGGACTCCCCAGGATGTGGAGTAAGCAGCTGCCAGAAAACCCAAGTTCCCCTCGACGAGACGCTTTCTCACACAGAGATAAGCACGCATTCGTATGGGCGATATACTTCCTTCTGAGAAGGCGACGTTCCTTGCATATCGTGTTATCAGGAGAGAAAGCTGAAGTCCAGGACATGTGTGGAATTCTAGGGAAGGGGCAAGGTCCTTAGGCCCAGAATAGAGTCTGTGGAGCAGGGCCCTTTTGGATAACCTCAAGGTTCTCAAGTGTGAAGCATTCTGGCTTGCATGTGTCGAACAAACGAAACACGCCCTCTCCCTCTGTCTGTGAAGCAGTGTCAGGGGAATGCCACTTTCCCCTCAGAGGAAGTTTGTTCCCGTGGAGAGCATTCTAATATCTATCGCGAGAGGCATGCGGAAAGTGCCTTAGACTTCGCGGACCAGAAGCCTAGAAATAAAGGAAGATTCACCGTGGAAAAAAAACCTTCAAGCGAAACCATTCTAATCAATGTATGTGTTCTAACACTAGGTTAATGCCGTGTCCATGGCTTGGAGAAAGACTTCTGCGGAGGATGCAGTTCCAGCGACACTGTGGCAGTTCCACCTAGAAGGTTCCGAGCCTCTATGTGTGGAGGCATCCTGAGAGTGCCCCAGTCTTCCCTTTGAGGAAAAAGAGGGTGAAGAATACCGCTGCTTGCTAACATCTGGATGCCAGAAGGGAAACGCGATTTCTCCTATAGGTTTAGAAATATAGGACAGGTGGTTTGTCCTTAGGCATAGAATGCAGATGGCCGAGACTGCAATTTTTGAGCCCCATATTTGTCTCCGGCATGAAGCCTACAGGCACGTATGTGGGGCAGCATCAGGAAGGTGGCCTCTCGTTCCGCCGATGGTAAAGGTCTGCTTAGAGGAGTCCGCTGAAAGAAACTCTTGCTTGCCGAAGACACAAGCCTTTTCCATGTCCGAGTGTAGTCTGGAAGACACTGCCCAAATAGAAATGCATAAACCAGAGAGTGTGGACCATGGAACACTGAACTGCCAGCTGGATATCTGAGGGTAGAAACACGTTCGTAAGTGTGTGTGGAAGGGCAGGCAGTGGCCTGGATTCGGATGCGAGAGACACATGCGTGGACATTGTAACTTAGAGCAAACAACAAATGTGCTCCCGTGAGAAGCCTGCTGGCCGGTAAGGGTTGAAGCGTCAGGATGCAGCCCTATCATTCCCAGCGTGGACGAAATCTCTGCCTCAGGCACGTCTCAGCGACACCGAGGATCCTTCAGTCCTATACACTGCTAGGCTCTCTGTGTGGAAGTCTCACGAAAGGGCAGTATCGGGCCCACGGATAAAGAGTTCTGTGGAGATAGCCACTCTCGGCAACCAACGTGGTTCTTCCAAGGGGGAAGTCTCTAGGAAGTATGTGTTACCGTGTCAGGAGAAGGCCATCTTCGCCCATCGTCCAAACATGACTGTGGATGACCGCACGTTCCTGGAACATCTGGTTTCCTGAAGAGAAAGCGATTTCTAGTGTAGGTATGGAGAGACAGGCAAGGTGCCAGTCCCTGTCTGGGAGATCCAAGTCCGTGGAGGGAACAACTTCCGAGCCACAACAAGTTTCTCCCCAAAGGAATCTTTCTATCCCCGGGGTGGGCAAGCTTCAGCGGGGTTCCATATCCCTGCCACTGAGAATCAAGCCTGTGGAGAAGGTCACAGCCCGGGAGCATCAACTTTCTGGTGATCCAAAATGTGGGCACGGAGGTGGAAGGCGAGACTAAGGGGCGTGTCCCTGTCAGGGAGAAAGCAGTCCATGGAGACGGCCACATTCGTGCACATTTCGTTCCCTCAAGCCAGAAGCATCATAGCCTATACTGATGAGAAGTAGCAGGATAATTCCTCAAACTCAACTCTGCGAAAATAGACGGAGGGCAAGGCCACTTTCCACTAACACCTTGTCTCCAGAAGAGAATTGCGATGTCCAATCCAAAAGCGGGGAAGCCCAAGAGAGGGGCCACAGCCTCAAGCTGAAAAATGGGGCTGGGGACATGCACCCTTCAGAGAAACGGAAGTCTCTCCAACGACAAGCATTCTAGCACGCATGGGTTGAGGCCTCCTAAACATGCCCCATCCTTCCCTCCGTGAAACGAGTCTCTGGGCGGTGCGACTCTCCTCTAAGTGGAAGTTCTCTCCTGCGAGAATCTTTGGAGCACGTTTGCCAAGAGGCACGGCCAAGTGCCATGCTCTTCGCTCAGATAATGAAGCCTGCGAAGAAAGCAAGTTGCAGTGAAGAACACGACACTTCCACACAAACGCCTCGGAACAGATCCGTGTGTTGTAACATGAGGAAATGCCGTATCCTCTGTTGGCCGAAGGAACGGTGGGGAGGAGGCCATTTCGGGAACATGGTAGTTTTTCACATCATAAAAATCCAAGCCTCCGTGTGTGCAACGATCACGACAGGGCCATCTACTTTCCTGGGAGATACCGGAAGATGGAGGATTCCGGGGTCCACTCACATCTTGTTTTCCCAAGAGAAAAGCCTTTTCTCGGAGTTGTGAGGAAGTACAGGAAAGGGGGCTTTTCCTTACGATGAAAAACAAGACTGTGGAGAGGGCAAATTTGAGAGCACCCCAAGCATCTCTATTGAGAATCCTGGTCTCCCCTGTGCCTGATCGCATCCGAAAGGTGCCTAACCTTCCCTCAGTGAAAACACGCTCTTTGGAATACAGCGTTCAAGTCACCTCTTGCTTCCTGAAGATACAAAGATTTCCCAGGCAGGTGTTTGATCAGGAGGAAATTTCCCTACACGGATCCCTGGAAAAAAAGACGTGGGAATGGTCATCGACACGGCCATCTGGATGCCGGAAGATAGATCCATCTTGAATTCTGTGTGCGGAAGCATAGGCGAGGGCCTAGGACCCTATCCTTAGAAACAGGTCTATGGGGAAGAGAACGTTCAGCACAACGCAGCTGTCCTGCCGGAGATGTGTTCTAGCATGGGTGTGTGCAAGCATCGGGAGAGTTCCATCTCCTTGCGTCTGTTAGACAAGCCTGTGGAGAAGGCCACTTGGCGATAACATATGGTTTGCCGATTTCCAAACGACTTCCAGGAGCGGTGCGGAAGGATAGGCCAGGTAGAATGTCCCCGGTGTTCCAGTAACAATTCTGGGGAAGCACAGGTCCCAGGAAACACAAGTCCCTTCAGAGGAGATGCTTTCTAATACATATGTCCAGAAGTCTCTGTACATAGCCTACCCTTGCTTCTGGGAGGCAAGTTGGGTGGAATGCGAATTCCACTACCATCTTGTTTCCACAAGAGAGAAATCGAATCATTCCAATATATGCGCTGGAGCCTAGTGTACAGGGGCGATGTCTGGACGCTTTGAGAGAAGAGTGTGGAACAGGCATCATTGAAGAAACCGCCAGATTCTCAAGAGAGGAGCCTTCTAGCATTGGCGGGATTAAGCGACCGAAACATGCATGACCCTTCCCTCTGGGAATAGTGTCTAGGGAATGGCATTTTTCACTCCGAGGAAGATTGTCCCGGTGGGGAGCTCTCTAGGGTGTTGGTCTGGAGACCAGCGGAGAGGGCCACATATACCTCGCTGAAGAAAACTCTCCGTGAAGAAAGACAGTTTCAGTGAAGGAACGACACTTCCCACCAAATTCCCTGCAACGCACAGATAAGTTTTAGCATCTGGAAAGGCCTTATCCTTGCCTTGGATAGAATTCATTTGGGAGTGCCTCTGCTCCCCCGGCGTGGGTTTTCAAAGGAGCACCGTCCTACCTTATAGGTGTGGGAGTGGGCAAAGTCCTTACCCTGGGAGACAAGTCTGTGAAGCAGGCACCGTTCGGAATACCGCCAGGTTGTCCAGCAAGTGGCGGTCCAGCCTGCATATTCTGCAGCTCCCAAAACACGGACTCTCTTTGGCTCCCTGGACAAATCTCTGGGGAATGCAAAGCTTCCCTCAGAGGAAGCATATCCCAGCGAAACATTTTGTGGCATGTTTCTCTAGAGGTACGGGGATGTGTGGTAGCATTCAGGAGCTGCCGTGTCCTTGGCCGGGAGAAACAATTCTGTGGAGAAGGTGACTTCGGCCCCAATGGGCGTTTCCGATCAAGAAGCTTCCTTAGGCGAAAAGCGTGGAAGCATCACTGTAACGGCACCTTCTTCCCTCTGAGCAGCAGGACGGCAGGCAACCCTAGTATACAAGAACCTCTGGTTTCCAGAAGGAAAAAGCGATCTCTAAGAGACGTTTCCAAGGGCAGAGATGGCGGGTCGTAGTGGCCTTTAGAAACAAGTGGGTGGAGAATGCCCCTTTCGGAGGACCACCCTTTGTCCTGCGAGAAGCCTTCTACAATGTATGTGTGGAGGCATCAGGCGGGTGCCGTGTCCATCCCTCAGTGAAAACCCTCTGTCGAGAACAATGTTGCAGGAACGTCTTGCTTACAGAAGTTAGATGTTTTCTCTAGGTCCTTGTGTGATGTGGAGGAGTCTGCCCTAATGGGATCTCTGAGAAACAAGGCTGCGGAGACTGGAAACCATCCCTGCCACCTGGATATCCGAAGACGGAACCGATTTCACGTCGATGTGCGGACGTAGAGGCCAGGGGCCTTGACGTGATGCCCAGAAAGGCGTCCGTGTGTCATACAACGTGGAGCGAACAGTCGAAATCTTCCCGTGTAGAGTCCTGTAGCATGTAGTGTACAAGCACCTGGAGCGGGCCCTCTCCTTCCATCGGAGATAGGAGCCCGTGGCAAATGGCACGTCGAGTTAACATAATTTCTCAAGAGTTCTCAGCCAATTCCAGTATCGGCCTTGAAGGGTAGGCAAAGGGCAAAATCCCCGTATTGGACTCCGCAGGATGTGGAGTAAGCAGCTGCCAGGAAACCCAAGTTCCCCTCGACGAGACGCTTTCTCACACAGAGATAAGCACGCATTCGTATGGGCGATATACTTCCTTCTGAGAAGGCGACGTTCCTTGCATATCGTGTTATCAGGAGAGAAAGCTGAAGTCCAGGACATGTGTGGAATTCTAGGGAAGGGGCAAGGTCCTTAGGCCCAGAATAGAGTCTGTGGAGCAGGGCCCTTTTGGATAACCTCAAGGTTCTCAAGTGTGAAGCATTCTGGCTTGCATGTGTCGAACAAACGAAACACGCCCTCTCCCTCTGTCTGTGAAGCAGTGTCAGGGGAATGCCACTTTCCCCTCAGAGGAAGTTTGTTCCCGTGGAGAGCATTCTAATATCTATCGCGAGAGGCATGCGGAAAGTGCCTTAGACTTCGCGGACCAGAAGCCTAGAAATAAAGGAAGATTCACCGTGGAAAAAAAACCTTCAAGCGAAACCATTCTAATCAATGTATGTGTTCTCACACTAGGTTAATGCCGTGTCCATGGCTTGGAGAAAGACTTCTGCGGAGGATGCAGTTCCAGCGACACTGTGGCAGTTCCACCGAGAAAGTTCCGAGCCTCTATGTGTGGAGGCATCCTGAGAGTGCCCCAGTCTTCCCTTTGAGGAAAAAGAGGGTGAAGAATACCGCTGCTTGCTAACATCTGGATGCCAGAAGAGAAACGCGATTTCTCCTATAGGTTTAGAAATATAGGACAGGTGGTTTGTCCTTAGGCATAGAATGCAGATGGCCGAGACTGCAATTTTTGAGCCCCATATTTGTCTCCGGCATGAAGCCTCCAGGTATGTATGTGGGGCAGCATCAGGAAGGTGCCCTCTAGTTCCGCCGATGGTAAAGGTCTGCTTAGAGGAGTCCGTTGAAAGAAACTCTTGCTTGCCGAAGACACAAGCCTTTTCCATGTCCGAGTGTAGTCTGGAAGACACTGCCCAAAGAGAAATGCATAAACCAGAGAGTGTGGACCATGGAACACTGAACTGCCAGCTGGATATCTGAGGGTAGAAACACGTTCGTAAGTGTGTGTGGAAGGGCAGGCAGTGGCCTGGATTCGGATGCGAGAGACACAGGCGTGGACATTGTAACTTAGAGCAAACAACAAATGTGCTCCCGTGAGAAGCCTGCTGGCCGGTAAGGGTTGAAGCGTCAGGATGCAGCCCTATCATTCCCAGCGTGGACGAAATCTCTGCCTCAGGCACGTCTCAGCGACACCGAGGATCCTTCAGTCCTATACACTGCTAGGCTCTCTGTGTGGAAGTCTCACGAAAGGGCAGTATCGGGCCCACGGATAAAGAGTTCTGTGGAGATAGCCACTCTCGGCAACCAACGTGGTTCTTCCAAGGGGGAAGTCTCTAGGAAGTATGTGTTACCGTGTCAGGAGAAGGCCATCTTCGCCCATCGTCCAAACATGACTGTGGATGACCGCACGTTCCTGGAACATCTGGTTTCCTGAAGAGAAAGCGATTTCTAGTGTAGGTATGGAGAGACAGGCAAGGTGCCAGTCCCTGTCTGGGAGATCCAAGTCCGTGGAGGGAACAACTTCCGAGCCACAACAAGTTTCTCCCCAAAGGAATCTTTCTATCCCTGGGGTGGGCAAGCTTCAGCGGGGTTCCATATCCCTGCTACGGAGAATCAAGCCTGTGGAGAAGGTCACTGCCCGGGAGCTTCTACTTTCTGGTGATCCAAACTGTGGGCACGGTGGTGGAAGGCGAGACTAAGGGGCGTGTCCCTGTCAGGGTGAAAGCAGTCCATGGAGACGGCCACATTCGTGCACATTTCGTTCCCTCAAGCCAGAAGCATCATAGCCTATACTGATGAGAATTAGCAGGATAATTCCTCAAACTCAACTCTGCGAAAATAGACGGAGGGCAATGCCACTTTCCACTAACACCTTGTCTCCAGAAGAGAATTGCGATGTCCAATCCAAAAGCGGGGAAGCCCAAGAGAGGGGCCACAGCCTCAAGCTGAAAAATGGGACCGGGGACAGGCACCCTTCAGAGAAACGGAAGTCTCTCCAACGACAAGCATTCTAGCACGCATGGGTTGAGGCCTCCTAAACATGCCCCATCCTTCCCTCCGTGAAACGAGTCTCTGGGCGGTACAACTCTCCTCTAAGTGGAAGTTCTCTCCTTCGAGAATCTTTAGAGCACGTTTACCAAGAGGCACGGCCAAGTGCCATGCTCTTCGCTCAGATAATGAAGCCTGCGAAGAAAGCAAGTTGCAGTGAAGAACACGACACTTCCACACAAGGCCTGGGAACAGATCCGTGTGTTGTAACATGAGGAAATGCCGTATCCTCTGTTGGCCGAAGGAACGGTGGGGAGGAGGCCATTTCGGGAACATGGTAGTTTTTCACATCATAAAAACCCAAGCCTCCGTGTGTGCAACGATCACGACAGGGCCATCTACTTTCCTGGGAGATACCGGAAGATGGAGGATTCCGGGGTCCACTCACATCTTGTTTTCCCAAGAGAAAAGCCTTTTCTCGGAGTTGTGAGGAAGTATAGGAAAGGGGGCTTTTCCTTACGATGAAAAACAAGACTGTGGAGAGGGCAAATTTCAGAGCACCCCAAGCATCTCTAATGAGAATCCTGGTCTCCCCTGTGCCTGATCGCATCCGAAAGGTGCCTAACCTTCCCTCAGTGAAAACACGCTCTTTGGAATACAGCGTTCAAGTCACCTCTTGCTTCCTGAAGATACATAGATTTCCCAGGCAGGTGTTTGATCAGGAGGAAATTTCCCTACACGGATCCCTGGAAAACAAGACGTGGGAATGGTCATCGACACGGCCATCTGGATGCCGGAAGATAGATCCATCTTGAATTCTGTGTGCGGAAGCATAGGCGAGGGCCTAGGACCCTATCCTTAGAAACAAGTCTATGGGGAAGAGAACGTTCAGCACAACGCAGCTGTCGTGCCGGAGATGTGTTCTAGCATGGGTGTGTGCAAGCATCGGGAGAGTTCCATCTCCTTGCGTCTGTTAGACAAGCCTGTGGAGAAGGCCACTTGGCGATAACATATGGTTTGCCGATTTCCAAACGACTTCCAGGAGCGGTGCGGAAGGATAGGCCAGGTAGAATGTCCCCGGTGTTCCAGTAACAATTCTGGGGAAGCACAGGTCCCAGGAAACACAAGTCCCTTCAGAGGAGATGCTTTCTAATACATATGTCCAGAAGTCTCTGTACATAGCCTACCCTTGCTTCTGGGAGGCAAGTTGGGTGGAATGCGAATTCCACTACCATCTTGTTTCCACAAGAGAGAAATCGAATCATTCCAATATATGCGCTGGAGCCTAGTGTACAGGGGCGATGTCTGGACGCTTTGAGAGAAGAGTGTGGAACAGGCATCATTGAAGAAACCGCCAGATTCTCAAGAGAGGAGCCTTCTAGCATTGGCGGGATTAAGCGACCGAAACATGCATGACCCTTCCCTCTGGGAATAGTGTCTAGGGAATGGCATTTTTCACTCCGAGGAAGATTGTCCCGGTGGGGAGCTCTCTAGGGTGTTGGTCTGGAGGCCAGCGGAGAGGGCCACATATACCTCGCTGAAGAAAACTCTCCGTGAAGAAAGACAGTTTCAGTGAAGGAACGACACTTCCCACCAAATTCCCTGCAACGCACAGATACGTTTTAGCATCTGGAAAGGCCTTATCCTTGCCTTGGATAGAATTCATTTGGGAGTGCCTCTGCTGCCCCGGCGTGGGTTTTCAAAGGAGCACCGTCCTACCTTATAGGTGTGGGAGTGGGCAAAGTCCTTACCCTGGGAGACAAGTCTGTGAAGCAGGCACCGTTCGGAATACCGCCAGGTTGCCCAGCAAGTGGCGGTCCAGCCTGCATATTCTGCAGCTCCCAAAACACGGACTCTCTTTGGCTCCCTGGACAAATCTCTGGGGAATGCAAAGCTTCCCTCAGAGGAAGCATATCCCAGCGAAACATTTTGTGGCATGTTTCTCTAGAGGTACGGGGATGTGTGGTAGCATTCAGGAGCTGCCGTGTCCTTGGCCGGGAGAAACAATTCTGTGGAGAAGGTGACTTCGGCCCCAATGGGCGTTTCCGATCAAGAAGCTTCCTTAGGCGAAAAGCGTGGAAGCATCACTGTAACGGCACCTTCTTCCCTCTGAGCAGCAGGACGGCAGTCAACCCTAGTATCCAAGAACCTCTGGTTTCCAGAAGGAAAAAGCGATCTCTAAGAGACGTTTCCAAGGGCAGAGATGGCGGGTCGTAGTGGCCTTTAGAAACAAGTGGGTGGAGAATGCCCCTTTCGGAGGACCACCCTTTGTCCTGCGAGATGCCTTCTACAATGTATGTGTGGAGGCATCAGGCGGGTGCCGTGTCCATCCCTCAGTGAAAACCCTCTGTCGAGAACAATGTTGCAGGAACGTCTTGCTTACAGAAGTTAGATGTTTTCTCTAGGTCCTTGTGTGATGTGGAGGAGTCTGCCCTAATGGGATCTCTGAGAAACAAGGCTGCGGAGACTGGAAACCATCCCTGCCACCTGGATATCCGAAGACGGAACCCATTTCACGTCGATGTGCGGACGTAGAGGCCAGGGGCCTTGACCTGATGCCCAGAAAGGCGTCTGTGTGTCATACAACGTGGAGCGAACAGTCGAAACCTTCCCGTGTAGAGTCCTGTAGCATGTAGTGTACAAGCACCTGGAGCGGGCCCTCTCCTTCCATCGGAGATAGGAGCCCGTGGCAAATGGCACGTCGAGTTAACATAATTTCTCAAGAGTTCTCAGCCAATTCCAGGATCGGCCTTGAAGGGTAGGCAAAGGGCAAAATCCCCGTATTGGACTCCCCAGGATGTGGAGTAAGCAGCTGCCAGGAAACCCAAGTTCCCCTCGACGAGACGCTTTCTCACACAGAGATAAGCACGCATTCGTATGGGCGATATACTTCCTTCTGAGAAGGCGACGTTCCTTGCATATCGTGTTATCAGGAGAGAAAGCTGAAGTCCAGGACATGTGTGGAATTCTAGGGAAGGGGCAAGGTCCTTAGGCCCAGAATAGAGTCTGTGGAGCAGGGCCCTTTTGGATAACCTCAAGGTTCTCAAGTGTGAAGCATTCTGGCTTGCATGTGTCGAACAAACGAAACACGCCCTCTCCCTCTGTCTGTGAAGCAGTGTCAGGGGAATGCCACTTTCCCCTCAGAGGAAGTTTGTTCCCGTGGAGAGCATTCTAATATCTATCGCGAGAGGCATGCGGAAAGTGCCTTAGACTTCGCGGACCAGAAGCCTAGAAATAAAGGAAGATTCACCGTGGAAAAAAAACCTTCAAGCGAAACCATTCTAATCAATGTATGTGTTCTAACACTAGGTTAATGCCGTGTCCATGGCTTGGAGAAAGACTTCTGCGGAGGATGCAGTTCCAGCGACACTGTGGCAGTTCCACCTAGAAGGTTCCGAGCCTCTATGTGTGGAGGCATCCTGAGAGTGCCCCAGTCTTCCCTTTGAGGAAAAAGAGGGTGAAGAATACCGCTGCTTGCTAACATCTGGATGCCAGAAGGGAAACGCGATTTCTCCTATAGGTTTAGAAATATAGGACAGGTGGTTTGTCCTTAGGCATAGAATGCAGATGGCCGAGACTGCAATTTTTGAGCCCCATATTTGTCTCCGGCATGAAGCCTACAGGCACGTATGTGGGGCAGCATCAGGAAGGTGGCCTCTCGTTCCGCCGATGGTAAAGGTCTGCTTAGAGGAGTCCGTTGAAAGAAACTCTTGCTTGCCGAAGACACAAGCCTTTTCCATGTCCGAGTGTAGTCTGGAAGATACTGCCCAAATAGAATTTCATAAACCAGAGAGTGTGGACCATGGAACACTGAACTGCCAGCTGGATATCTGAGGGTAGAAACACGTTCGTAAGTGTGTGTGGAAGGGCAGGCAGTGGCTTGGATTCGGATGCGAGAGACACATGCGTGGACATTGTAACTTAGAGCAAACAACAAATGTGCTCCCGTGAGAAGCCTGCTGGCCGGTAAGTGTTGAAGCGTCAGGATGCAGCCCTATCATTCCCAGCGTGGACGAAATCTCTGCCTCAGGCACGTCTCAGCGACACCGAGGATCCTTCAGTCCTATACACTGCTAGGCTCTCTGTGTGGAAGTCTCACGAAAGGGCAGTATCGGGCCCACGGATAAAGAGTTCTGTGGAGATAGCCACTCTCGGCAACCAACGTGGTTCTTCCAAGGGGGAAGTCTCTAGGAAGTATGTGTTACCGTGTCAGGAGAAGGCCATCTTCGCCCATCGTCCAAACATGACTGTGGATGACGGCACGTTCCTGGAACATCTGGTTTCCTGAAGAGAAAGCGATTTCTAGTGTAGGTATGGAGAGACAGGCAAGGTGCCAGTCCCTGTCTGGGAGATCCAAGTCCGTGGAGGGAACAACTTCCGAGCCACAACAAGTTTCTCCCCAAAGGAATCTTTCTATCCCCGGGGTGGGCAAGCTTCAGCGGGGTTCCATATCCCTGCCACGGAGAATCAAGCCTGTGGAGAAGGTCACTGCCCGGGAGCATCTACTTTCTGGTGATCCAAACTGTGGGCACGGAGGTGGAAGGCGAGACTAAGGGGCGTGTCCCTGTCAGGGAGAAAGCAGTCCATGGAGACGGCCACATTCGTGCACAACTCGTTCCCTCAAGCCAGAAGCATCATAGCCTATAGTGATGAGAATTAGCAGGATAATTCCTCAAACTCAACTGTGCGAAAATAGACGGAGGGCAATGCCACTTTCCACTAACACCTTGTCTCCAGAAGAGAATTGCGATGTCCAATCCAAAAGCGGGGAAGCCCAAGAGAGGGGCCACAGCCTCAAGCTGAAAAATGGGACTGGGGACATGCACCCTTCAGAGAAACGGAAGTCTCTCCAACGACAAGCATTCTAGCACGCATGGGTTGAGGCCTCCTAAACATGCCCCATCCTTCCCTCCGTGAAACGAGTCTCTGGGCGGTACGACTCTCCTCTAAGTGGAAGTTCTCTCCTGCGAGAATCTTTGGAGCACGTTTGCCAAGAGGCACGGCCAAGTGCCATGCTCTTCGCTCAGGTAATGAAGCCTGCGAAGAAAGCAAGTTGCAGTGAAGAACACGACACTTCCACACAAGGCCTGGGAACAGATCCGTGTGTTTTAACATGAGGAAATGCCGTATCCTCTGTTGGCCGAAAAACGGTGGGGAGGAGGCCATTTCGGGAACATGGTAGTTTTTCACATCATAAAAATCCAAGCCTCCGTGTGTGCAACGATCACGACAGGGCCATCTACTTTCCTGGGAGATACCAGAAGATGGAGGATTCCGGGGTCCACTCACATCTTGTTTTCCCAAGAGAAAAGCCTTTTCTCGGAGTTGTGAGGAAGTATAGGAAAGGGGGCTTTTCCTTACGATGAAAAACAAGACTGTGGAGAGGGCAAATTTCAGAGCACCCCAAGCATCTCTATTGAGAATCCTGGTCTCCCCTGTGCCTGATCACATCCGAAAGGTGCCTAACCTTCCCTCAGTGAAAACACGCTCTTTGGAATACAGCGTTCAAGTCACCTCTTGCTTCCTGAAGATACAAAGATTTCCCAGGCAGGTGTTTGATCAGGAGGAAATATCCCTACATGGAACTTTGGAAAAGAAGACGTGGCAATGGTCATCGGCACGGCCATCTGGATGCCGGAAGATAGATCCATCTTGAATTCTGTGTGCGGAAGCATAGGCGAGGGCCTAGGACCCTATCCTTAGAAACAAGTCTATGGGGAAGAGAACGTTCAGCACAACGCAGCTGTCCTGCCGGAGATGTGTTCTAGCATGGGTGTGTGCAAGCATCGGGAGAGTTCCATCTCCTTGCGTCTGTTAGACAAGCCTGTGGAGAAGGCCACTTGGCGATAACATATGGTTTGCCGATTTCCAAACGACTTCCAGGAGCGGTGCGGAAGGATAGGCCAGGTAGAATGCCCCCGGTGTTCCAGTAACAATTCTGGGGAAGCACAGGTCCCAGGAAACACAAGTTCCTTCAGAGGAGATGCTTTCTAATACATATGTCCAGAAGTCTCTGTACATAGCCTACCCTTGCTTCTGGGAGGCAAGTTGGGTGGAATGCGAATTCCACTACCATCTTGTTTCCACAAGAGAGAAATCGAATCATTCCAATATATGCGCTGGAGCCTAGTGTACAGGGGCGATGTCTGGACGCTTTGAGAGAAGAGTGTGGAACAGGCATCATTGAAGAAACCGCCAGATTCTCAAGAGAGGAGCCTTCTAGCATTGGCGGGATTAAGCGACCGAAACATGCATGACCCTTCCCTCTGGGAATAGTGTCTAGGGAATGGCATTTTTCACTCCGAGGAAGATTGTCCCGGTGGGGAGCTCTCTAGGGTGTTGGTCTGGAGGCCAGCGGAGAGGGCCACATATACCTCGCTGAAGAAAACTCTCCGTGAAGAAAGACAGTTTCAGTGAAGGAACGACACTTCCCACCAAATTCCGTGCAACGCACAGATACGTTTTAGCATCTGGAAAGGCCTTATCCTTGCCTTGGATAGAATTCATTTGGGAGTGCCTCTGCTGCCCCGGCGTGGGTTTTCAAAGGAGCACCGTCCTACCTTATAGGTGTGGGAGTGGGCAAAGTCCTTACCCTGGGAGACAAGTCTGGGAAGCAGGCACCGTTCGGAATACCGCCAGGTTGTCCAGCAAGTGGCGGTCCAGCCTGCATATTCTGCAGCTCCCAAAACACGGACTCTCTTTGGCTCCCTGGACAAATCTCTGGGGAATGCAAAGCTTCCCTCAGAGGAAGCATATCCCAGCGAAACATTTTGTGGCATGTTTCTCTAGAGGTACGGGGATGTGTGGTAGCATTCAGGAGCTGCCGTGTCCTTGGCCGGGAGAAACAATTCCGTGGAGAAGGTGACTTCGGCCCCAATGGGCGTTTCCGATCAAGAAGCTTCCTTAGGCGAAAAGCGTGGAAGCATCACTGTAACGGCACCTTCTTCCCTCTGAGCAGCAGGACGGCAGTCAACCCTAGTATCCAAGAACCTCTGGTTTCCAGAAGGAAAAAGCGATCTCTAAGAGACGTTTCCAAGGGCAGAGATGGCGGGTCGTAGTGGCCTTTAGAGACAAGTGGGTGGAGAATGCCCCTTTCGGAGGACCACCCTTTGTCCTGCGAGAAGCCTTCTACAATGTATGTGTGGAGGCATCAGGCGGGTGCCGTGTCCATCCCTCAGTGAAAACCCTCTGTCGAGAACAATGTTGCAGGAACGTCTTGCTTACAGAAGTTAGATGTTTTCTCTAGGTCCTTGTGTGATGTGGAGGAGTCTGCCCTAATGGGATCTCTGAGAAACAAGGCTGCGGAGACTGGAAACCATCCCTGCCACCTGGATATCCGAAGACGGAAACCATTTCACGTCGATGTGCGGACGTAGAGGCCAGGGGCCTTGACCTGATGCCCAGAAAGGCGTCTGTGTGTCATACAACGTGGAGCGAACAGTCGAAATCTTCCCGTGTAGAGTCCTGTAGCATGTAGGGTACAAGCACCTGGAGCGGGCCCTCTCCTTCCATCGGAGATAGGAGCCCGTGGCAAATGGCACGTCGAGTTAACATAATTTCTCAAGAGTTCTCAGCCAATTCCAGTATCGGCCTTGAAGGACAGGCAAAGGGCAAAATCCCCGTATTGGACTCCCCAGGATGTGGAGTAAGCAGCTGCCAGGAAACCCAAGTTCCCCTCGACGAGACGCTTTCTCACACAGAGATAAGCACGCATTCGTATGGGCGATATACTTCCTTCTGAGAAGGCGACGTTCCTTGCATATCGTGTTATCAGGAGAGAAAGCTGAAGTCCAGGACATGTGTGGAATTCTAGGGAAGGGGCAAGGTCCTTAGGCCCAGAATAGAGTCTGTGGAGCAGGGCCCTTTTGGATACCCTCAAGGTTCTCAAGTGTGAAGCATTCTGGCTTGCATGTGTCGAACAAACGAAACACGCCCTCTCCCTCTGTCTGTGAAGCAGTCTCAGGGGAATGCCACTTTCCCCTCAGAGGAAGTTTGTTCCCGTGGAGAGCATTCTAATATCTATCGCGAGAGGCATGCGGAAAGTGCCTTAGACTTCGCGGACCAGAAGCCTAGAAATAAAGGAAGATTCACCGTGGAAAAAAAACCTTCAAGCGAAACCATTCTAATCAATGTATGTGTTCTCACACTAGGTTAATGCCGTGTCCATGGCTTGGAGAAAGACTTCTGCGGAGGATGCAGTTCCAGCGACACTGTGGCAGTTCCACCGAGAAGGTTCCGAGCCTCTATGTGTGGAGGCATCCTGAGAGTGCCCCAGTCTTCCCTTTGAGGAAAAAGAGGGTGAAGAATACCGCTGCTTGCTAACATCTGGATGCCAGAAGAGAAACGCGATTTCTCCTATAGGTTTAGAAATATAGGACAGGTGGTTTGTCCTTAGGCATAGAATGCAGATGGCCGAGACTGCAATTTTTGAGCCCCATATTTGTCTCCGGCATGAAGCCTACAGGCACGTATGTGGGGCAGCATCAGGAAGGTGCCCTCTAGTTCCGCCGATGGTAAAGGTCTGCTTAGAGGAGTCCGTTGAAAGAAACTCTTGCTTGCCGAAGACACAAGCCTTTTCCATGTCCGAGTGTAGTCTGGAAGACACTGCCCAAATAGAAATTCATAAACCAGAGAGTGTGGACCATGGAACCCTGAACTGCCAGCTGGATATCTGAGGGTAGAAACACGTTCGTAAGTGTGTGTGGAAGGGCAGGCAGTGGCCTGGATTCGGATGCGAGAGACACATGCGTGGACATTGTAACTTAGAGCAAACAACAAATGTGCTCCCGTGAGAAGCCTGCTGACCGGTAAGTATTGAAGCGTCAGGATGCAGCCCTATCATTCCCACCGTGGACGAAATCTCTGCCTCAGGCACGTCTCAGCGACACCGAGGATCCTTCAGTCCTATACACTGCTAGGCTCTCTGTGTGGAAGTCTCACGAAAGGGCAGTATCGGGACCTCGGAATAAAGAGTTCTGTGGAGATAGCCACTCTCGGCAACCAACGTGGTTCTTCCAAGGGGGAAGTCTCTAGGAAGTATGTGTTACCGTGTCAGGAGAAGGCCATCTTCGCCCATCGTCCAAACATGACTGTGGATGACAGCACGTTCCTGGAACATCTGGTTTCCTGAAGAGAAAGCGATTTCTAGTGTAGGTATGGAGAGACAGGCAAGGTGCCAGTCCCTGTCTGGGAGATCCAAGTCCGTGGAGGGAACAACTTCCGAGCCACAACAAGTTTCTCCCCAAAGGAATCTTTCTATCCCCGGGGTGGGCAAGCTTCAGCGGGGTTCCATATCCCTGGCACTGAGAATCAAGCCTGTGGAGAAGGTCACTGCCCGGGAGCATCTACTTTCTGGTGATCCAAACTGTGGGCACGGAGGTGGAAGGCGAGACTAAGGGGCGTGTCCCTGTCAGGGAGAAAGCAGTCCATGGAGACGGCCACATTCGTGCACAACTCGTTACCTCAAGCCAGAAGCATCATAGCCTATACTGATGAGAAGTAGCAGGATAATTCCTCAAACTCAACTGTGCGAAAATAGACGGAGGGCAATGCCACTTTCCACTAACACCTTGTCTCCAGAAGAGAATTGCGATGTCCAATCCAAAAGCGGGGAAGCCCAAGAGAGGGGCCACAGCCTCAAGCTGAAAAATGGGACTGGGGACATGCACCCTTCAGAGATACGGAAGTCTCTCCAACGACAAGCATTCTAGCACGCATGGGTTGAGGCCTCCTAAACATGCCCCATCCTTCCCTCCGTGAAACGAGTCTCTGGGCGGTACGACTCTCCTCTAAGTGGAAGTTCTCTCCTGCGAGAATCTTTGGAGCACGTTTGCCAAGAGGCACGGCCAAGTGCCATGCTCTTCGCTCAGGTAATGAAGCCTGCGAAGAAAGCAAGTTGCAGTGAAGAACACGCCACTTCCACACAAGGCCTGGGAACAGATCCGTGTGTTTTAACATGAGGAAATGCCGTATCCTCTGTTGGCCGAAGGAACGGTGGGGAGGAGGCCATTTCGGGAACATGGTAGTTTTTCACATCATAAAAATCCTAGCCTCCGTGTGTGCAACGATCACGACAGGGCCATCTACTTTCCTGGGAGATACCAGAAGATGGAGGATTCCGGGGTCCCTCACATCTTGTTTTCCCAAGAGGAAAGCCTTTTCTCGGAGTTGTGAGGAAGTATAGGAAAGGGCGCTTTTCCTTACGATGAAAAACAAGACTGTGGAGAGGGCAAATTTCAGAGCACCCCAAGCATCTCTATTGAGAATCCTGGTCTCCCCTGTGCCTGATCGCATCCGAAAGGTGCCTAATCTTCCCTCAGTGAAAAACGCTCTTTGGAATACAGCGTTCAAGTCACCTCTTGCTTCCTGAAGATACAAAGGTTTCCCAGGCAGGTGTTTGATCAGGAGGAAATATCCCTACACGGATCCCTGGAAAACAAGACGTGGGAATGGTCATCGACACGGCCATCTGGATGCCGGAAGATAGATCCATCTTGAATTCTGTGTGCGGAAGCATAGGCGAGGGCCTAGGACCCTATCCTTAGAAACAAGTCTATGGGGAAGAGAACGTTCAGCACAACGCAGGTGTCCTGCCGCAGATGTGTTCTAGCATGGGTGTGTTCAAGCATCGGGAGAGTTCCATCTCCTTGCGTCTGTTAGACAAGCCTGTGGAGAAGGCCACTTGGCGATAACATATGGTTTGCCGATTTCCAAACGACTTCCAGGAGCGGTGCGGAAGGATAGGCCAGGTAGAATGTCCCCGGTGTTCCAGTAACAATTCTGGGGAAGCACAGGTCCCAGGAAACACAAGTTCCTTCAGAGGAGATGCTTTCTAATACAAATGTCCAGAAGTCTCTGTACATAGCCTACCCTTGCTTCTGGGAGGCAAGTTGGGTGGAATGCGAATTCCACTACCATCTTGTTTCCACAAGAGAGAAATCGAATCATTCCAATATATGCGCTGGAGCCTAGTGTACAGGGCCGATGTCTGGACGCTTTGAGAGAAGAGTGTGGAACAGGCATCATTGAAGAAACCGCCAGATTCTCAAGAGAGGAGCCTTCTAGCATTGGCGGGATTAAGCGACCGAAACATGCATGACCCTTCCCTCTGGGAATAGTGTCTAGGGAATGGCATTTTTCACTCCGAGGAAGATTGTCCCGGTGGGGAGCTCTCTAGGGTGTTGGTCTGGAGGCCAGCGGAGAGGGCCACATATACCTCGCTGAAGAAAACTCTCCGTGAAGAAAGACAGTTTCAGTGAAGGAACGACACTTCCCACCAAATTCCCTGCAACGCACAGATACGTTTTAGCATCTGGAGAGGCCTTATCCTTGCCTTGGATAGAATTCATTTGGGAGTGCCTCTGCTGCCCCGTGCGTGCGTTTTCAAAGGAGCACCGTCCTACCTTATAGGTGTGGGAGTGGGCAAAGTCCTTACCCTGGGAGACAAGTCTGGGAAGCAGGCACCGTTCGGAATACCGCCAGGTTGTCCAGCAAGTGGCGGTCCAGCCTGCATATTCTGCAGCTCCCAAAACACGGACTCTCTTTGGCTCCCTGGACAAATCTCTGGGGAATGCAAAGCTTCCCTCAGAGGAAGCATATCCCAGCGAAACATTTTGTGGCATGTTTCTCTAGAGGTACGGGGATGTGTGGTAGCATTCAGGAGCTGCCGTGTCCTTGGCCGGGAGAAACAATTCCGTGGAGAAGGTGACTTCGGCCCCAATGGGCGTTTCCGATCAAGAAGCTTCCTTAGGCGAAAAGCGTGGAAGCATCACTGTAACGGCACCTTCTTCCCTCTGAGCAGCAGGACGGCAGTCAACCCTAGTATCCAAGAACCTCTGGTTTCCAGAAGGAAAAAGCGATCTCTAAGAGACGTTTCCAAGGGCAGAGATGGCGGGTCGTAGTGGCCTTTAGAGACAAGTGGGTGGAGAATGCCCCTTTCGGAGGACCACCCTTTGTCCTGCGAGAAGCCTTCTACAATGTATGTGTGGAGGCATCAGGCGGGTGCCGTGTCCATCCCTCAGTGAAAACCCTCTGTCGAGAACAATGTTGCAGGAACGTCTTGCTTACAGAAGTTAGATGTTTTCTCTAGGTCCTTGTGTGATGTGGAGGAGTCTGCCCTAATGGGATCTCTGAGAAACAAGGCTGCGGAGACTGGAAACCATCCCTGCCACCTGGATATCCGAAGACGGAAACCATTTCACGTCGATGTGCGGACGTAGAGGCCAGGGGCCTTGACCTGATGCCCAGAAAGGCGTCTGTGTGTCATACAACGTGGAGCGAACAGTCGAAATCTTCCCGTGTAGAGTCCTGTAGCATGTAGGGTACAAGCACCTGGAGCGGGCCCTCTCCTTCCATCGGAGATAGGAGCCCGTGGCAAATGGCACGTCGAGTTAACATAATTTCTCAAGAGTTCTCAGCCAATTCCAGTATCGGCCTTGAAGGACAGGCAAAGGGCAAAATCCCCGTATTGGACTCCCCAGGATGTGGAGTAAGCAGCTGCCAGGAAACCCAAGTTCCCCTCGACGAGACGCTTTCTCACACAGAGATAAGCACGCATTCGTATGGGCGATATACTTCCTTCTGAGAAGGCGACGTTCCTTGCATATCGTGTTATCAGGAGAGAAAGCTGAAGTCCAGGACATGTGTGGAATTCTAGGGAAGGGGCAAGGTCCTTAGGCCCAGAATAGAGTCTGTGGAGCAGGGCCCTTTTGGATACCCTCAAGGTTCTCAAGTGTGAAGCATTCTGGCTTGCATGTGTCGAACAAACGAAACACGCCCTCTCCCTCTGTCTGTGAAGCAGTCTCAGGGGAATGCCACTTTCCCCTCAGAGGAAGTTTGTTCCCGTGGAGAGCATTCTAATATCTATCGCGAGAGGCATGCGGAAAGTGCCTTAGACTTCGCGGACCAGAAGCCTAGAAATAAAGGAAGATTCACCGTGGAAAAAAAACCTTCAAGCGAAACCATTCTAATCAATGTATGTGTTCTCACACTAGGTTAATGCCGTGTCCATGGCTTGGAGAAAGACTTCTGCGGAGGATGCAGTTCCAGCGACACTGTGGCAGTTCCACCGAGAAGGTTCCGAGCCTCTATGTGTGGAGGCATCCTGAGAGTGCCCCAGTCTTCCCTTTGAGGAAAAAGAGGGTGAAGAATACCGCTGCTTGCTAACATCTGGATGCCAGAAGAGAAACGCGATTTCTCCTATAGGTTTAGAAATATAGGACAGGTGGTTTGTCCTTAGGCATAGAATGCAGATGGCCGAGACTGCAATTTTTGAGCCCCATATTTGTCTCCGGCATGAAGCCTACAGGCACGTATGTGGGGCAGCATCAGGAAGGTGCCCTCTAGTTCCGCCGATGGTAAAGGTCTGCTTAGAGGAGTCCGTTGAAAGAAACTCTTGCTTGCCGAAGACACAAGCCTTTTCCATGTCCGAGTGTAGTCTGGAAGACACTGCCCAAATAGAAATTCATAAACCAGAGAGTGTGGACCATGGAACCCTGAACTGCCAGCTGGATATCTGAGGGTAGAAACACGTTCGTAAGTGTGTGTGGAAGGGCAGGCAGTGGCCTGGATTCGGATGCGAGAGACACATGCGTGGACATTGTAACTTAGAGCAAACAACAAATGTGCTCCCGTGAGAAGCCTGCTGACCGGTAAGTATTGAAGCGTCAGGATGCAGCCCTATCATTCCCACCGTGGACGAAATCTCTGCCTCAGGCACGTCTCAGCGACACCGAGGATCCTTCAGTCCTATACACTGCTAGGCTCTCTGTGTGGAAGTCTCACGAAAGGGCAGTATCGGGACCTCGGAATAAAGAGTTCTGTGGAGATAGCCACTCTCGGCAACCAACGTGGTTCTTCCAAGGGGGAAGTCTCTAGGAAGTATGTGTTACCGTGTCAGGAGAAGGCCATCTTCGCCCATCGTCCAAACATGACTGTGGATGACAGCACGTTCCTGGAACATCTGGTTTCCTGAAGAGAAAGCGATTTCTAGTGTAGGTATGGAGAGACAGGCAAGGTGCCAGTCCCTGTCTGGGAGATCCAAGTCCGTGGAGGGAACAACTTCCGAGCCACAACAAGTTTCTCCCCAAAGGAATCTTTCTATCCCCGGGGTGGGCAAGCTTCAGCGGGGTTCCATATCCCTGGCACTGAGAATCAAGCCTGTGGAGAAGGTCACTGCCCGGGAGCATCTACTTTCTGGTGATCCAAACTGTGGGCACGGAGGTGGAAGGCGAGACTAAGGGGCGTGTCCCTGTCAGGGAGAAAGCAGTCCATGGAGACGGCCACATTCGTGCACAACTCGTTACCTCAAGCCAGAAGCATCATAGCCTATACTGATGAGAAGTAGCAGGATAATTCCTCAAACTCAACTGTGCGAAAATAGACGGAGGGCAATGCCACTTTCCACTAACACCTTGTCTCCAGAAGAGAATTGCGATGTCCAATCCAAAAGCGGGGAAGCCCAAGAGAGGGGCCACAGCCTCAAGCTGAAAAATGGGACTGGGGACATGCACCCTTCAGAGATACGGAAGTCTCTCCAACGACAAGCATTCTAGCACGCATGGGTTGAGGCCTCCTAAACATGCCCCATCCTTCCCTCCGTGAAACGAGTCTCTGGGCGGTACGACTCTCCTCTAAGTGGAAGTTCTCTCCTGCGAGAATCTTTGGAGCACGTTTGCCAAGAGGCACGGCCAAGTGCCATGCTCTTCGCTCAGGTAATGAAGCCTGCGAAGAAAGCAAGTTGCAGTGAAGAACACGCCACTTCCACACAAGGCCTGGGAACAGATCCGTGTGTTTTAACATGAGGAAATGCCGTATCCTCTGTTGGCCGAAGGAACGGTGGGGAGGAGGCCATTTCGGGAACATGGTAGTTTTTCACATCATAAAAATCCTAGCCTCCGTGTGTGCAACGATCACGACAGGGCCATCTACTTTCCTGGGAGATACCAGAAGATGGAGGATTCCGGGGTCCCTCACATCTTGTTTTCCCAAGAGGAAAGCCTTTTCTCGGAGTTGTGAGGAAGTATAGGAAAGGGCGCTTTTCCTTACGATGAAAAACAAGACTGTGGAGAGGGCAAATTTCAGAGCACCCCAAGCATCTCTATTGAGAATCCTGGTCTCCCCTGTGCCTGATCGCATCCGAAAGGTGCCTAATCTTCCCTCAGTGAAAAACGCTCTTTGGAATACAGCGTTCAAGTCACCTCTTGCTTCCTGAAGATACAAAGGTTTCCCAGGCAGGTGTTTGATCAGGAGGAAATATCCCTACACGGATCCCTGGAAAACAAGACGTGGGAATGGTCATCGACACGGCCATCTGGATGCCGGAAGATAGATCCATCTTGAATTCTGTGTGCGGAAGCATAGGCGAGGGCCTAGGACCCTATCCTTAGAAACAAGTCTATGGGGAAGAGAACGTTCAGCACAACGCAGGTGTCCTGCCGCAGATGTGTTCTAGCATGGGTGTGTTCAAGCATCGGGAGAGTTCCATCTCCTTGCGTCTGTTAGACAAGCCTGTGGAGAAGGCCACTTGGCGATAACATATGGTTTGCCGATTTCCAAACGACTTCCAGGAGCGGTGCGGAAGGATAGGCCAGGTAGAATGTCCCCGGTGTTCCAGTAACAATTCTGGGGAAGCACAGGTCCCAGGAAACACAAGTTCCTTCAGAGGAGATGCTTTCTAATACAAATGTCCAGAAGTCTCTGTACATAGCCTACCCTTGCTTCTGGGAGGCAAGTTGGGTGGAATGCGAATTCCACTACCATCTTGTTTCCACAAGAGAGAAATCGAATCATTCCAATATATGCGCTGGAGCCTAGTGTACAGGGCCGATGTCTGGACGCTTTGAGAGAAGAGTGTGGAACAGGCATCATTGAAGAAACCGCCAGATTCTCAAGAGAGGAGCCTTCTAGCATTGGCGGGATTAAGCGACCGAAACATGCATGACCCTTCCCTCTGGGAATAGTGTCTAGGGAATGGCATTTTTCACTCCGAGGAAGATTGTCCCGGTGGGGAGCTCTCTAGGGTGTTGGTCTGGAGGCCAGCGGAGAGGGCCACATATACCTCGCTGAAGAAAACTCTCCGTGAAGAAAGACAGTTTCAGTGAAGGAACGACACTTCCCACCAAATTCCCTGCAACGCACAGATACGTTTTAGCATCTGGAGAGGCCTTATCCTTGCCTTGGATAGAATTCATTTGGGAGTGCCTCTGCTGCCCCGTGCGTGCGTTTTCAAAGGAGCACCGTCCTACCTTATAGGTGTGGGAGTGGGCAAAGTCCTTACCCTGGGAGACAAGTCTGGGAAGCAGGCACCGTTCGGAATACCGCCAGGTTGTCCAGCAAGTGGCGGTCCAGCCTGCATATTCTGCAGCTCCCAAAACACGGACTCTCTTTGGCTCCCTGGACAAATCTCTGGGGAATGCAAAGCTTCCCTCAGAGGAAGCATATCCCAGCGAAACATTTTGTGGCATGTTTCTCTAGAGGTACGGGGATGTGTGGTAGCATTCAGGAGCTGCCGTGTCCTGGGCCGGGAGAAACAATTCCGTGGAGAAGGTGACTTCGGCCCCAATGGGCGTTTCCGATCAAGAAGCTTCCTTAGGCGAAAAGCGTGGAAGCATCACTGTAACGGCACCTTCTTCCCTCTGAGCAGCAGGACGGCAGTCAACCCTAGTATCCAAGAACCTCTGGTTTCCAGAAGGAAAAAGCGATCTCTAAGAGACGTTTCCAAGGGCAGAGATGGCGGGTCGTAGTGGCCTTTAGAAACAAGTGGGTGGAGAATGCCCCTTTCGGAGGACCACCCTTTGCCCTGCGAGAAGCCTTCTACAATGTATGTGTGGAGGCATCAGGCGGGTGCCGTGTCCATCCCTCAGTGAAAACCCTCTGTCGAGAACAATGTTGCAGGAACGTCTTGCTTACAGAAGTTAGATGTTTTCTCTAGGTCCTTGTGTGATGTGGAGGAGTCTGCCCTAATGGGATCTCTGAGAAACAAGGCTGCGGAGACTGGAAACCATCCCTGCCACCTGGATATCCGAAGACGGAAACCATTTCACGTCGATGTGCGGACGTAGAGGCCAGGGGCCTTGACCTGATGCCCAGAAAGGCGTCTGTGTGTCATACAACGTGGAGCGAACAGTCGAAATCTTCCCGTGTAGAGTCCTGTAGCATGTAGTGTACAAGCACCTGGAGCGGGCCCTCTCCTTCCATCGGAGATAGGAGCCCGTGGCAAATGGCACGTCGAGTTAACATAATTTCTCAAGAGTTCTCAGCCAATTCCAGTATCGGCCTTGAAGGGTAGGCAAAGGGCAAAATCCCCGTATTGGACTCCCCAGGATGTGGAGTAAGCAGCTGCCAGGAAACCCAAGTTCCCCTCGACGAGACGCTTTCTCACACAGAGATAAGCACGCATTCGTATGGGCGATATACTTCCTTCTGAGAAGGCGACGTTCCTTGCATATCGTGTTATCAGGAGAGAAAGCTGAAGTCCAGGACATGTGTGGAATTCTAGGGAAGGGGCAAGGTCCTTAGGCCCAGAATAGAGTCTGTGGAGCAGGGCCCTTTTGGATAACCTCAAGGTTCTCAAGTGTGAAGCATTCTGGCTTGCATGTGTCGAACAAACGAAACACGCCCTCTCCCTCTGTCTGTGAAGCAGTGTCAGGGGAATGCCACTTTCCCCTCAGAGGAAGTTTGTTCCCGTGGAGAGCATTCTAATATCTATCGCGAGAGGCATGCGGAAAGTGCCTTAGACTTCGCGGACCAGAAGCCTAGAAATAAAGGAAGATTCACCGTGGAAAAAAAACCTTCAAGCGAAACCATTCTAATCAATGTATGTGTTCTCACACTAGGTTAATGCCGTGTCCATGGCTTGGAGAAAGACTTCTGCGGAGGATGCAGTTCCAGCGACACTGTGGCAGTTCCACCGAGAAGGTTCCGAGCCTCTATGTGTGGAGGCATCCTGAGAGTGCCCCAGTCTTCCCTTTGAGGATAAAGAGGGTGAAGAATACCGCTGCTTGCTAACATCTGGATGCCAGAAGAGAAACGCGATTTCTCCTATAGGTTTAGAAATATAGGACAGGTGGTTTGTCCTTAGGCATAGAATGCAGATGGCCGAGACTGCAATTTTTGAGCCCCATATTTGTCTCCGGCATGAAGCCTACAGGCACGTATGTGGGGCAGCATCAGGAAGGTGCCCTCTAGTTCCGCCGGTGGTAAAGGTCTGCTTAGAGGAGTCCGCTGAAAGAAACTCTTGCTTGCCGAAGACACAAGCCTTTTCCATGTCCGAGTGTAGTCTGGAAGACACTGCCCAAATAGAAATGCATAAACCAGAGAGTGTGGACCATGGAACACTGAACTGCCAGCTGGATATCTGAGGGTAGAAACACGTTCGTAAGTGTGTGTGGAAGGGCAGGCAGTGGCCTGGATTCGGATGCGAGAGACACATGCGTGGACATTGTAACTTAGAGCAAACAACAAATGTGCTCCCGTGAGAAGCCTGCTGGCCGGTAAGGGTTGAAGCGTCAGGATGCAGCCCTATCATTCCCAGCGTGGACGAAATCTCTGCCTCAGGCACGTCTCAGCGACACCGAGGATCCTTCAGTCCTATACACTGCTAGGCTCTCTGTGTGGAAGTCTCACGAAAGGGCAGTATCGGGCCCACGGATAAAGAGTTCTGTGGAGATAGCCACTCTCGGCAACCAACGTGGTTCTTCCAAGGGGGAAGTCTCTAGGAAGTATGTGTTACCGTGTCAGGAGAAGGCCATCTTCGCCCATCGTCCAAACATGACTGTGGATGACCGCACTTTCCTGGAACATCTGGTTTCCTGAAGAGAAAGCGATTTCTAGTGTAGGTATGGAGAGACAGGCAAGGTGCCAGTCCCTGTCTGGGAGATCCAAGTCCGTGGAGGGAACAACTTCCGAGCCACAACAAGTTTCTCCCCAAAGGAATCTTTCTATCCCCGGGGTGGGCAAGCTTCAGCGGGGTTCCATATCCCTGCCACTGAGAATCAAGCCTGTGGAGAAGGTCACTGCCCGGGAGCATCAACCTTCTGGTGATCCAAACTGTGGGCACGGAGGTGGAAGGCGAGACTAAGGGGCGTGTCCCTGTCAGGGTGAAAGCAGACCATGGAGACGGCCACATTCGTGCACATTTCGTTCCCTCAAGCCAGAAGCATCATAGCCTATACTGATGAGAAGTAGCAGGATAATTCCTCAAACTCAACTCTGCGAAAATAGACGGAGGGCAAGGACACTTTCCACTAACACCTTTTCTCCAGAAGAGAATTGCGATGTCCAATCCAAAAGCGGGGAAGCCCAAGAGAGGGGCCACAGCCTCAAGCTGAAAAATGGGGCTGGGGACATGCACCCTTCAGAGAAACGGAAGTCTCTCCAACGACAAGCATTCTAGCACGCATGGGTTGAGGCCTCCTAAACATGCCCCATCCTTCCCTCCGTGAAACGAGTCTCTGGGCGGTGCGACTCTCCTCTAAGTGGAAGTTCTCTCCTGCGAGAATCTTTGGAGCACGTTTGCCAAGAGGCACGGCCAAGTGCCATGCTCTTCGCTCAGATAATGAAGCCTGCGAAGAAAGCAAGTTGCAGTGAAGAACACGACACTTCCACACAAACGCCTCGGAACAGATCCGTGTGTTGTAACATGAGGAAATGCCGTATCCTCTGTTGGCCGAAGGAACGGTGGGGAGGAGGCCATTTCGGGAACATGGTAGTTTTTCACATCATAAAAATCCAAGCCTCCGTGTGTGCAACGATCACGACAGGGCCATCTACTTTCCTGGGAGATACCGGAAGATGGAGGATTCCGGGGTCCACTCACATCTTGTTTTCCCAAGAGAAAAGCCTTTTCTCGGAGTTGTGAGGAAGTATAGGAAAGGGGGCTTTTCCTTACGATGAAAAACAAGACTGTGGAGAGGGCAAATTTCAGAGCACCCCAAGCATCTCTATTGAGAATCCTGGTCTCCCCTGTGCCTGATCGCATCCGAAAGGTGCCTAACCTTCCCTCAGTGAAAACACGCTCTTTGGAATACAGCGTTCAAGTCACCTCTTGCTTCCTGAAGATACAAAGGTTTCCCAGGCAGGTGTTTGATCAGGAGGAAATATCCCTACACGGATCCCTGGAAAACAAGACGTGGGAATGGTCATCGACACGGCCATCTGGATGCCGGAAGATAGATCCATCTTGAATTCTGTGTGCGGAAGCATAGGCGAGGGCCTAGGACCCTATCCTTAGAAACAAGTCTATGGGGAAGAGAACGTTCAGCACAACGCAGGTGTCCTGCCGCAGATGTGTTCTAGCATGGGTGTGTTCAAGCATCGGGAGAGTTCCATCTCCTTGCGTCTGTTAGACAAGCCTGTGGAGAAGGCCACTTGGCGATAACATATGGTTTGCCGATTTCCCAACGACTTCCAGGAGCGGTGCGGAAGGATAGGCCAGGTAGAATGTCCCCGGTGTTCCAGTAACAATTCTGGGGAAGCACAGGTCCCAGGAAACACAAGTTCCTTCAGAGGAGATGCTTTCTAATACAAATGTCCAGAAGTCTCTGTACATAGCCTACCCTTGCTTCTGGGAGGCAAGTTGGGTGGAATGCGAATTCCACTACCATCTTGTTTCCACAAGAGAGAAATCGAATCATTCCAATATATGCGCTGGAGCCTAGTGTACAGGGCCGATGTCTGGACGCTTTGAGAGAAGAGTGTGGAACAGGCATCATTGAAGAAACCGCCAGATTCTCAAGAGAGGAGCCTTCTAGCATTGGCGGGATTAAGCGACCGAAACATGCATGACCCTTCCCTCTGGGAATAGTGTCTAGGGAATGGCATTTTTCACTCCGAGGAAGATTGTCCCGGTGGGGAGCTCTCTAGGGTGTTGGTCTGGAGGCCAGCGGAGAGGGCCACATATACCTCGCTGAAGAAAACTCTCCGTGAAGAAAGACAGTTTCAGTGAAGGAACGACACTTCCCACCAAATTCCCTGCAACGCACAGATACGTTTTAGCATCTGGAGAGGCCTTATCCTTGCCTTGCATAGAATTCATTTGGGAGTGCCTCTGCTGCCCCGTGCGTGCGTTTTCAAAGGAGCACCGTCCTAACTTATAGGTGTGGGAGTGGGCAAAGTCCTTACCCTGGGAGACAAGTCTGGGAAGCAGGCACCGTTCGGAATACCGCCAGGTTGTCCAGCAAGTGGCGGTCCAGCCTGCATATTCTGCAGCTCCCAAAACACGGACTCTCTTTGGCTCCCTGGACAAATCTCTGGGGAATGCAAAGCTTCCCTCAGAGGAAGCATATCCCAGTGAAACATTTTGTGGCATGTTTCTCTAGAGGTACGGGGATGTGTGGTAGCATTCAGGAGCTGCCGTGTCCTTGGCCGGGAGAAACAATTCCGTGGAGAAGGTGACTTCGGCCCCAATGGGCGTTTCCGATCAAGAAGCTTCCTTAGGCGAAAAGCGTGGAAGCATCACTGTAACGGCACCTTCTTCCCTCTGAGCAGCAGGACGGCAGTCAACCCTAGTATCCAAGAACCTCTGGTTTCCAGAAGGAAAAAGCGATCTCTAAGAGACGTTTCCAAGGGCAGAGATGGCGGGTCGTAGTGGCCTTTAGAAACAAGTGGGTGGAGAATGCCCCTTTCGGAGGACCACCCTTTGCCCTGCGAGAAGCCTTCTACAATGTATGTGTGGAGGCATCAGGCGGGTGCCGTGTCCATCCCTCAGTGAAAACCCTCTGTCGAGAACAATGTTGCAGGAACGTCTTGCTTACAGAAGTTAGATGTTTTCTCTAGGTCCTTGTGTGATGTGGAGGAGTCTGCCCTAATGGGATCTCTGAGAAACAAGGCTGCGGAGACTGGAAACCATCCCTGCCACCTGGATATCCGAAGACGGAAACCATTTCACGTCGATGTGCGGACGTAGAGGCCAGGGGCCTTGACCTGATGCCCAGAAAGGCGTCTGTGTGTCATACAACGTGGAGCGAACAGTCGAAATCTTCCCGTGTAGAGTCCTGTAGCATGTAGTGTACAAGCACCTGGAGCGGGCCCTCTCCTTCCATCGGAGATAGGAGCCCGTGGCAAATGGCACGTCGAGTTAACATAATTTCTCAAGAGTTCTCAGCCAATTCCAGTATCGGCCTTGAAGGGTAGGCAAAGGGCAAAATCCCCGTATTGGACTCCCCAGGATGTGGAGTAAGCAGCTGCCAGGAAACCCAAGTTCCCCTCGACGAGACGCTTTCTCACACAGAGATAAGCACGCATTCGTATGGGCGATATACTTCCTTCTGAGAAGGCGACGTTCCTTGCATATCGTGTTATCAGGAGAGAAAGCTGAAGTCCAGGACATGTGTGGAATTCTAGGGAAGGGGCAAGGTCCTTAGGCCCAGAATAGAGTCTGTGGAGCAGGGCCCTTTTGGATAACCTCAAGGTTCTCAAGTGTGAAGCATTCTGGCTTGCATGTGTCGAACAAACGAAACACGCCCTCTCCCTCTGTCTGTGAAGCAGTGTCAGGGGAATGCCACTTTCCCCTCAGAGGAAGTTTGTTCCCGTGGAGAGCATTCTAATATCTATCGCGAGAGGCATGCGGAAAGTGCCTTAGACTTCGCGGACCAGAAGCCTAGAAATAAAGGAAGATTCACCGTGGAAAAAAAACCTTCAAGCGAAACCATTCTAATCAATGTATGTGTTCTCACACTAGGTTAATGCCGTGTCCATGGCTTGGAGAAAGACTTCTGCGGAGGATGCAGTTCCAGCGACACTGTGGCAGTTCCACCTAGAAGGTTCCGAGCCTCTATGTGTGGAGGCATCCTGAGAGTGCCCCAGTCTTCCCTTTGAGGAAAAAGAGGGTGAAGAATACCGCTGCTTGCTAACATCTGGATGCCAGAAGGGAAACGCGATTTCTCCTATAGGTTTAGAAATATAGGACAGGTGGTTTGTCCTTAGGCATAGAATGCAGATGGCCGAGACTGCAATTTTTGAGCCCCATATTTGTCTCCGGCATGAAGCCTACAGGCACGTATGTGGGGCAGCATCAGGAAGGTGGCCTCTCGTTCCGCCGATGGTAAAGGTCTGCTTAGAGGAGTCCGCTGAAAGAAACTCTTGCTTGCCGAAGACACAAGCCTTTTCCATGTCCGAGTGTAGTCTGGAAGACACTGCCCAAATAGAAATGCATAAACCAGAGAGTGTGGACCATGGAACACTGAACTGCCAGCTGGATATCTGAGGGTAGAAACACGTTCGTAAGTGTGTGTGGAAGGGCAGGCAGTGGCCTGGATTCGGATGCGAGAGACACATGCGTGGACATTGTAACTTAGAGCAAACAACAAATGTGCTCCCGTGAGAAGCCTGCTGGCCGGTAAGGGTTGAAGCGTCAGGATGCAGCCCTATCATTCCCACCGTGGACGAAATCTCTGCCTCAGGCACGTCTCAGCGACACCGAGGATGCTTCAGTCCTATACACTGCTAGGCTCTCTGTGTGGAAGTCTCACGAAAGGGCAGTATCGGGCCCACGGATAAAGAGTTCTGTGGAGATAGCCACTCTCGGCAACCAACGTGGTTCTTCCAAGGGGGAAGTCTCTAGGAAGTATGTGTTACCGTGTCAGGAGAAGGCCATCTTCGCCCATCGTCCAAACATGACTGTGGATGACCGCACGTTCCTGGAACATCTGGTTTCCTGAAGAGAAAGCGATTTCTAGTGTAGGTATGGAGAGACAGGCAAGGTGCCAGTCCCTGTCTGGGAGATCCAAGTCCGTGGAGGGAACAACTTCCGAGCCACAACAAGTTTCTCCCCAAAGGAATCTTTCTATCCCCGGGGTGGGCAAGCTTCAGCGGGGTTCCATATCCCTGCCACTGAGAATCAAGCCTGTGGAGAAGGTCACAGCCCGGGAGCATCAACTTTCTGGTGATCCAAAATGTGGGCACGGAGGTGGAAGGCGAGACTAAGGGGCGTGTCCCTGTCAGGGAGAAAGCAGTCCATGGAGACGGCCACATTCGTGCACATTTCGTTCCCTCAATCCAGAAGCATCATAGCCTATACTGATGAGAAGTAGCAGGATAATTCCTCAAACTCAACTCTGCGAAAATAGACGGAGGGCAAGGCCACTTTCCACTAACACCTTGTCTCCAGAAGAGAATTGCGATGTCCAATCCAAAAGCGGGGAAGCCCAAGAGAGGGGCCACAGCCTCAAGCTGAAAAATGGGGCTGGGGACATGCACCCTTCAGAGAAACGGAAGTCTCTCCAACGACAAGCATTCTAGCACGCATGGGTTGAGGCCTCCTAAACATGCCCCATCCTTCCCTCCGTGAAACGAGTCTCTGGGCGGTGCGACTCTCCTCTAAGTGGAAGTTCTCTCCTGCGAGAATCTTTGGAGCACGTTTGCCAAGAGGCACGGCCAAGTGCCATGCTCTTCGCTCAGATAATGAAGCCTGCGAAGAAAGCAAGTTGCAGTGAAGAACACGACACTTCCACACAAACGCCTCGGAACAGATCCGTGTGTTGTAACATGAGGAAATGCCGTATCCTCTGTTGGCCGAAGGAACGGTGGGGAGGAGGCCATTTCGGGAACATGGTAGTTTTTCACATCATAAAAATCCAAGCCTCCGTGTGTGCAACGATCACGACAGGGCCATCTACTTTCCTGGGAGATACCGGAAGATGGAGGATTCCGGGGTCCACTCACATCTTGTTTTCCCAAGAGAAAAGCCTTTTCTCGGAGTTGTGAGGAAGTACAGGAAAGGGGGCTTTTCCTTACGATGAAAAACAAGACTGTGGAGAGGGCAAATTTGAGAGCACCCCAAGCATCTCTATTGAGAATCCTGGTCTCCCCTGTGCCTGATCGCATCCGAAAGGTGCCTAACCTTCCCTCAGTGAAAACACGCTCTTTGGAATACAGCGTTCAAGTCACCTCTTGCTTCCTGAAGATACAAAGATTTCCCAGGCAGGTGTTTGATCAGGAGGAAATTTCCCTACACGGATCCCTGGAAAAAAAGACGTGGGAATGGTCATCGACACGGCCATCTGGATGCCGGAAGATAGATCCATCTTGAATTCTGTGTGCGGAAGCATAGGCGAGGGCCTAGGACCCTATCCTTAGAAACAGGTCTATGGGGAAGAGAACGTTCAGCACAACGCAGCTGTCCTGCCGGAGATGTGTTCTAGCATGGGTGTGTGCAAGCATCGGGAGAGTTCCATCTCCTTGCGTCTGTTAGACAAGCCTGTGGAGAAGGCCACTTGGCGATAACATATGGTTTGCCGATTTCCAAACGACTTCCAGGAGCGGTGCGGAAGGATAGGCCAGGTAGAATGTCCCCGGTGTTCCAGTAACAATTCTGGGGAAGCACAGGTCCCAGGAAACACAAGTCCCTTCAGAGGAGATGCTTTCTAATACATATGTCCAGAAGTCTCTGTACATAGCCTACCCTTGCTTCTGGGAGGCAAGTTGGGTGGAATGCGAATTCCACTACCATCTTGTTTCCACAAGAGAGAAATCGAATCATTCCAATATATGCGCTGGAGCCTAGTGTACAGGGGCGATGTCTGGACGCTTTGAGAGAAGAGTGTGGAACAGGCATCATTGAAGAAACCGCCAGATTCTCAAGAGAGGAGCCTTCTAGCATTGGCGGGATTAAGCGACCGAAACATGCATGACCCTTCCCTCTGGGAATAGTGTCTAGGGAATGGCATTTTTCACTCCGAGGAAGATTGTCCCGGTGGGGAGCTCTCTAGGGTGTTGGTCTGGAGACCAGCGGAGAGGGCCACATATACCTCGCTGAAGAAAACTCTCCGTGAAGAAAGACAGTTTCAGTGAAGGAACGACACTTCCCACCAAATTCCCTGCAACGCACAGATAAGTTTTAGCATCTGGAAAGGCCTTATCCTTGCCTTGGATAGAATTCATTTGGGAGTGCCTCTGCTCCCCCGGCGTGGGTTTTCAAAGGAGCACCGTCCTACCTTATAGGTGTGGGAGTGGGCAAAGTCCTTACCCTGGGAGACAAGTCTGGGAAGCAGGCACCGTTCGGAATACCGCCAGGTTGTCCAGCAAGTGGCGGTCCAGCCTGCATATTCTGCAGCTCCCAAAACACGGACTCTCTTTGGCTCCCTGGACAAATCTCTGGGGAATGCAAAGCTTCCCTCAGAGGAAGCATATCCCAGCGAAACATTTTGTGGCATGTTTCTCTAGAGGTACGGGGATGTGTGGTAGCATTCAGGAGCTGCCGTGTCCTTGGCCGGGAGAAACAATTCTGTGGAGAAGGTGACTTCGGCCCCAATGGGCGTTTCCGATCAAGAAGCTTCCTTAGGCGAAAAGCGTGGAAGCATCACTGTAACGGCACCTTCTTCCCTCTGAGCAGCAGGACGGCAGGCAACCCTAGTATCCAAGAACCTCTGGTTTCCAGAAGGAAAAAGCGATCTCTAAGAGACGTTTCCAAGGGCAGAGATGGCGGGTCGTAGTGGCCTTTAGAAACAAGTGGGTGGAGAATGCCCCTTTCGGAGGACCACCCTTTGTCCTGCGAGAAGCCTTCTACAATGTATGTGTGGAGGCATCAGGCGGGTGCCGTGTCCATCCCTCAGTGAAAACCCTCTGTCGAGAACAATGTTGCAGGAACGTCTTGCTTACAGAAGTTAGATGTTTTCTCTAGGTCCTTGTGTGATGTGGAGGAGTCTGCCCTAATGGGATCTCTGAGAAACAAGGCTGCGGAGACTGGAAACCATCCCTGCCACCTGGATATCCGAAGACGGAACCGATTTCACGTCGATGTGCGGACGTAGAGGCCAGGGGCCTTGACGTGATGCCCAGAAAGGCGTCCGTGTGTCATACAACGTGGAGCGAACAGTCGAAATCTTCCCGTGTAGAGTCCTGTAGCATGTAGTGTACAAGCACCTGGAGCGGGCCCTCTCCTTCCATCGGAGATAGGAGCCCGTGGCAAATGGCACGTCGAGTTAACATAATTTCTCAAGAGTTCTCAGCCAATTCCAGTATCGGCCTTGAAGGGTAGGCAAAGGGCAAAATCCCCGTATTGGACTCCGCAGGATGTGGAGTAAGCAGCTGCCAGGAAACCCAAGTTCCCCTCGACGAGACGCTTTCTCACACAGAGATAAGCACGCATTCGTATGGGCGATATACTTCCTTCTGAGAAGGCGACGTTCCTTGCATATCGTGTTATCAGGAGAGAAAGCTGAAGTCCAGGACATGTGTGGAATTCTAGGGAAGGGGCAAGGTCCTTAGGCCCAGAATAGAGTCTGTGGAGCAGGGCCCTTTTGGATAACCTCAAGGTTCTCAAGTGTGAAGCATTCTGGCTTGCATGTGTCGAACAAACGAAACACGCCCTCTCCCTCTGTCTGTGAAGCAGTGTCAGGGGAATGCCACTTTCCCCTCAGAGGAAGTTTGTTCCCGTGGAGAGCATTCTAATATCTATCGCGAGAGGCATGCGGAAAGTGCCTTAGACTTCGCGGACCAGAAGCCTAGAAATAAAGGAAGATTCACCGTGGAAAATAAACCTTCAAGCGAAACCATTCTAATCAATGTATGTGTTCTCACACTAGGTTAATGCCGTGTCCATGGCTTGGAGAAAGACTTCTGCGGAGGATGCAGTTCCAGCGACACTGTGGCAGTTCCACCGAGAAAGTTCCGAGCCTCTATGTGTGGAGGCATCCTGAGAGTGCCCCAGTCTTCCCTTTGAGGAAAAAGAGGGTGAAGAATACCGCTGCTTGCTAACATCTGGATGCCAGAAGAGAAACGCGATTTCTCCTATAGGTTTAGAAATATAGGACAGGTGGTTTGTCCTTAGGCATAGAATGCAGATGGCCGAGACTGCAATTTTTGAGCCCCATATTTGTCTCCGGCATGAAGCCTCCAGGTACGTATGTGGGGCAGCATCAGGAAGGTGCCCTCTAGTTCCGCCGATGGTAAAGGTCTGCTTAGAGGAGTCCGTTGAAAGAAACTCTTGCTTGCCGAAGACACAAGCCTTTTCCATGTCCGAGTGTAGTCTGGAAGACACTGCCCAAAGAGAAATGCATAAACCAGAGAGTGTGGACCATGGAACACTGAACTGCCAGCTGGATATCTGAGGGTAGAAACACGTTCGTAAGTGTGTGTGGAAGGGCAGGCAGTGGCCTGGATTCGGATGCGAGAGACACAGGCGTGGACATTGTAACTTAGAGCAAACAACAAATGTGCTCCCGTGAGAAGCCTGCTGGCCGGTAAGGGTTGAAGCGTCAGGATGCAGCCCTATCATTCCCAGCGTGGACGAAATCTCTGCCTCAGGCACGTCTCAGCGACACCGAGGATCCTTCAGTCCTATACACTGCTAGGCTCTCTGTGTGGAAGTCTCACGAAAGGGCAGTATCGGGCCCACGGATAAAGAGTTCTGTGGAGATAGCCACTCTCGGCAACCAACGTGGTTCTTCCAAGGGGGAAGTCTCTAGGAAGTATGTGTTACCGTGTCAGGAGAAGGCCATCTTCGCCCATCGTCCAAACATGACTGTGGATGACCGCACGTTCCTGGAACATCTGGTTTCCTGAAGAGAAAGCGATTTCTAGTGTAGGTATGGAGAGACAGGCAAGGTGCCAGTCCCTGTCTGGGAGATCCAAGTCCGTGGAGGGAACAACTTCCGAGCCACAACAAGTTTCTCCCCAAAGGAATCTTTCTATCCCTGGGGTGGGCAAGCTTCAGCGGGGTTCCATATCCCTGCTACGGAGAATCAAGCCTGTGGAGAAGGTCACTGCCCGGGAGCATCTACTTTCTTGTGATCCAAACTGTGGGCACGGTGGTGGAAGGCGAGACTAAGGGGCGTGTCCCTGTCAGGGTGAAAGCAGTCCATGGAGACGGCCACATTCGTGCACATTTCGTTCCCTCAAGCCAGAAGCATCATAGCCTATACTGATGAGAATTAGCAGGATAATTCCTCAAACTCAACTCTGCGAAAATAGACGGAGGGCAATGCCACTTTCCACTAACACCTTGTCTCCAGAAGAGAATTGCGATGTCCAATCCAAAAGCGGGGAAGCCCAAGAGAGGGGCCACAGCCTCAAGCTGAAAAATGGGACCGGGGACAGGCACCCTTCAGAGAAACGGAAGTCTCTCCAACGACAAGCATTCTAGCACGCATGGGTTGAGGCCTCCTAAACATGCCCCATCCTTCCCTCCGTGAAACGAGTCTCTGGGCGGTACAACTCTCCTCTAAGTGGAAGTTCTCTCCTTCGAGAATCTTTAGAGCACGTTTGCCAAGAGGCACGGCCAAGTGCCATGCTCTTCGCTCAGATAATGAAGCCTGCGAAGAAAGCAAGTTGCAGTGAAGAACACGACACTTCCACACAAGGCCTGGGAACAGATCCGTGTGTTGTAACATGAGGAAATGCCGTATCCTCTGTTGGCCGAAGGAACGGTGGGGAGGAGGCCATTTCGGGAACATGGTAGTTTTTCACATCATAAAAACCCAAGCCTCCGTGTGTGCAACGATCACGACAGGGCCATCTACTTTCCTGGGAGATACCGGAAGATGGAGGATTCCGGGGTCCACTCACATCTTGTTTTCCCAAGAGAAAAGCCTTTTCTCGGAGTTGTGAGGAAGTATAGGAAAGGGGGCTTTTCCTTACGATGAAAAACAAGACTGTGGAGAGGGCAAATTTCAGAGCACCCCAAGCATCTCTATTGAGAATCCTGGTCTCCCCTGTGCCTGATCGCATCCGAAAGGTGCCTAACCTTCCCTCAGTGAAAACACGCTCTTTGGAATACAGCGTTCAAGTCACCTCTTGCTTCCTGAAGATACATAGATTTCCCAGGCAGGTGTTTGTTCAGGAGGAAATTTCCCTACACGGATCCCTGGAAAACAAGACGTGGGAATGGTCATCGACACGGCCATCTGGATGCCGGAAGATAGATCCATCTTGAATTCTGTGTGCGGAAGCATAGGCGAGGGCCTAGGACCCTATCCTTAGAAACAAGTCTATGGGGAAGAGAACGTTCAGCACAACGCAGCTGTCGTGCCGGAGATGTGTTCTAGCATGGGTGTGTGCAAGCATCGGGAGAGTTCCATCTCCTTGCGTCTGTTAGACAAGCCTGTGGAGAAGGCCACTTGGCGATAACATATGGTTTGCCGATTTCCAAACGACTTCCAGGAGCGGTGCGGAAGGATAGGCCAGGTAGAATGTCCCCGGTGTTCCAGTAACAATTCTGGGGAAGCACAGGTCCCAGGAAACACAAGTCCCTTCAGAGGAGATGCTTTCTAATACATATGTCCAGAAGTCTCTGTACATAGCCTACCCTTGCTTCTGGGAGGCAAGTTGGGTGGAATGCGAATTCCACTACCATCTTGTTTCCACAAGAGAGAAATCGAATCATTCCAATATATGCGCTGGAGCCTAGTGTACAGGGGCGATGTCTGGACGCTTTGAGAGAAGAGTGTGGAACAGGCATCATTGAAGAAACCGCCAGATTCTCAAGAGAGGAGCCTTCTAGCATTGGCGGGATTAAGCGACCGAAACATGCATGACCCTTCCCTCTGGGAATAGTGTCTAGGGAATGGCATTTTTCACTCCGAGGAAGATTGTCCCGGTGGGGAGCTCTCTAGGGTGTTGGTCTGGAGGCCAGCGGAGAGGGCCACATATACCTCGCTGAAGAAAACTCTCCGTGAAGAAAGACAGTTTCAGTGAAGGAACGACACTTCCCACCAAATTCCCTGCAACGCACAGATACGTTTTAGCATCTGGAAAGGCCTTATTCTTGCCTTGGATAGAATTCATTTGGGAGTGCCTCTGCTGCCCCGGCGTGGGTTTTCAAAGGAGCACCGTCCTACCTTATAGGTGTGGGAGTGGGCAAAGTCCTTACCCTGGGAGACAAGTCTGTGAAGCAGGCACCGTTCGGAATACCGCCAGGTTGCCCAGCAAGTGGCGGTCCAGCCTGCATATTCTGCAGCTCCCAAAACACGGACTCTCTTTGGCTCCCTGGACAAATCTCTGGGGAATGCAAAGCTTCCCTCAGAGGAAGCATATCCCAGCGAAACATTTTGTGGCATGTTTCTCTAGAGGTACGGGGATGTGTGGTAGCATTCAGGAGCTGCCGTGTCCTTGGCCGGGAGAAACAATTCTGTGGAGAAGGTGACTTCGGCCCCAATGGGCGTTTCCGATCAAGAAGCTTCCTTAGGCGAAAAGCGTGGAAGCATCACTGTAACGGCACCTTCTTCCCTCTGAGCAGCAGGACGGCAGTCAACCCTAGTATCCAAGAACCTCTGGTTTCCAGAAGGAAAAAGCGATCTCTAAGAGACGTTTCCAAGGGCAGAGATGGCGGGTCGTAGTGGCCTTTAGAAACAAGTGGGTGGAGAATGCCCCTTTCGGAGGACCACCCTTTGTCCTGCGAGAAGCCTTCTACAATGTATGTGTGGAGGCATCAGGCGGGTGCCGTGTCCATCCCTCAGTGAAAACCCTCTGTCGAGAACAATGTTGCAGGAACGTCTTGCTTACAGAAGTTAGATGTTTTCTCTAGGTCCTTGTGTGATGTGGAGGAGTCTGCCCTAATGGGATCTCTGAGAAACAAGGCTGCGGAGACTGGAAACCATCCCTGCCACCTGGATATCCGAAGACGGAAACCATTTCACGTCGATGTGCGGACGTAGAGGCCAGGGGCCTTGACCTGATGCCCAGAAAGGCGTCTGTGTGTCATACAACGTGGAGCGAACAGTCGAAGTCTTCCCGTGTAGAGTCCTGTAGCATGTAGTGTACAAGCACCTGGAGCGGGCCCTCTCCTTCCATCGGAGATAGGAGCCCGTGGCAAATGGCACGTCGAGTTAACATAATTTCTCAAGAGTTCTCAGCCAATTCCAGTATCGGCCTTGAAGGGTAGGCAAAGGGCAAAATCCCCGTATTGGACTCCCCAGGATGTGGAGTAAGCAGCTGCCAGGAAACCCAAGTTCCCCTCGACGAGACGCTTTCTCACACAGAGATAAGCACGCATTCGTATGGGCGATATACTTCCTTCTGAGAAGGCGACGTTCCTTGCATATCGTGTTATCAGGAGAGAAAGCTGAAGTCCAGGACATGTGTGGAATTCTAGGGAAGGGGCAAGGTCCTTAGGCCCAGAATAGAGTCTGTGGAGCAGGGCCCTTTTGGATAACCTCAAGGTTCTCAAGTGTGAAGCATTCTGGCTTGCATGTGTCGAACAAACGAAACACGCCCTCTCCCTCTGTCTGTGAAGCAGTGTCAGGGGAATGCCACTTTCCCCTCAGAGGAAGTTTGTTCCCGTGGAGAGCATTCTAATATCTATCGCGAGAGGCATGCGGAAAGTGCCTTAGACTTCGCGGACCAGAAGCCTAGAAATAAAGGAAGATTCACCGTGGAAAAAAAACCTTCAAGCGAAACCATTCTAATCAATGTATGTGTTCTCACACTAGGTTAATGCCGTGTCCATGGCTTGGAGAAAGACTTCTGCGGAGGATGCCGTTCCAGCGACACTGTGGCAGTTCCACCGAGAAGGTTCCGAGCCTCTATGTGTGGAGGCATCCTGAGAGTGCCCCAGTCTTCCCTTTGAGGAAAAACAGGGTGAAGAATACCGCTGCTTGCTAACATCTGGATGCCAGAAGAGAAACGCGATTTCTCCTATAGGTTTAGAAATATAGGACAGGTGGTTTGTCCTTAGGCATAGAATGCAGATGGCCGAGACTGCAATTTTTGAGCCCCATATTTGTCTCCGGCATGAAGCCTACAGGCACGTATGTGGGGCAGCATCAGGAAGGTGCCCTCTAGTTCCGCCGATGGTAAAGGTCTGCTTAGAGGAGTCCGTTGAAAGAAACTCTTGCTTGCCGAAGACACAAGCCTTTTCCATGTCCGAGTGTAGTCTGGAAGACACTGCCCAAATAGAAATTCATAAACCAGAGAGTGTGGACCATGGAACCCTGAACTGCCAGCTGGATATCTGAGGGTAGAAACACGTTCGTAAGTGTGTGTGGAAGGGCAGGCAGTGGCCTGGATTCGGATGCGAGAGACACATGCGTGGACATTGTAACTTAGAGCAAACAACAAATGTGCTCCCGTGAGAAGCCTGCTGACCGGTAAGTATTGAATCGTCAGGATGCAGCCCTATCATTCCCACCGTGGACGAAATCTCTGCCTCAGGCACGTCTCAGCGACACCGAGGATCCTTCAGTCCTATACACTGCTAGGCTCTCTGTGTGGAAGTCTCACGAAAGGGCAGTATCGGGCCCACGGATAAAGAGTTCTGTGGAGATAGCCACTCTCGGCAACCAACGTGGTTCTTCCAAGGGGGAAGTCTCTAGGAAGTATGTGTTACCGTGTCAGGAGAAGGCCATCTTCGCCCATCGTCCAAACATGACTGTGGATGACCGCACGTTCCTGGAACATCTGGTTTCCTGAAGAGAAAGCGATTTCTAGTGTAGGTATGGAGAGACAGGCAAGGTGCCAGTCCCTGTCTGGGAGATCCAAGTCCGTGGAGGGAACAACTTCCGAGCCACAACAAGTTTCTCCCCAAAGGAATCTTTCTATCCCCGGGGTGGGCAAGCTTCAGCGGGGTTCCATATCCCTGCCACTGAGAATCAAGCCTGTGGAGAAGGTCACAGCCCGGGAGCATCAACTTTCTGGTGATCCAAAATGTGGGCACGGAGGTGGAAGGCGAGACTAAGGGGCGTGTCCCTGTCAGGGAGAAAGCAGTCCATGGAGACGGCCACATTCGTGCATATTTCGTTCCCTCAAGCCAGAAGCATCATAGCCTATACTGATGAGAAGTAGCAGGATAATTCCTCAAACTCAACTCTGCGAAAATAGACGGAGGGCAAGGCCACTTTCCACTAACACCTTGTCTCCAGAAGAGAATTGCGATGTCCAATCCAAAAGCGGGGAAGCCCAAGAGAGGGGCCACAGCCTCAAGCTGAAAAATGGGGCTGGGGACATGCACCCTTCAGAGAAACGGAAGTCTCTCCAACGACAAGCATTCTAGCACGCATGGGTTGAGGCCTCCTAAACATGCCCCATCCTTCCCTCCGTGAAACGAGTCTCTGGGCGGTGCGACTCTCCTCTAAGTGGAAGTTCTCTCCTGCGAGAATCTTTGGAGCACGTTTGCCAAGAGGCACGGCCAAGTGCCATGCTCTTCGCTCAGATAATGAAGCCTGCGAAGAAAGCAAGTTGCAGTGAAGAACACGACACTTCCACACAAACGCCTCGGAACAGATCCGTGTGTTGTAACATGAGGAAATGCCGTATCCTCTGTTGGCCGAAGGAACGGTGGGGAGGAGGCCATTTCGGGAACATGGTAGTTTTTCACATCATAAAAATCCAAGCCTCCGTGTGTGCAACGATCACGACAGGGCCATCTACTTTCCTGGGAGATACCGGAAGATGGAGGATTCCGGGGTCCACTCACATCTTTTTCCCAAGAGAAAAGCCTTTTCTCGGAGTTGTGAGGATGTATAGGAAAGGGGGCTTTTCCTTACGATGAAAAACAAGACTGTGGAGAGGGCAAATTTCAGAGCACCCCATGCATCTCTATTGAGAATCCTGGTCTCCCCTGTGCCTGATCGCATCCGAAAGGTGCCTAACCTTCCCTCAGTGAAAACACGCTCTTTGGAATACAGCGTTCAAGTCACCTCTTGCTTCCTGAAGATACAAAGATTTCCCAGGCAGGTGTTTGATCAGGAGGAAATATCCCTACACGGAACTTTGGAAAAGAAGACGTGGAAATGGTCATCGTCACGGCCATCTGGATGCCGGAAGATAGATCCATCTTGAATTCTGTGTGCGGAAGCATAGGCGAGGGCCTAGGATCCTATCCTTAGAAACAAGTCTATGGGGAAGAGAACGTTCAGCACAACGCAGCTGTCCTGCCGGAGATGTGTTCTAGCATGGGTGTGTGCAAGCATCGGGAGAGTTCCATCTCCTTGCGTCTGTTAGACAAGCCTGTGGAGAAGGCCACTTGGCGATAACATATGGTTTGCCGATTTCCAAACGACTTCCAGGAGCGGTGCGGAAGGATAGGCCAGGTAGAATGCCCCCGGTGTTCCAGTAACAATTCTGGGGAAGCACAGGTCCCAGGAAACACAAGTTCCTTCAGAGGAGATGCTTTCTAATACATATGTCCAGAAGTCTCTGTACATAGCCTACCCTTGCTTCTGGGAGGCAAGTTGGGTGGAATGCGAATTCCACTACCATCTTGTTTCCACAAGAGAGAAATCGAATCATTCCAATATATGCGCTGGAGCCTAGTGTACAGGGGCGATGTCTGGACGCTTTGAGAGAAGAGTGTGGAACAGGCATCATTGAAGAAACCGCCAGATTCTCAAGAGAGGAGCCTTCTAGCATTGGCGGGATTAAGCGACCGAAACATGCATGACCCTTCCCTCTGGGAATAGTGTCTAGGGAATGGCATTTTTCACTCCGAGGAAGATTGTCCCGGTGGGGAGCTCTCTAGGGTGTTGGTCTGGAGGCCAGCGGAGAGGGCCACATATACCTCGCTGAAGAAAACTCTCCGTGAAGAAAGACAGTTTCAGTGAAGGAACGACACTTCCCACCAAATTCCCTGCAACGCACAGATACGTTTTAGCATCTGGAAAGGCCTTATCCTTGCCTTGGATAGAATTCATTTGGGAGTGCCTCTGCTGCCCCGGCGTGGGTTTTCAAAGGAGCACCGTCCTACCTTATAGGTGTGGGAGTGGGCAAAGTCCTTACCCTGGGAGACAAGTCTGTGAAGCAGGCACCGTTCGGAATACCGCCAGGTTGCCCAGCAAGTGGCGGTCCAGCCTGCATATTCTGCAGCTCCCAAAACACGGACTCTCTTTGGCTCCCTGGACAAATCTCTGGGGAATGCAAAGCTTCCCTCAGAGGAAGCATATCCCAGCGAAACATTTTGTGGCATGTTTCTCTAGAGGTACGGGGATGTGTGGTAGCATTCAGGAGCTGCCGTGTCCTTGGCCGGGAGAAACAATTCTGTGGAGAAGGTGACTTCGGCCCCAATGGGCGTTTCCGATCAAGAAGCTTCCTTAGGCGAAAAGCGTGGAAGCATCACTGTAACGGCACCTTCTTCCCTCTGAGCAGCAGGACGGCAGGCAACCCTAGTATCCAAGAACCTCTGGTTTCCAGAAGGAAAAAGCGATCTCTAAGAGACGTTTCCAAGGGCAGAGATGGCGGGTCGTAGTGGCCTTTAGAAACAAGTGGGTGGAGAATGCCCCTTTCGGAGGACCACCCTTTGTCCTGCGAGAAGCCTTCTACAATGTATGTGTGGAGGCATCAGGCGGGTGCCGTGTCCATCCCTCAGTGAAAACCCTCTGTCGAGAACAATGTTGCAGGAACGTCTTGCTTACAGAAGTTAGATGTTTTCTCTAGGTCCTTGTGTGATGTGGAGGAGTCTGCCCTAATGGGATCTCTGAGAAACAAGGCTGCGGAGACTGGAAACCATCCCTGCCACCTGGATATCCGAAGACGGAAACCATTTCACGTCGATGTGCGGACGTAGAGGCCAGGGGCCTTGACCTGATGCCCAGAAAGGCGTCTGTGTGTCATACAACGTGGAGCGAACAGTCGAAGTCTTCCCGTGTAGAGTCCTGTAGCATGTCGTGTACAAGCACCTGGAGCGGGCCCTCTCCTTCCATCGGAGATAGGAGCCCGTGGCAAATGGCACGTCGAGTTAACATAATTTCTCAAGAGTTCTCAGCCAATTCCAGTATCGGCCTTGAAGGGTAGGCAAAGGGCAAAATCCCCGTATTGGACTCCCCAGGATGTGGAGTAAGCAGCTGCCAGGAAACCCAAGTTCCCCTCGACGAGACGCTTTCTCACACAGAGATAAGCACGCATTCGTATGGGCGATATACTTCCTTCTGAGAAGGCGACGTTCCTTGCATATCGTGTTATCAGGAGAGAAAGCTGAAGTCCAGGACATGTGTGGAATTCTAGGGAAGGGGCAAGGTCCTTAGGCCCAGAATAGAGTCTGTGGAGCAGGGCCCTTTTGGATAACCTCAAGGTTCTCAAGTGTGAAGCATTCTGGCTTGCATGTGTCGAACAAACGAAACACGCCCTCTCCCTCTGTCTGTGAAGCAGTGTCAGGGGAATGCCACTTTCCCCTCAGAGGAAGTTTGTTCCCGTGGAGAGCATTCTAATATCTATCGCGAGAGGCATGCGGAAAGTGCCTTAGACTTCGCGGACCAGAAGCCTAGAAATAAAGGAAGATTCACCGTGGAAAAAAAACCTTCAAGCGAAACCATTCTAATCAATGTATGTGTTCTCACGCTAGGTTAATGCCGTGTCCATGGCTTGGAGAAAGACTTCTGCGGAGGATGCCGTTCCAGCGACACTGTGGCAGTTCCACCGAGAAGGTTCCGAGCCTCTATGTGTGGAGGCATCCTGAGAGTGCCCCAGTCTTCCCTTTGAGGAAAAAGAGGGTGAAGAATACCGCTGCTTGCTAACATCTGGATGCCAGAAGAGAAACGCGATTTCTCCTATAGGTTTAGAAATATAGGACAGGTGGTTTGTCCTTAGGCATAGAATGCAGATGGCCGAGACTGCAATTTTTGAGCCCCATATTTGTCTCCGGCATGAAGCCTACAGGCACGTATGTGGGGCAGCATCAGGAAGGTGCCCTCTAGTTCCGCCGGTGGTAAAGGTCTGCTTAGAGGAGTCCGCTGAAAGAAACTCTTGCTTGCCGAAGACACAAGCCTTTTCCATGTCCGAGTGTAGTCTGGAAGACACTGCCCAAATAGAAATGCATAAACCAGAGAGTGTGGACCATGGAACACTGAAATGCCAGCTGGATATCTGAGGGTAGAAACACGTTCGTAAGTGTGTGTGGAAGGGCAGGCAGTGGCCTGGATTCGGATGCGAGAGACACATGCGTGGACATGGTAACTTAGAGCAAACAACAAATGTGCTCCCGTGAGAAGCCTGCTGGCCGGTAAGGGTTGAAGCGTCAGGATGCAGCCCTATCATTCCCAGCTTGGACGAAATCTCTGCCTCAGGCACGTCTCAGCGACACCGAGGATCCTTCAGTCCTATACACTGCTAGGCTCTCTGTGTGGAAGTCTCACGAAAGGGCAGTATCGGGCCCACGGATAAAGAGTTCTGTGGAGATAGCCACTCTCGGCAACCAACGTGGTTCTTCCAAGGGGGAAGTCTCTAGGAAGTATGTGTTACCGTGTCAGGAGAAGGCCATCTTCGCCCATCGTCCAAACATGACTGTGGATGACGGCACGTTCCTGGAACATCTGGTTTCCTGAAGAGAAAGCGATTTCTAGTGTAGGTATGGAGAGACAGGCACGGTGCCAGTCCCTGTCTGGGAGATCCAAGTCCGTGGAGGGAACAACTTCCGAGCCACAACAAGTTTCTCCCCAAAGGAATCTTTCTATCCCCGGGGTGGGCAAGCTTCAGCGGGGTTCCATATCCCTGCCACGGAGAATCAAGCCTGTGGAGAAGGTCACTGCCCGGGAGCATCTACTTTCTGGTGATCCAAACTGTGGGCACGGAGGTGGAAGGCGAGACTAAGGGGCGTGTCCCTGTCAGGGAGAAAGCAGTCCATGGAGACGGCCACATTCGTGCACAACTCGTTCCCTCAAGCCAGAAGCATCATAGCCTATAGTGATGAGAATTAGCAGGATAATTCCTCAAACTCAACTGTGCGAAAATAGACGGAGGGCAATGCCACTTTCCACTAACACCTTGTCTCCAGAAGAGAATTGCGATGTCCAATCCAAAAGCGGGGAAGCCCAAGAGAGGGGCCACAGCCTCAAGCTGAAAAATGGGACTGGGGACATGCACCCTTCAGAGAAACGGAAGTCTCTCCAACGACAAGCATTCTAGCACGCATGGGTTGAGGCCTCCTAAACATGCCCCATCCTTCCCTCCGTGAAACGAGTCTCTGGGCGGTACGACTCTCCTCTAAGTGGAAGTTCTCTCCTGCGAGAATCTTTGGAGCACGTTTGCCAAGAGGCACGGCCAAGTGCCATGCTCTTCGCTCAGGTAATGAAGCCTGCGAAGAAAGCAAGTTGCAGTGAAGAACACGACACTTCCACACAAGGCCTGGGAACAGATCCGTGTGTTTTAACATGAGGAAATGCCCTATCCTCTGTTGGCCGAAGGAACGGTGGGGAGGAGGCCATTTCGGGAACATGGTAGTTTTTCACATCATAAAAATCCAAGCCTCCGTGTGTGCAACGATCACGACAGGGCCATCTACTTTCCTGGGAGATACCGGAAGATGGAGGATTCCGGGGTCCACTCACATCTTGTTTTCCCAAGAGAAAAGCCTTTTCTCGGAGTTGTGAGGAAGTATAGGAAAGGGGGCTTTTCCTTACGATGAAAAACAAGACTGTGGAGAGGGCAAATTTCAGAGCACCCCAAGCATCTCTATTGAGAATCCTGGTCTCCCCTGTGCCTGATCGCATCCGAAAGGTGCCTAACCTTCCCTCAGTGAAAACACGCTCTTTGGAATACAGCGTTCAAGTCACCTCTTGCTTCCTGAAGATACAAAGATTTCCCAGGCAGGTGTTTGATCAGGAGGAAATATCCCTACACGGAACTTTGGAAAAGAAGACGTGGCAATGGTCATCGGCACGGCCATCTGGATGCCGGAAGATAGATCCATCTTGAATTCTGTGTGCGGAAGCATAGGCGAGGGCCTAGGACCCTATCCTTAGAAACAAGTCTATGGGGAAGAGAACGTTCAGCACAACGCAGCTGTCCTGCCGGAGATGTGTTCTAGCATGGGTGTGTGCAAGCATCGGGAGAGTTCCATCTCCTTGCGTCTGTTAGACAAGCCTGTGGAGAAGGCCACTTGGCGATAACATATGGTTTGCCGATTTCCAAACGACTTCCAGGAGCGGTGCGGAAGGATAGGCCAGGTAGAATGCCCCCGGTGTTCCAGTAACAATTCTGGGGAAGCACAGGTCCCAGGAAACACAAGTTCCTTCAGAGGAGATGCTTTCTAATACATATGTCCAGAAGTCTCTGTACATAGCCTACCCTTGCTTCTGGGAGGCAAGTTGGGTGGAATGCGAATTCCACTACCATCTTGTTTCCACAAGAGAGAAATCGAATCATTCCAATATATGCGCTGGAGCCTAGTGTACAGGGGCGATGTCTGGACGCTTTGAGAGAAGAGTGTGGAACAGGCATCATTGAAGAAACCGCCAGATTCTCAAGAGAGGAGCCTTCTAGCATTGGCGGGATTAAGCGACCGAAACATGCATGACCCTTCCCTCTGGGAATAGTGTCTAGGGAATGGCATTTTTTACTCCGAGGAAGATTGTCCCGGTGGGGAGCTCTCTAGGGTGTTGGTCTGGAGGCCAGCGGAGAGGGCCACATATACCTCGCTGAAGAAAACTCTCCGTGAAGAAAGACAGTTTCAGTGAAGGAACGACACTTCCCACCAAATTCCCTGCAACGCACAGATACGTTTTAGCATCTGGAAAGGCCTTATTCTTGCCTTGGATAGAATTCATTTGGGAGTGCCTCTGCTGCCCCGGCGTGGGTTTTCAAAGGAGCACCGTCCTACCTTATAGGTGTGGGAGTGGGCAAAGTCCTTACCCTGGGAGACAAGTCTGGGAAGCAGGCACCGTTCGGAATACCGCCAGGTTGCCCAGCAAGTGGCGGTCCAGCCTGCATATTCTGCAGCTCCCAAAACACGGACTCTCTTTGGCTCCCTGGACAAATCTCTGGGGAATGCAAAGCTTCCCTCAGAGGAAGCATATCCCAGCGAAACATTTTGTGGCATGTTTCTCTAGAGGTACGGGGATGTGTGGTAGCATTCAGGAGCTGCCGTGTCCTTGGCCGGGAGAAACAATTCTGTGGAGAAGGTGACTTCGGCCCCAATGGGCGTTTCCGATCAAGAAGCTTCCTTAGGCGAAAAGCGTGGAAGCATCACTGTAACGGCACCTTCTTCCCTCTGAGCAGCAGGACGGCAGTCAACCCTAGTATCCAAGAACCTCTGGTTTCCAGAAGGAAAAAGCGATCTCTAAGAGACGTTTCCAAGGGCAGAGATGGCGGGTCGTAGTGGCCTTTAGAAACAAGTGGGTGGAGAATGCCCCTTTCGGAGGACCACCCTTTGTCCTGCGAGAAGCCTTCTACAATGTATGTGTGGAGGCATCAGGCGGGTGCCGTGTCCATCCCTCAGTGAAAACCCTCTGTCGAGAACAATGTTGCAGGAACGTCTTGCTTACAGAAGTTAGATGTTTTCTCTAGGTCCTTGTGTGATGTGGAGGAGTCTGCCCTAATGGGATCTCTGAGAAACAAGGCTGCGGAGACTGGAAACCATCCCTGCCACCTGGATATCCGAAGACGGAAACCATTTCACGTCGATGTGCGGACGTAGAGGCCAGGGGCCTTGACCTGATGCCCAGAAAGGCGTCTGTGTGTCATACAACGTGGAGCGAACAGTCGAAGTCTTCCCGTGTAGAGTCCTGTAGCATGTCGTGTACAAGCACCTGGAGCGGGCCCTCTCCTTCCATCGGAGATAGGAGCCCGTGGCAAATGGCACGTCGAGTTAACATAATTTCTCAAGAGTTCTCAGCCAATTCCAGTATCGGCCTTGAAGGGTAGGCAAAGGGCAAAATCCCCGTATTGGACTCCCCAGGATGTGGAGTAAGCAGCTGCCAGGAAACCCAAGTTCCCCTCGACGAGACGCTTTCTCACACAGAGATAAGCACGCATTCGTATGGGCGATATACTTCCTTCTGAGAAGGCGACGTTCCTTGCATATCGTGTTATCAGGAGAGAAAGCTGAAGTCCAGGACATGTGTGGAATTCTAGGGAAGGGGCAAGGTCCTTAGGCCCAGAATAGAGTCTGTGGAGCAGGGCCCTTTTGGATAACCTCAAGGTTCTCAAGTGTGAAGCATTCTGGCTTGCATGTGTCGAACAAACGAAACACGCCCTCTCCCTCTGTCTGTGAAGCAGTGTCAGGGGAATGCCACTTTCCCCTCAGAGGAAGTTTGTTCCCGTGGAGAGCATTCTAATATCTATCGCGAGAGGCATGCGGAAAGTGCCTTAGACTTCGCGGACCAGAAGCCTAGAAATAAAGGAAGATTCACCGTGGAAAAAAAACCTTCAAGCGAAACCATTCTAATCAATGTATGTGTTCTCACGCTAGGTTAATGCCGTGTCCATGGCTTGGAGAAAGACTTCTGCGGAGGATGCCGTTCCAGCGACACTGTGGCAGTTCCACCGAGAAGGTTCCGAGCCTCTATGTGTGGAGGCATCCTGAGAGTGCCCCAGTCTTCCCTTTGAGGAAAAAGAGGGTGAAGAATACCGCTGCTTGCTAACATCTGGATGCCAGAAGAGAAACGCGATTTCTCCTATAGGTTTAGAAATATAGGACAGGTGGTTTGTCCTTAGGCATAGAATGCAGATGGCCGAGACTGCAATTTTTGAGCCCCATATTTGTCTCCGGCATGAAGCCTACAGGCACGTATGTGGGGCAGCATCAGGAAGGTGCCCTCTAGTTCCGCCGGTGGTAAAGGTCTGCTTAGAGGAGTCCGCTGAAAGAAACTCTTGCTTGCCGAAGACACAAGCCTTTTCCATGTCCGAGTGTAGTCTGGAAGACACTGCCCAAATAGAAATGCATAAACCAGAGAGTGTGGACCATGGAACACTGAACTGCCAGCTGGATATCTGAGGGTAGAAACACGTTCGTAAGTGTGTGTGGAAGGGCAGGCAGTGGCCTGGATTCGGATGCGAGAGACACATGCGTGGACATTGTAACTTAGAGCAAACAACAAATGTTCTCCCGTGAGAAGCCTGCTGGCCGGTAAGGGTTGAAGCGTCAGGATGCAGCCCTATCATTCCCAGCGTGGACGAAATCTCTGCCTCAGGCACGTCTCAGCGACACCGAGGATCCTTCAGTCCTATACACTGCTAGGCTCTCTGTGTGGAAGTCTCACGAAAGGGCAGTATCGGGCCCACGGATAAAGAGTTCTGTGGAGATAGCCACTCTCGGCAACCAACGTGGTTCTTCCAAGGGGGAAGTCTCTAGGAAGTATGTGTTACCGTGTCAGGAGAAGGCCATCTTCGCCCATCGTCCAAACATGACTGTGGATGACCGCACGTTCCTGGAACATCTGGTTTCCTGAAGAGAAAGCGATTTCTAGTGTAGGTATGGAGAGACAGGCAAGGTGCCAGTCCCTGTCTGGGAGATCCAAGTCCGTGGAGGGAACAACTTCCGAGCCACAACAAGTTTCTCCCCAAAGGAATCTTTCTATCCCCGGAGTGGGCAAGCTTCAGCGGGGTTCCATATCCCTGCCACTGAGAATCAAGCCTGTGGAGAAGGTCACAGCCCGGGAGCATCAACTTTCTGGTGATCCAAAATGTGGGCACGGAGGTGGAAGGCGAGACTAAGGGGCGTGTCCCTGTCAGGGAGAAAGCAGTCCATGGAGACGGCCACATTCGTGCATATTTCGTTCCCTCAAGCCAGAAGCATCATAGCCTATACTGATGAGAAGTAGCAGGATAATTCCTCAAACTCAACTCTGCGAAAATAGACGGAGGGCAAGGCCACTTTCCACTAACACCTTGTCTCCAGAAGAGAATTGCGATGTCCAATCCAAAAGCGGGGAAGCCCAAGAGAGGGGCCACAGCCTCAAGCTGAAAAATGGGGCTGGGGACATGCACCCTTCAGAGAAACGGAAGTCTCTCCAACGACAAGCATTCTAGCACGCATGGGTTGAGGCCTCCTAAACATGCCCCATCCTTCCCTCCGTGAAACGAGTCTCTGGGCGGTGCGACTCTCCTCTAAGTGGAAGTTCTCTCCTGCGAGAATCTTTGGAGCACGTTTGCCAAGAGGCACGGCCAAGTGCCATGCTCTTCGCTCAGATAATGAAGCCTGCGAAGAAAGCAAGTTGCAGTGAAGAACACGACACTTCCACACAAACGCCTCGGAACAGATCCGTGTGTTGTAACATGAGGAAATGCCGTACCCTCTGTTGGCCGAAGGAACTGTGGGGAGGAGGCCATTTCGGGAACATGGTAGTTTTTCACATCATAAAAATCCAAGCCTCCGTGTGTGCAACGATCACGACAGGGCCATCTACTTTCCTGGGAGATACCGGAAGATGGAGGATTCCGGGGTCCACTCACATCTTTTTCCCAAGAGAAAAGCCTTTTCTCGGAGTTGTGAGGATGTATAGGAAAGGGGGCTTTTCCTTACGATGAAAAACAAGACTGTGGAGAGGGCAAATTTCAGAGCACCCCATGCATCTCTATTGAGAATCCTGGTCTCCCCTGTGCCTGATCGCATCCGAAAGGTGCCTAACCTTCCCTCAGTGAAAACACGCTCTTTGGAATACATCGTTCAAGTCACCTCTTGCTTCCTGAAGATACAAAGATTTCCCAGGCAGGTGTTTGATCAGGAGGAAATATCCCTACACGGAACTTTGGAAAAGAAGACGTGGAAATGGTCATCGTCACGGCCATCTGGATGCCGGAAGATAGATCCATCTTGAATTCTGTGTGCGGAAGCATAGGCGAGGGCCTAGGACCCTATCCTTAGAAACAAGTCTATGGGGAAGAGAACGTTCAGCACAACGCAGCTGTCCTGCCGGAGATGTGTTCTAGCATGGGTGTGTGCAAGCATCGGGAGAGTTCCATCTCCTTGCGTCTGTTAGACAAGCCTGTGGAGAAGGCCACTTGGCGATAACATATGGTTTGCCGATTTCCAAACGACTTCCAGGAGCGGTGCGGAAGGATAGGCCAGGTAGAATGCCCCCGGTGTTCCAGTAACAATTCTGGGGAAGCACAGGTCCCAGGAAACACAAGTTCCTTCAGAGGAGATGCTTTCTAATACATATGTCCAGAAGTCTCTGTACATAGCCTACCCTTGCTTCTGGGAGGCAAGTTGGGTGGAATGCGAATTCCACTACCATCTTGTTTCCACAAGAGAGAAATCGAATCATTCCAATATATGCGCTGGAGCCTAGTGTACAGGGGCGATGTCTGGACGCTTTGAGAGAAGAGTGTGGAACAGGCATCATTGAAGAAACCGCCAGATTCTCAAGAGAGGAGCCTTCTAGCATTGGCGGGATTAAGCGACCGAAACATGCATGACCCTTCCCTCTGGGAATAGTGTCTAGGGAATGGCATTTTTCACTCCGAGGAAGATTGTCCCGGTGGGGAGCTCTCTAGGGTGTTGGTCTGGAGGCCAGCGGAGAGGGCCACATATACCTCGCTGAAGAAAACTCTCCGTGAAGAAAGACAGTTTCAGTGAAGGAACGACACTTCCCACCAAATTCCCTGCAACGCACAGATACGTTTTAGCATCTGGAAAGGCCTTATCCTTGCCTTGGATAGAATTCATTTGGGAGTGCCTCTGCTGCCCCGGCGTGGGTTTTCAAAGGAGCACCGTCCTACCTTATAGGTGTGGGAGTGGGCAAAGTCCTTACCCTGGGAGACAAGTCTGTGAAGCAGGCACCGTTCGGAATACCGCCAGGTTGCCCAGCAAGTGGCGGTCCAGCCTGCATATTCTGCAGCTCCCAAAACACGGACTCTCTTTGGCTCCCTGGACAAATCTCTGGGGAATGCAAAGCTTCCCTCAGAGGAAGCATATCCCAGCGAAACATTTTGTGGCATGTTTCTCTAGAGGTACGGGGATGTGTGGTAGCATTCAGGAGCTGCCGTGTCCTTGGCCGGGAGAAACAATTCTGTGGAGAAGGTGACTTCGGCCCCAATGGGCGTTTCCGATCAAGAAGCTTCCTTAGGCGAAAAGCGTGGAAGCATCACTGTAACGGCACCTTCTTCCCTCTGAGCAGCAGGACGGCAGGCAACCCTAGTATCCAAGAACCTCTGGTTTCCAGAAGGAAAAAGCGATCTCTAAGAGACGTTTCCAAGGGCAGAGATGGCGGGTCGTAGTGGCCTCTAGAAACAAGTGGGTGGAGAATGCCCCTTTCGGAGGACCACCCTTTGTCCTGCGAGAAGCCTTCTACAATGTATGTGTGGAGGCATCAGGCGGGTGCCGTGTCCATCCCTCAGTGAAAACCCTCTGTCGAGAACAATGTTGCAGGAACGTCTTGCTTACAGAAGTTAGATGTTTTCTCTAGGTCCTTGTGTGATGTGGAGGAGTCTGCCCTAATGGGATCTCTGAGAAACAAGGCTGCGGAGACTGGAAACCATCCCTGCCACCTGGATATCCGAAGACGGAAACCATTTCACGTCGATGTGCGGACGTAGAGGCCAGGGGCCTTGACCTGATGCCCAGAAAGGCGTCTGTGTGTCATACAACGTGGAGCGAACAGTCGAAGTCTTCCCGTGTAGAGTCCTGTAGCATGTCGTGTACAAGCACCTGGAGCGGGCCCTCTCCTTCCATCGGAGATAGGAGCCCGTGGCAAATGGCACGTCGAGTTAACATAATTTCTCAAGAGTTCTCAGCCAATTCCAGTATCGGCCTTGAAGGGTAGGCAAAGGGCAAAATCCCCGTATTGGACTCCCCAGGATGTGGAGTAAGCAGCTGCCAGGAAACCCAAGTTCCCCTCGACGAGACGCTTTCTCACACAGAGATAAGCACGCATTCGTATGGGCGATATACTTCCTTCTGAGAAGGCGACGTTCCTTGCATATCGTGTTATCAGGAGAGAAAGCTGAAGTCCAGGACATGTGTGGAATTCTAGGGAAGGGGCAAGGTCCTTAGGCCCAGAATAGAGTCTGTGGAGCAGGGCCCTTTTGGATAACCTCAAGGTTCTCAAGTGTGAAGCATTCTGGCTTGCATGTGTCGAACAAACGAAACACGCCCTCTCCCTCTGTCTGTGAAGCAGTGTCAGGGGAATGCCACTTTCCCCTCAGAGGAAGTTTGTTCCCGTGGAGAGCATTCTAATATCTATCGCGAGAGGCATGCGGAAAGTGCCTTAGACTTCGCGGACCAGAAGCCTAGAAATAAAGGAAGATTCACCGTGGAAAAAAAACCTTCAAGCGAAACCATTCTAATCAATGTATGTGTTCTCACGCTAGGTTAATGCCGTGTCCATGGCTTGGAGAAAGACTTCTGCGGAGGATGCCGTTCCAGCGACACTGTGGCAGTTCCACCGAGAAGGTTCCGAGCCTCTATGTGTGGAGGCATCCTGAGAGTGCCCCAGTCTTCCCTTTGAGGAAAAAGAGGGTGAAGAATACCGCTGCTTGCTAACATCTGGATGCCAGAAGAGAAACGCGATTTCTCCTATAGGTTTAGAAATATAGGACAGGTGGTTTGTCCTTAGGCATAGAATGCAGATGGCCGAGACTGCAATTTTTGAGCCCCATATTTGTCTCCGGCATGAAGCCTACAGGCACGTATGTGGGGCAGCATCAGGAAGGTGCCCTCTAGTTCCGCCGGTGGTAAAGGTCTGCTTAGAGGAGTCCGCTGAAAGAAACTCTTGCTTGCCGAAGACACAAGCCTTTTCCATGTCCGAGTGTAGTCTGGAAGACACTGCCCAAATAGAAATGCATAAACCAGAGAGTGTGGACCATGGAACACTGAAATGCCAGCTGGATATCTGAGGGTAGAAACACGTTCGTAAGTGTGTGTGGAAGGGCAGGCAGTGGCCTGGATTCGGATGCGAGAGACACATGCGTGGACATGGTAACTTAGAGCAAACAACAAATGTGCTCCCGTGAGAAGCCTGCTGGCCGGTAAGGGTTGAAGCGTCAGGATGCAGCCCTATCATTCCCAGCGTGGACGAAATCTCTGCCTCAGGCACGTCTCAGCGACACCGAGGATCCTTCAGTCCTATACACTGCTAGGCTCTCTGTGTGGAAGTCTCACGAAAGGGCAGTATCGGGCCCACGGATAAAGAGTTCTGTGGAGATAGCCACTCTCGGCAACCAACGTGGTTCTTCCAAGGGGGAAGTCTCTAGGAAGTATGTGTTACCGTGTCAGGAGAAGGCCATCTTCGCCCATCGTCCAAACATGACTGTGGATGACGGCACGTTCCTGGAACATCTGGTTTCCTGAAGAGAAAGCGATTTCTAGTGTAGGTATGGAGAGACAGGCAAGGTGCCAGTCCCTGTCTGGGAGATCCAAGTCCGTGGAGGGAACAACTTCCGAGCCACAACAAGTTTCTCCCCAAAGGAATCTTTCTATCCCCGGGGTGGGCAAGCTTCAGCGGGGTTCCATATCCCTGCCACGGAGAATCAAGCCTGTGGAGAAGGTCACTGCCCGGGAGCATCTACTTTCTGGTGATCCAAACTGTGGGCACGGAGGTGGAAGGCGAGACTAAGGGGCGTGTCCCTGTCAGGGAGAAAGCAGTCCATGGAGACGGCCACATTCGTGCACAACTCGTTCCCTCAAGCCAGAAGCATCATAGCCTATAGTGATGAGAATTAGCAGGATAATTCCTCAAACTCAACTGTGCGAAAATAGACGGAGGGCAATGCCACTTTCCACTAACACCTTGTCTCCAGAAGAGAATTGCGATGTCCAATCCAAAAGCGGGGAAGCCCAAGAGAGGGGCCACAGCCTCAAGCTGAAAAATGGGACTGGGGACATGCACCCTTCAGAGAAACGGAAGTCTCTCCAACGACAAGCATTCTAGCACGCATGGGTTGAGGCCTCCTAAACATGCCCCATCCTTCCCTCCGTGAAACGAGTCTCTGGGCGGTACGACTCTCCTCTAAGTGGAAGTTCTCTCCTGCGAGAATCTTTGGAGCACGTTTGCCAAGAGGCACGGCCAAGTGCCATGCTCTTCGCTCAGATAATGAAGCCTGCGAAGAAAGCAAGTTGCAGTGAAGAACACGACACTTCACACAAGGCCTGGGAACAGATCCGTGTGTTTTAACATGAGGAAATGCCCTATCCTCTGTTGGCCGAAGGAACGGTGGGGAGGAGGCCATTTCGGGAACATGGTAGTTTTTCACATCATAAAAATCCAAGCCTCCGTGTGTGCAACGATCACGACAGGGCCATCTACTTTCCTGGGAGATACCAGAAGATGGAGGATTCCGGGGTCCACTCACATCTTGTTTTCCCAAGAGAAAAGCCTTTTCTCGGAGTTGTGAGGAAGTATAGGAAAGGGGGCTTTTCCTTACGATGAAAAACAAGACTGTGGAGAGGGCAAATTTCAGAGCACCCCAAGCATCTCTATTGAGAATCCTGGTCTCCCCTGTGCCTGATCGCATCCGAAAGGTGCCTAACCTTCCCTCAGTGAAAACACGCTCTTTGGAATACAGCGTTCAAGTCACCTCTTGCTTCCTGAAGATACAAAGATTTCCCAGGCAGGTGTTTGATCAGGAGGAAATATCCCTACACGGAACTTTGGAAAAGAAGACGTGGCAATGGTCATCGGCACGGCCATCTGGATGCCGGAAGATAGATCCATCTTGAATTCTGTGTGCGGAAGCATAGGCGAGGGCCTAGGACCCTATCCTTAGAAACAAGTCTATGGGGAAGAGAACGTTCAGCACAACGCAGCTGTCCTGCCGGAGATGTGTTCTAGCATGGGTGTGTGCAAGCATCGGGAGAGTTCCATCTCCTTGCGTCTGTTAGACAAGCCTGTGGAGAAGGCCACTTGGCGATAACATATGGTTTGCCGATTTCCAAACGACTTCCAGGAGCGGTGCGGAAGGATAGGCCAGGTAGAATGCCCCCGGTGTTCCAGTAACAATTCTGGGGAAGCACAGGTCCCAGGAAACACAAGTTCCTTCAGAGGAGATGCTTTCTAATACATATGTCCAGAAGTCTCTGTACATAGCCTACCCTTGCTTCTGGGAGGCAAGTTGGGTGGAATGCGAATTCCACTACCATCTTGTTTCCACAAGAGAGAAATCGAATCATTCCAATATATGCGCTGGAGCCTAGTGTACAGGGGCGATGTCTGGACGCTTTGAGAGAAGAGTGTGGAACAGGCATCATTGAAGAAACCGCCAGATTCTCAAGAGAGGAGCCTTCTAGCATTGGCGGGATTAAGCGACCGAAACATGCATGACCCTTCCCTCTGGGAATAGTGTCTAGGGAATGGCATTTTTCACTCCGAGGAAGATTGTCCCGGTGGGGAGCTCTCTAGGGTGTTGGTCTGGAGGCCAGCGGAGAGGGCCACATATACCTCGCTGAAGAAAACTCTCCGTGAAGAAAGACAGTTTCAGTGAAGGAACGACACTTCCCACCAAATTCCCTGCAACGCACAGATACGTTTTAGCATCTGGAAAGGCCTTATCCTTGCCTTGGATAGAATTCATTTGGGAGTGCCTCTGCTGCCCCGGCGTGGGTTTTCAAAGGAGCACCGTCCTACCTTATAGGTGTGGGAGTGGGCAAAGTCCTTACCCTGGGAGACAAGTCTGGGAAGCAGGCACCGTTCGGAATACCGCCAGGTTGTCCAGCAAGTGGCGGTCCAGCCTGCATATTCTGCAGCTCCCAAAACACGGACTCTCTTTGGCTCCCTGGACAAATCTCTGGGGAATGCAAAGCTTCCCTCAGAGGAAGCATATCCCAGCGAAACATTTTGTGGCATGTTTCTCTAGAGGTACGGGGATGTGTGGTAGCATTCAGGAGCTGCCGTGTCCTTGGCCGGGAGAAACAATTCCGTGGAGAAGGTGACTTCGGCCCCAATGGGCGTTTCCGATCAAGAAGCTTCCTTAGGCGAAAAGCGTGGAAGCATCACTGTAACGGCACCTTCTTCCCTCTGAGCAGCAGGACGGCAGTCAACCCTAGTATCCAAGAACCTCTGGTTTCCAGAAGGAAAAAGCGATCTCTAAGAGACGTTTCCAAGGGCAGAGATGGCGGGTCGTAGTGGCCTTTAGAGACAAGTGGGTGGAGAATGCCCCTTTCGGAGGACCACCCTTTGTCCTGCGAGAAGCCTTCTACAATGTATGTGTGGAGGCATCAGGCGGGTGCCGTGTCCATCCCTCAGTGAAAACCCTCTGTCGAGAACAATGTTGCAGGAACGTCTTGCTTACAGAAGTTAGATGTTTTCTCTAGGTCCTTGTGTGATGTGGAGGAGTCTGCCCTAATGGGATCTCTGAGAAACAAGGCTGCGGAGACTGGAAACCATCCCTGCCACCTGGATATCCGAAGACGGAACCCATTTCACGTCGATGTGCGGACGTAGAGGCCAGGGGCCTTGACCTGATGCCCAGAAAGGCGTCTGTGTGTCATACAACGTGGAGCGAACAGTCGAAATCTTCCCGTGTAGAGTCCTGTAGCATGTAGGGTACAAGCACCTGGAGCGGGCCCTCTCCTTCCATCGGAGATAGGAGCCCGTGGCAAATGGCACGTCGAGTTAACATAATTTCTCAAGAGTTCTCAGCCAATTCCAGTATCGGCCTTGAAGGACAGGCAGAGGGCAAAATCCCCGTATTGGACTCCCCAGGATGTGGAGTAAGCAGCTGCCAGGAAACCCAAGTTCCCCTCAACGAGACGCTTTCTCACACAGGGATAAGCACGCATTCGTATCGGCGATATACTTCCTTCTGAGAAGGCGACGTTCCTTGCATATCGTGTTATCAGGAGAGAAAGCTGAAGTCCAGGACATGTGTGGAATTCTAGGGAAGGGGCAAGGTCCTTAGGCCCAGAATAGAGTCTGTGGAGCAGGGCCCTTTTGGATAACCTCAAGGTTCTCAAGTGTGAAGCATTCTGGCTTGCATGTGTCGAACAAACGAAACACGCCCTCTCCCTCTGTCTGTGAAGCAGTGTCAGGGGAATGCCACTTTCCCCTCAGAGGAAGTTTGTTCCCGTGGAGAGCATTCTAATATCTATCGCGAGAGGCATGCGGAAAGTGCCTTAGACTTCGCGGACCAGAAGCCTAGAAATAAAGGAAGATTCACCGTGGAAAAAAAACCTTCAAGCGAAACCATTCTAATCAATGTATGTGTTCTCACACTAGGTTAATGCCGTGTCCATGGCTTGGAGAAAGACTTCTGCGGAGGATGCAGTTCCAGCGACACTGTGGCAGTTCCACCGAGAAGGTTCCGAGCCTCTATGTGTGGAGGCATCCTGAGAGTGCCCCAGTCTTCCCTTTGAGGAAAAAGAGGGTGAAGAATACCGCTGCTTGCTAACATCTGGATGCCAGAAGAGAAACGCGATTTCTCCTATAGGTTTAGAAATATAGGACAGGTGGTTTGTCCTTAGGCATAGAATGCAGATGGCCGAGACTGCAATTTTTGAGCCCCATATTTGTCTCCGGCATGAAGCCTACAGGCACGTATGTGGGGCAGCATCAGGAAGGTGCCCTCTAGTTCCGCCGATGGTAAAGGTCTGCTTAGAGGAGTCCGTTGAAAGAAACTCTTGCTTGCCGAAGACACAAGCCTTTTCCATGTCCGAGTGTAGTCTGGAAGACACTGCCCAAATAGAAATTCATAAACCAGAGAGTGTGGACCATGGAACCCTGAACTGCCAGCTGGATATCTGAGGGTAGAAACACGTTCGTAAGTGTGTGTGGAAGGGCAGGCAGTGGCCTGGATTCGGATGCGAGAGACACATGCGTGGACATTGTAACTTAGAGCAAACAACAAATGTGCTCCCGTGAGAAGCCTGCTGACCGGTAAGTATTGAATCGTCAGGATGCAGCCCTATCATTCCCACCGTGGACGAAATCTCTGCCTCAGGCACGTCTCAGCGACACCGAGGATCCTTCAGTCCTATACACTGCTAGGCTCTCTGTGTGGAAGTCTCACGAAAGGGCAGTATCGGGACCTCGGAATAAAGAGTTCTGTGGAGATAGCCACTCTCGGCAACCAACGTGGTTCTTCCAAGGGGGAAGTCTCTAGGAAGTATGTGTTACCGTGTCAGGAGAAGGCCATCTTCGCCCATCGTCCAAACATGACTGTGGATGACAGCACGTTCCTGGAACATCTGGTTTCCTGAAGAGAAAGCGATTTCTACTGTAGGTATGGAGAGACAGGCAAGGTGCCAGTCCCTGTCTGGGAGATCCAAGTCCGTGGAGGGAACAACTTCCGAGCCACAACAAGTTTCTCCCCAAAGGAATCTTTCTATCCCCGGGGTGGGCAAGCTTCAGCGGGGTTCCATATCCCTGGCACTGAGAATCAAGCCTGTGGAGAAGGTCACTGCCCGGGAGCATCTACTTTCTGGTGATCCAAACTGTGGGCACGGAGGTGGAAGGCGAGACTAAGGGGCGTGTCCCTGTCAGGGAGAAAGCAGTCCATGGAGACGGCCACATTCGTGCACAACTCGTTACCTCAAGCCAGAAGCATCATAGCCTATACTGATGAGAAGTAGCAGGATAATTCCTCAAACTCAACTGTGCGAAAATAGACGGAGGGCAATGCCACTTTCCACTAACACCTTGTCTCCAGAAGAGAATTGCGATGTCCAATCCAAAAGCGGGGAAGCCCAAGAGAGGGGCCACAGCCTCAAGCTGAAAAATGGGACTGTGGACATGCACCCTTCAGAGATACGGAAGTCTCTCCAACGACAAGCATTCTAGCACGCATGGGTTGAGGCCTCCTAAACATGCCCCATCCTTCCCTCCGTGAAACGAGTCTCTGGGCGGTACGACTCTCCTCTAAGTGGAAGTTCTCTCCTGCGAGAATCTTTGGAGCACGTTTGCCAAGAGGCACGGCCAAGTGCCATGCTCTTCGCTCAGGTAATGAAGCCTGCGAAGAAAGCAAGTTGCAGTGAAGAACACGCCACTTCCACACAAGGCCTGGGAACAGATCCGTGTGTTTTAACATGAGGAAATGCCGTATCCTCTGTTGGCCGAAGGAACGGTGGGGAGGAGGCCATTTCGGGAACATGGTAGTTTTTCACATCATAAAAATCCTAGCCTCCGTGTGTGCAACGATCACGACAGGGCCATCTACTTTCCTGGGAGATACCAGAAGATGGAGGATTCCGGGGTCCCTCACATCTTGTTTTCCCAAGAGGAAAGCCTTTTCTCGGAGTTGTGAGGAAGTATAGGAAAGGGCGCTTTTCCTTACGATGAAAAACAAGACTGTGGAGAGGGCAAATTTCAGAGCACCCCAAGCATCTCTATTGAGAATCCCGGTCTCCCCTGTGCCTGATCGCATCCGAAAGGTGCCTAATCTTCCCTCAGTGAAAAACGCTCTTTGGAATACAGCGTTCAAGTCACCTCTTGCTTCCTGAAGATACAAAGGTTTCCCAGGCAGGTGTTTGATCAGGAGGAAATATCCCTACACGGATCCCTGGAAAACAAGACGTGGGAATGGTCATCGACACGGCCATCTGGATGCCGGAAGATAGATCCATCTTGAATTCTGTGTGCGGAAGCATAGGCGAGGGCCTAGGACCCTATCCTTAGAAACAAGTCTATGGGGAAGAGAACGTTCAGCACAACGCAGGTGTCCTGCCGCAGATGTGTTCTAGCATGGGTGTGTTCAAGCATCGGGAGAGTTCCATCTCCTTGCGTCTGTTAGACAAGCCTGTGGAGAAGGCCACTTGGCGATAACATATGGTTTGCCGATTTCCAAACGACTTCCAGGAGCGGTGCGGAAGGATAGGCCAGGTAGAATGTCCCCGGTGTTCCAGTAACAATTCTGGGGAAGCACAGGTCCCAGGAAACACAAGTTCCTTCAGAGGAGATGCTTTCTAATACAAATGTCCAGAAGTCTCTGTACATAGCCTACCCTTGCTTCTGGGAGGCAAGTTGGGTGGAATGCGAATTCCACTACCATCTTGTTTCCACAAGAGAGAAATCGAATCATTCCAATATATGCGCTGGAGCCTAGTGTACAGGGCCGATGTCTGGACGCTTTGAGAGAAGAGTGTGGAACAGGCATCATTGAAGAAACCGCCAGATTCTCAAGAGAGGAGCCTTCTAGCATTGGCGGGATTAAGCGACCGAAACATGCATGACCCTTCCCTCTGCGAATAGTGTCTAGGGAATGGCATTTTTCACTCCGAGGAAGATTGTCCCGGTGGGGAGCTCTCTAGGGTGTTGGTCTGGAGGCCAGCGGAGAGGGCCACATATACCTCGCTGAAGAAAACTCTCCGTGAAGAAAGACAGTTTCAGTGAAGGAACGACACTTCCCACCAAATTCCCTGCAACGCACAGATACGTTTTAGCATCTGGAGAGGCCTTATCCTTGCCTTGGATAGAATTCATTTGGGAGTGCCTCTGCTGCCCCGTGCGTGCGTTTTCAAAGGAGCACCGTCCTACCTTATAGGTGTGGGAGTGGGCAAAGTCCTTACCCTGGGAGACAAGTCTGGGAAGCAGGCACCGTTCGGAATACCGCCAGGTTGTCCAGCAAGTGGCGGTCCAGCCTGCATATTCTGCAGCTCCCAAAACACGGACTCTCTTTGGCTCCCTGGACAAATCTCTGGGGAATGCAAAGCTTCCCTCAGAGGAAGCATATCCCAGCGAAACATTTTGTGGCATGTTTCTCTAGAGGTACGGGGATGTGTGGTAGCATTCAGGAGCTGCCGTGTCCTTGGCCGGGAGAAACAATTCCGTGGAGAAGGTGACTTCGGCCCCAATGGGCGTTTCCGATCAAGAAGCTTCCTTAGGCGAAAAGCGTGGAAGCATCACTGTAACGGCACCTTCTTCCCTCTGAGCAGCAGGACGGCAGTCAACCCTAGTATCCAAGAACCTCTGGTTTCCAGAAGGAAAAAGCGATCTCTAAGAGACGTTTCCAAGGGCAGAGATGGCGGGTCGTAGTGGCCTTTAGAAACAAGTGGGTGGAGAATGCCCCTTTCGGAGGACCACCCTTTGCCCTGCGAGAAGCCTTCTACAATGTATGTGTGGAGGCATCAGGCGGGTGCCGTGTCCATCCCTCAGTGAAAACCCTCTGTCGAGAACAATGTTGCAGGAACGTCTTGCTTACAGAAGTTAGATGTTTTCTCTAGGTCCTTGTGTGATGTGGAGGAGTCTGCCCTAATGGGATCTCTGAGAAACAAGGCTGCGGAGACTGGAAACCATCCCTGCCACCTGGATATCCGAAGACGGAAACCATTTCACGTCGATGTGCGGACGTAGAGGCCAGGGGCCTTGACCTGATGCCCAGAAAGGCGTCTGTGTGTCATACAACGTGGAGCGAACAGTCGAAATCTTCCCGTGTAGAGTCCTGTAGCATGTAGTGTACAAGCACCTGGAGCGGGCCCTCTCCTTCCATCGGAGATAGGAGCCCGTGGCAAATGGCACGTCGAGTTAACATAATTTCTCAAGAGTTCTCAGCCAATTCCAGTATCGGCCTTGAAGGGTAGGCAAAGGGCAAAATCCCCGTATTGGACTCCCCAGGATGTGGAGTAAGCAGCTGCCAGGAAACCCAAGTTCCCCTCGACGAGACGCTTTCTCACACAGAGATGAGCACGCATTCGTATGGGCGATATACTTCCTTCTGAGAAGGCGACGTTCCTTGCATATCGTGTTATCAGGAGAGAAAGCTGAAGTCCAGGACATGTGTGGAATTCTAGGGAAGGGGCAAGGTCCTTAGGCCCAGAATAGAGTCTGTGGAGCAGGGCCCTTTTGGATAACCTCAAGGTTCTCAAGTGTGAAGCATTCTGGCTTGCATGTGTCGAACAAACGAAACACGCCCTCTCCCTCTGTCTGTGAAGCAGTCTCAGGGGAATGCCACTTTCCCCTCAGAGGAAGTTTGTTCCCGTGGAGAGCATTCTAATATCTATCGCGAGAGGCATGCGGAAAGTGCCTTAGACTTCGCGGACCAGAAGCCTAGAAATAAAGGAAGATTCACCGTGGAAAAAAAACCTTCAAGCGAAACCATTCTAATCAATGTATGTGTTCTCACACTAGGTTAATGCCGTGTCCATGGCTTGGAGAAAGACTTCTGCGGAGGATGCAGTTCCAGCGACACTGTGGCAGTTCCACCGAGAAGGTTCCGAGCCTCTATGTGTGGAGGCATCCTGAGAGTGCCCCAGTCTTCCCTTTGAGGATAAAGAGGGTGAAGAATACCGCTGCTTGCTAACATCTGGATGCCAGAAGAGAAACGCGATTTCTCCTATAGGTTTAGAAATATAGGACAGGTGGTTTGTCCTTAGGCATAGAATGCAGATGGCCGAGACTGCAATTTTTGAGCCCCATATTTGTCTCCGGCATGAAGCCTACAGGCACGTATGTGGGGCAGCATCAGGAAGGTGCCCTCTAGTTCCGCCGGTGGTAAAGGTCTGCTTAGAGGAGTCCGCTGAAAGAAACTCTTGCTTGCCGAAGACACAAGCCTTTTCCATGTCCGAGTGTAGTCTGGAAGACACTGCCCAAATAGAAATGCATAAACCAGAGAGTGTGGACCATGGAACACTGAACTGCCAGCTGGATATCTGAGGGTAGAAACACGTTCGTAAGTGTGTGTGGAAGGGCAGGCAGTGGCCTGGATTCGGATGCGAGAGACACATGCGTGGACATTGTAACTTAGAGCAAACAACAAATGTGCTCCCGTGAGAAGCCTGCTGGCCGGTAAGGGTTGAAGCGTCAGGATGCAGCCCTATCATTCCCAGCGTGGACGAAATCTCTGCCTCAGACACGTCTCAGCGACACCGAGGGTCCTTCAGTCCTATACACTGCTAGGCTCTCTGTGTGGAAGTCTCACGAAAGGGCAGTATCGGGCCCACGGATAAAGAGTTCTGTGGAGATAGCCACTCTCGGCAACCAACGTGGTTCTTCCAAGGGGGAAGTCTCTAGGAAGTATGTGTTACCGTGTCAGGAGAAGGCCATCTTCGCCCATCGTCCAAACATGACTGTGGATGACCGCACGTTCCTGGAACATCTGGTTTCCTGAAGAGAAAGCGATTTCTAATGTAGGTATGGAGAGACAGGCAAGGTGCCAGTCCCTGTCTGGGAGATCCAAGTCCGTGGAGGGAACAACTTCCGAGCCACAACAAGTTTCTCCCCAAAGGAATCTTTCTATCCCCGGGGTGGGCAAGCTTCAGCGGGGTTCCATATCCCTGCCACTGAGAATCAAGCCTGTGGAGAAGGTCACTGCCCGGGAGCATCATCCTTCTGGTGATCCAAACTGTGGGCACGGAGGTGGAAGGCGAGACTAAGGGGCGTGTCCCTGTCAGGGAGAAAGCAGTCCATGGAGACGGCCACATTCGTGCACATTTCGTTCCCTCAAGCCAGAAGCATCATAGCCTATACTGATGAGAAGTAGCAGGATAATTCCTCAAACTCAACTCTGCGAAAATAGACGGAGGGCAAGGACACTTTCCACTAACACCTTGTCTCCAGAAGAGAATTGCGATGTCCAATCCAAAAGCGGGGAAGCCCAAGAGAGGGGCCACAGCCTCAAGCTGAAAAATGGGGCTGGGGACATGCACCCTTCAGAGAAACGGAAGTCTCTCCAACGACAAGCATTCTAGCACGCATGGGTTGAGGCCTCCTAAACATGCCCCATCCTTCCCTCCGTGAAACGAGTCTCTGGGCGGTGCGACTCTCCTCTAAGTGGATGTTCTCTCCTGCGAGAATCTTTGGAGCACGTTTGCCAAGAGGCACGGCCAAGTGCCATGCTCTTCGCTCAGATAATGAAGCCTGCGAAGAAAGCAAGTTGCAGTGAAGAACACGACACTTCCACACAAACGCCTCGGAACAGATCCGTGTGTTGTAACATGAGGAAATGCCGTATCCTCTGTTGGCCGAAGGAACGGTGGGGAGGAGGCCATTTCGGGAACATGGTAGTTTTTCACATCATAAAAATCCAAGCCTCCGTGTGTGCAACGATCACGACAGGGCCATCTACTTTCCTGGGAGATACCGGAAGATGGAGGATTCCGGGGTCCACTCACATCTTGTTTTCCCAAGAGAAAAGCCTTTTCTCGGAGTTGTGAGGAAGTATAGGAAAGGGGGCTTTTCCTTACGATGAAAAACAAGACTGTGGAGAGGGCAAATTTCAGAGCACCCCAAGCATCTCTATTGAGAATCCTGGTCTCCCCTGTGCCTGATCGCATCCGAAAGGTGCCTAACCTTCCCTCAGTGAAAACACGCTCTTTGGAATACAGCGTTCAAGTCACCTCTTGCTTCCTGAAGATACAAAGATTTCCCAGGCAGGTGTTTGATCAGGAGGAAATATCCCTACACGGAACTTTGGAAAAGAACACGTGGCAATGGTCATCGGCACGGCCATCTGGATGCCGGAAGATAGATCCATCTTGAATTCTGTCTGCGGAAGCATAGGCGAGGGCCTAGGACCCTATCCTTAGAAACAAGTCTATGGGGAAGAGAACGTTCAGCACAACACAGCTGTCCTGCCGGAGATGTGTTCTAGCATGGGTGTGTGCAAGCATCGGGAGAGTTCCATCTCCTTGCGTCTGTTAGACAAGCCTGTGGAGAAGGCCACTTGGCGATAACATATGGTTTGCCGATTTCCAAACGACTTCCAGGAGCGGTGCGGAAGGATAGGCCAGGTAGAATGCCCCCGGTGTTCCAGTAACAATTCTGGGGAAGCACAGGTCCCAGGAAACACAAGTTCCTTCAGAGGAGATGCTTTCTAATACATATGTCCAGAAGTCTCTGTACATAGCCTACCCTTGCTTCTGGGAGGCAAGTTGGGTGGAATGCGAATTCCACTACCATCTTGTTTCCACAAGAGAGAAATCGAATCATTCCAATATATGCGCTGGAGCCTAGTGTACAGGGGCGATGTCTGGACGCTTTGAGAGAAGAGTGTGGAACAGGCATCATTGAAGAAACCGCCAGATTCTCAAGAGAGGAGCCTTCTAGCATTGGCGGGATTAAGCGACCGAAACATGCATGACCCTTCCCTCTGGGAATAGTGTCTAGGGAATGGCATTTTTCACTCCGAGGAAGATTGTCCCGGTGGGGAGCTCTCTAGGGTGTTGGTCTGGAGGCCAGCGGAGAGGGCCACATATACCTCGCTGAAGAAAACTCTCCGTGAAGAAAGACAGTTTCAGTGAAGGAACGACACTTCCCACCAAATTCCCTGCAACGCACAGATACGTTTTAGCATCTGGAGAGGCCTTATCCTTGCCTTGGATAGAATTCATTTGGGAGTGCCTCTGCTGCCCCGGCGTGGGTTTTCAAAGGAGCACCGTCCTACCTTATAGGTGTGGGTGTGGGCAAAGTCCTTACCCTGGGAGACAAGTCTGGGAAGCAGGCACCGTTCGGAATACCGCCAGGTTGTCCAGCAAGTGGCGGTCCAGCCTGCATATTCTGCAGCTCCCAAAACACGGACTCTCTTTGGCTCCCTGGACAAATCTCTGGGGAATGCAAAGCTTCCCTCAGAGGAAGCATATCCCAGCGAAACACTTTGTGGCATGTTTCTCTAGAGGTACGGGGATGTGTGGTAGCATTCAGGAGCTGCCGTGTCCTTGGCCGGGAGAAACAATTCCGTGGAGAAGGTGACTTCGGCCCCAATGGGCGTTTCCGATCAAGAAGCTTCCTTAGGCGAAAAGCGTGGAAGCATCACTGTAACGGCACCTTCTTCCCTCTGAGCAGCAGGACGGCAGTCAACCCTAGTATCCAAGAACCTCTGGTTTCCAGAAGGAAAAAGCGATCTCTAAGAGACGTTTCCAAGGGCAGAGATGGCGGGTCGTAGTGGCCTTTAGAGACAAGTGGGTGGAGAATGCCCCTTTCGGAGGACCACCCTTTGTCCTGCGAGAAGCCTTCTACAATGTATGTGTGGAGGCATCAGGCGGGTGCCGTGTCCATCCCTCAGTGAAAACCCTCTGTCGAGAACAATGTTGCAGGAACGTCTTGCTTACAGAAGTTAGATGTTTTCTCTAGGTCCTTGTGTGATGTGGAGGAGTCTGCCCTAATGGGATCTCTGAGAAACAAGGCTGCGGAGACTGGAAACCATCCCTGCCACCTGGATATCCGAAGACGGAACCCATTTCACGTCGATGTGCGGACGTAGAGGCCAGGGGCCTTGACCTGATGCCCAGAAAGGCGTCTGTGTGTCATACAACGTGGAGCGAACAGTCGAAATCTTCCCGTGTAGAGTCCTGTAGCATGTAGGGTACAAGCACCTGGAGCGGGCCCTCTCCTTCCATCGGAGATAGGAGCCCGTGGCAAATGGCACGTCGAGTTAACATAATTTCTCAAGAGTTCTCAGCCAATTCCAGTATCGGCCTTGAAGGACAGGCAAAGGGCAAAATCCCCGTATTGGACTCCCCAGGATGTGGAGTAAGCAGCTGCCAGGAAACCCAAGTTCCCCTCAACGAGACGCTTTCTCACACAGGGATAAGCACGCATTCGTATCGGCGATATACTTCCTTCTGAGAAGGCGACGTTCCTTGCATATCGTGTTATCAGGAGAGAAAGCTGAAGTCCAGGACATGTGTGGAATTCTAGGGAAGGGGCAAGGTCCTTAGGCCCAGAATAGAGTCTGTGGAGCAGGGCCCTTTTGGATAACCTCAAGGTTCTCAAGTGTGAAGCATTCTGGCTTGCATGTGTCGAACAAACGAAACACGCCCTCTCCCTCTGTCTGTGAAGCAGTCTCAGGGGAATGCCACTTTCCCCTCAGAGGAAGTTTGTTCCCGTGGAGAGCATTCTAATATCTATCGCGAGAGGCATGCGGAAAGTGCCTTAGACTTCGCGGACCAGAAGCCTAGAAATAAAGGAAGATTCACCGTGGAAAAAAAACCTTCAAGCGAAACCATTCTAATCAATGTATGTGTTCTAACACTAGGTTAATGTCGTGTCCATGGCTTGGAGAAAGACTTCTGCGGAGGATGCAGTTCCAGCGACACTGTGGCAGTTCCACCGAGAAGGTTCCGAGCCTCTATGTGTGGAGGCATCCTGAGAGTGCCCCAGTCTTCCCTTTGAGGAAAAAGAGGGTGAAGAATACCGCTGCTTGCTAATATCTGGATGCCAGAAGAGAAACGCGATTTCTCCTATAGGTTTAGAAATATAGGACAGGTGGTTTGTCCTTAGGCATAGAATGCAGATGGCCGAGACTGCAATTTTTGAGCCCCATATTTGTCTCCGGCATGAAGCCTACAGGCACGTATGTGGGGCAGCATCAGGAAGGTGCCCTCTAGTTCCGCCGATGGTAAAGGTCTGCTTAGAGGAGTCCGTTGAAAGAAACTCTTGCTTGCCGAAGACACAAGCCTTTTCCATGTCCGAGTGTATTTTGGAAGACACTGCCCAAATAGAAATTCATAAACCAGAGAGTGTGGACCATGGAACCCTGAACTGCCAGCTGGATATCTGAGGGTAGAAACACGTTCGTAAGTGTGTGTGGAAGGGCAGGCAGTGGCCTGGATTCGGATGCGAGAGACACATGCGTGGACATTGTAACTTAGAGCAAACAACAAATGTGCTCCCGTGAGAAGCCTGCTGACCGGTAAGTATTGAAGCGTCAGGATGCAGCCCTATCATTCCCACCGTGGACGAAATCTCTGCCTCAGGCACATCTCAGCGACACCGAGGATCCTTCAGTCCTATACACTGCTAGGCTCTCTGTGTGGAAGTCTCACGAAAGGGCAGTATCGGGACCTCGGAATAAAGAGTTCTGTGGAGATAGCCACTCTCGGCAACCAACGTGGTTCTTCCAAGGGGGAAGTCTCTAGGAAGTATGTGTTACCGTGTCAGGAGAAGGCCATCTTCGCCCATCGTCCAAACATGACTGTGGATGACCGCACGTTCCTGGAACATCTGGTTTCCTGAAGAGAAAGCGATTTCTAGTGTAGGTATGGAGAGACAGGCAAGGTGCCAGTCCCTGTCTGGGAGATCCAAGTCCGTGGAGGGAACAACTTTCGAGCCACAACAAGTTTCTCCCCAAAGGAATCTTTCTATCCCCGGGGTGGGCAAGCTTCAGCGGGGTTCCATATCCCTGCCACTGAGAATCAAGCCTGTGGAGAAGGTCACTGCCCGGGAGCATCAACCTTCTGGTGATCCAAACTGTGGGCACGGAGGTGGAAGGCGAGACTAAGGGGCGTGTCCCTGTCAGGGTGAAAGCAGTCCATGGAGACGGCCACATTCGTGCACATTTCGTTCCCTCAAGCCAGAAGCATCATAGCCTATACTGATGAGAAGTAGCAGGATAATTCCTCAAACTCAACTCTGCGAAAATAGACGGAGGGCAAGGACACTTTCCACTAACACCTTGTCTCCAGAAGAGAATTGCGATGTCCAATCCAAAAGCGGGGAAGCCCAAGAGAGGGGCCACAGCCTCAAGCTGAAAAATGGGGCTGGGGACATGCACCCTTCAGAGAAACGGAAGTCTCTCCAACGACAAGCATTCTAGCACGCATGGGTTGAGGCCTCCTAAACATGCCCCATCCTTCCCTCCGTGAAACGAGTCTCTGGGCGGTGCGACTCTCCTCTAAGTGGAAGTTCTCTCCTGCGAGAATCTTTGGAGCACGTTTGCCAAGAGGCACGGCCAAGTGCCATGCTCTTCGCTCAGATAATGAAGCCTGCGAAGAAAGCAAGTTGCAGTGAAGAACACGACACTTCCACACAAACGCCTCGGAACAGATCCGTGTGTTGTAACATGAGGAAATGCCGTATCCTCTGTTGGCCGAAGGAACGGTGGGGAGGAGGCCATTTCTGGAACATGGTAGTTTTTCACATCATAAAAATCCAAGCCTCCGTGTGTGCAACGATCACGACAGGGCCATCTACTTTCCTGGGAGATACCGGAAGATGGAGGATTCCGGGGTCCACTCACATCTTGTTTTCCCAAGAGAAAAGCCTTTTCTCGGAGTTGTGAGGAAGTATAGGAAAGGGGGCTTTTCCTTACGATGAAAAACAAGACTGTGGAGAGGGCAAATTTCAGAGCACCCCAAGCATCTCTATTGAGAATCCTGGTCTCCCCTGTGCCTGATCGCATCCGAAAGGTGCCTAACCTTCCCTCAGTGAAAACACGCTCTTTGGAATACAGCGTTCAAGTCACCTCTTGCTTCCTGAAGATACAAAGATTTCCCAGGCAGGTGTTTGATCAGGAGGAAATTTCCCTACACGGATCCCTGGAAAACAAGACGTGGGAATGGTCATCGACACGGCCATCTGGATGCCGGAAGATAGATCCACCTTGAAATCTGTGTGCGGAAGCATAGGCGAGGGCCTAGGACCCTATCCCTAGAAACAAGTCTATGGGGAAGGGAACGTTCAGCACAACGCAGCTGTCCTGCCGGAGATGTGTTCTAGCATGGGTGTGTGCAAGCATCGGGAGAGTTCCATCTCCTTGCGTCTGTTAGACAAGCCTGTGGAGAAGGCCACTTGGCGATAACATATGGTTTGCCGATTTCCAAACGACTTCCAGGAGCGGTGCGGAAGGATAGGCCAGGTAGAATGTCCCCGGTGTTCCAGTAACAATTCTGGGGAAGCACAGGTCCCAGGAAACACAAGTCCCTTCAGAGGAGATGCTTTCTAATACATATGTCCAGAAGTCTCTGTACATAGCCTACCCTTGCTTCTGGGAGGCAAGTTGGGTGGAATGCGAATTCCACTACCATCTTGTTTCCACAAGAGAGAAATCGAATCATTCCAATATATGCTCTGGAGCCTAGTGTACAGGGGCGATGTCTGGACGCTTTGAGAGAAGAGTGTGGAACAGGCATCATTGAAGAAACCGCCAGATTCTCAAGAGAGGAGCCTTCTAGCATTGGCGGGATTAAGCGACCGAAACATGCATGACCCTTCCCTCTGGGAATAGTGTCTAGGGAATGGCATTTTTCACTCCGAGGAAGATTGTCCCGGTGGGGAGCTCTCTAGGGTGTTGGTCTGGAGGCCAGCGGAGAGGGCCACATATACCTCGCTGAAGAAAACTCTCCGTGAAGAAAGACAGTTTCAGTGAAGGAACGACACTTCCCACCAAATTCCGTGCAACGCACAGATACGTTTTAGCATCTGGAAAGGCCTTATCCTTGCCTTGGATAGAATTCATTTGGGAGTGCCTCTGCTGCCCCGGCGTGGGTTTTCAAAGGAGCACCGTCCTACCTTATAGGTGTGGGAGTGGGCAAAGTCCTTACCCTGGGAGACAAGTCTGTGAAGCAGGCACCGTTCGGAATACCGCCAGGTTGCCCAGCAAGTGGCGGTCCAGCCTGCATATTCTGCAGCTCCCAAAACACGGACTCTCTTTGGCTCCCTGGACAAATCTCTGGGGAATGCAAAGCTTCTCTCAGAGGAAGCATATCCCAGCGAAACATTTTGTGGCATGTTTCTCTAGAGGTACGGGGATGTGTGGTAGCATTCAGGAGCTGCCGTGTCCTTGGCCGGGAGAAACAATTCTGTGGAGAAGGTGACTTCGGCCCCAATGGGCGTTTCTGATCAAGAAGCTTCCTTAGGCGAAAAGCGTGGAAGCATCACTGTAACGGCACCTTCTTCCCTCTGAGCAGCAGGACGGCAGTCAACCCTAGTATCCAAGAACCTCTGGTTTCCAGAAGGAAAAAGCGATCTCTAAGAGACGTTTCCAAGGGCAGAGATGGCGGGTCGTAGTGGCCTTTAGAAACAAGTGGGTGGAGAATGCCCCTTTCGGAGGACCACCCTTTGCCCTGCGAGAAGCCTTCTACAATGTATGTGTGGAGGCATCAGGCGGGTGCCGTGTCCATCCCTCAGTGAAAACCCTCTGTCGAGAACAATGTTGCAGGAACGTCTTGCTTACAGAAGTTAGATGTTTTCTCTAGGTCCTTGTGTGATGTGGAGGAGTCTGCCCTAATGGGATCTCTGAGAAACAAGGCTGCGGAGACTGGAAACCATCCCTGCCACCTGGATATCCGAAGACGGAAACCATTTCACGTCGATGTGCGGACGTAGAGGCCAGGGGCCTTGACCTGATGCCCAGAAAGGCGTCTGTGTGTCATACAACGTGGAGCGAACAGTCGAAATCTTCCCGTGTAGAGTCCTGTAGCATGTAGGGTACAAGCACCTGGAGCGGGCCCTCTCCTTCCATCGGAGATAGGAGCCCGTGGCAAATGGCACGTCGAGTTAACATAATTTCTCAAGAGTTCTCAGCCAATTCCAGTATCGGCCTTGAAGGGTAGGCAAAGGGCAAAATCCCCGTATTGGACTCCCCAGGATGTGGAGTAAGCAGCTGCCAGGAAACCCAAGTTCCCCTCGACGAGACGCTTTCTCACACAGAGATAAGCACGCATTCGTATGGGCGATATACTTCCTTCTGAGAAGGCGACGTTCCTTGCATATCGTGTTATCAGGAGAGAAAGCTGAAGTCCAGGACATGTGTGGAATTCTAGGGAAGGGGCAAGGTCCTTAGGCCCAGAATAGAGTCTGGTGAGCAGGGCACTTTTGGATAACCTCAAGGTTCTCAAGTGTGAAGCATTCTGACTTGCATGTGTCGAACAAACGAAACACGCCCTCTCCCTCTGTCTGTGAAGCAGTCTCAGGGGAATGCCACTTTCCCCTCAGAGGAAGTTTGTTCCCGTGGAGAGCATTCGAATATCTATCGCGAGAGGCATGCGGAAAGTGCCTTAGACTTCGCGGACCAGAAGCCTAGAAATAAAGGAAGATTCACCGTGGAAAAAAAACCTTCAAGCGAAACCATTCTAATCAATGTATGTGTTCTCACACTAGGTTAATGCCGTGTCCATGGCTTGGAGAAAGACTTCTGCGGAGGATGCCGTTCCAGCGACACTGTGGCAGTTCCACCGAGAAGGTTCCGAGCCTCTATGTGTGGAGGCATCCTGAGAGTGCCCCAGTCTTCCCTTTGAGGAAAAAGAGGGTGAAGAATACCGCTGCTTGCTAACATCTGGATGCCAGAAGAGAAAAGCGATTTCTCCTATAGGTTTAGAAATATAGGACAGGTGGTTTGTCCTTAGGCATAGAATGCAGATGGCCGAGACTGCAATTTTTGAGCCCCATATTTGTCTCCGGCATGAAGCCTACAGGCACGTATGTGGGGCAGCATCAGGAAGGTGCCCTCTAGTTCCGCCGGTGGTAAAGGTCTGCTTAGAGGAGTCCGCTGAAAGAAACTCTTGCTTGCCGAAGACACAAGCCTTTTCCATGTCCGAGTGTAGTCTGGAAGACACTGCCCAAATAGAAATGCATAAACCAGAGAGTGTGGACCATGGAACACTGAACTGCCAGCTGGATATCTGAGGGTAGAAACACGTTCGTAAGTGTGTGTGGAAGGGCAGGCAGTGGCCTGGATTCGGATGCGAGAGACACATGCGTGGACATTGTAACTTAGAGCAAACAACAAATGTGCTCCCGTGAGAAGCCTGCTGGCCGGTAAGGGTTGAAGCGTCAGGATGCAGCCCTATCATTCCCAGCGTGGACGAAATCTCTGCCTCAGGCACGTCTCAGCGACACCGAGGATCCTTCAGTCCTATACACTGCTAGGCTCTCTGTGTGGAAGTCTCACGAAAGGGCAGTATCGGGCCCACGGATAAAGAGTTCTGTGGAGATAGCCACTCTCGGCAACCAACGTGGTTCTTCCAAGGGGGAAGTCTCTAGGAAGTATGTGTTACCGTGTCAGGAGAAGGCCATCTTCGCCCATCGTCCAAACATGACTGTGGATGACCGCACGTTCCTGGAACATCTGGTTTCCTGAAGAGAAAGCGATTTCTAGTGTAGGTATGGAGAGACAGGCAAGGTGCCAGTCCCTGTCTGGGAGATCCAAGTCCGTGGAGGGAAAAACTTCCGAGCCACAACAAGTTTCTCCCCAAAGGAATCTTTCTATCCCCGGGGTGGGCAAGCTTCAGCGGGGTTCCATATCCCTGCCACGGAGAATCAAGCCTGTGGAGAAGGTCACTGCCCGGGAGCATCTACTTTCTGGTGATCCAAACTGTGGGCACGGAGGTGGAAGGCGAGACTAAGGGGCGTGTCCCTGTCAGGGAGAAAGCAGTCCATGGAGACGGCCACATTCGTGCACATTTCGTTCCCTCAAGCCAGAAGCATCATAGCCTATACTGATGAGAAGTAGCAGGATAATTCCTCAAACTCAACTCTGCGAAAATAGACGGAGGGCAAGGCCACTTTCCACTAACACCTTGTCTCCAGAAGAGAATTGCGATGTCCAATCCAAAAGCGGGGAAGCCCAAGAGAGGGGCCACAGCCTCAAGCTGAAAAATGGGGCTGGGGACATGCACCCTTCAGAGAAACGGAAGTCTCTCCAACGACAAGCATTCTAGCACGCATGGGTTGAGGCCTCCTAAACATGCCCCATCCTTCCCTCCGTGAAACGAGTCTCTGGGCGGTGCGACTCTCCTCTAAGTGGAAGTTCTCTCCTGCGAGAATCTTTGGAGCACGTTTGCCAAGAGGCACGGCCAAGTGCCATGCTCTTCGCTCAGATAATGAAGCCTGCGAAGAAAGCAAGTTGCAGTGAAGAACACGACACTTCCACACAAGGCCTGGGAACAGATCCGTGTGTTGTAACATGAGGAAATGCCGTATCCTCTGTTGGCCGAAGGAACGGTGGGGAGGAGGCCATTTCGGGAACATGGTAGTTTTTCACATCATAAAAATCCAAGCCTCCGTGTGTGCAACGATCACGACAGGGCCATCTACTTTCCTGGGAGATACCGGAAGATGGAGGATTCCGGGGTCCACTCACATCTTGTTTTCCCAAGAGAAAAGCCTTTTCTCGGAGTTGTGAGGAAGTATAGGAAAGGGGGCTTTTCCTTACGATGAAAAACAAGACTGTGGAGAGGGCAAATTTCAGAGCACCCCAAGCATCTCTATTGAGAATCCTGGTCTCCCCTGTGCCTGATCGCATCCGAAAGGTGCCTAACCTTCCCTCAGTGAAAACACGCTCTTTGGAATACAGCGTTCAAGTCACCTCTTGCTTCCTGAAGATACAAAGATTTCCCAGGCAGGTGTTTGATCAGGAGGAAATTTCCCTACACGGATCCCTGGAAAACAAGACGTGGGAATGGTCATCGACACGGCCATCTGGATGCCGGAAGATGGATCCATCTTGAATTCTGTGTGCGGAAGCATAGGCGAGGGCATAGGACCCTATCCTTAGAAACAAGTCTATGGGGAAGAGAACGTTCAGCACAACGCAGCTGTCCTGCCGGAGATGTGTTCTAGCATGGGTGTGTGCAAGCATCGGGAGAGTCCCATCTCCTTGCGTCTGTTAGACAAGCCTGTGGAGAAGGCCACTTGGCGATAACATATGGTTTGCCGATTTCCAAACGACTTCCAGGAGCGGTGCGGAAGGATAGGCCAGGTAGAATGTCCCCGGTGTTCCAGTAACAATTCTGGGGAAGCACAGGTCCCAGGAAACACAAGTTCCTTCAGAGGAGATGCTTTCTAATACATATGTCCAGAAGTCTCTGTACATAGCCTACCCTTGCTTCTGGGAGGCAAGTTGGGTGGAATGCGAATTCCACTACCATCTTGTTTCCACAAGAGAGAAATCGAATCATTCCAATATATGCGCTGGAGCCTAGTGTACAGGGGCGATGTCTGGACGCTTTGAGAGAAGAGTGTGGAACAGGCATCATTGAAGAAACCGCCAGATTCTCAAGAGAGGAGCCTTCTAGCATTGGCGGGATTAAGCGACCGAAACATGCATGACCCTTCCCTCTGGGAATAGTGTCTAGGGAATGGCATTTTTCACTCCGAGGAAGATTGTCCCGGTGGGGAGCTCTCTAGGGTGTTGGTCTGGAGGCCAGCGGAGAGGGCCACATATACCTCGCTGAAGAAAACTCTCCGTGAAGAAAGACAGTTTCAGTGAAGGAACGACACTTCCCACCAAATTCCCTGCAACGCACAGATACGTTTTAGCATCTGGAAAGGCCTTATCCTTGCCTTGGATAGAATTCATTTGGGAGTGCCTCTGCTGCCCCGGCGTGGGTTTTCAAAGGAGCACCGTCCTACCTTATAGGTGTGGGAGTGGGCAAAGTCCTTACCCTGGGAGACAAGTCTGTGAAGCAGGCACCGTTCGGAATACCGCCAGGTTGTCCAGCAAGTGGCGGTCCAGCCTGCATATTCTGCAGCTCCCAAAACACGGACTCTCTTTGGCTCCCTGGACAAATCTCTGGGGAATGCAAAGCTTCCCTCAGAGGAAGCATATCCCAGCGAAACATTTTGTGGCATGTTTCTCTAGAGGTACGGGGATGTGTGGTAGCATTCAGGAGCTGCCGTGTCCTTGGCCGGGAGAAACAATTCCGTGGAGAAGGTGACTTCGGCCCCAATGGGCGTTTCCGATCAAGAAGCTTCCTTAGGCGAAAAGCGTGGAAGCATCACTGTAACGGCACCTTCTTCCCTCTGAGCAGCAGGACGGCAGTCAACCCTAGTATCCAAGAACCTCTGGTTTCCAGAAGGAAAAAGCGATCTCTAAGAGACGTTTCCAAGGGCCGAGATGGCGGGTCGTAGTGGCCTTTAGAAACAAGTGGGTGGAGAATGCCCCTTTCGGAGGACCACCCTTTGTCCTGCGAGAAGCCTTCTACAATGTATGTGTGGAGGCATCAGGCGGGTGCCGTGTCCATCCCTCAGTGAAAACCCTCTGTCGAGAACAATGTTGCAGGAACGTCTTGCTTACAGAAGTTAGATGTTTTCTCTAGGTCCTTGTGTGATGTGGAGGAGTCTGCCCTAATGGGATCTCTGAGAAACAAGGCTGCGGAGACTGGAAACCATCCCTGCCACCTGGATATCCGAAGACGGAACCCATTTCACGTCGATGTGCGGACGTAGAGGCCAGGGGCCTTGACCTGATGCCCAGAAAGGCGTCTGTGTGTCATACAACGTGGAGCGAACAGTCGAAATCTTCCCGTGTAGTGTCCTGTAGCATGTCGTGTACAAGCACCTGGAGCGGGCCCTCTCCTTCCATCGGAGATAGGAGCCCGTGGCAAATGGCACGTCGAGTTAACATAATTTCTCAAGAGTTCTCAGCCAATTCCAGTATCGGCCTTGAAGGGTAGGCAAAGGGCAAAATCCCAGTATTGGACTCCCCAGGATGTGGAGTAAGCAGCTGCCAGGAAACCCAAGTTCCCCTCGACGAGACGCTTTCTCACACAGAGATAAGCACGCATTCGTATGGGCGATATACTTCCTTCTGAGAAGGCGACGTTCCTGGCATATCGTGTTATCAGGAGAGAAAGCTGAAGTCCAGGACATGTGTGGAATTCTAGGGAAGGGGCAAGGTCCTTAGGCCCAGAATAGAGTCTGTGGAGCAGGGCCCTTTTGGATAACCTCAAGGTTCTCAAGTGTGAAGCATTCTGGCTTGCATGTGTCGAACAAACGAAACACGCCCTCTCCCTCTGTCTCTGAAGCAGTCTCAGGGGAATGCCACTTTCCCCTCAGAGGAAGTTTGTTCCCGTGGAGAGCATTCTAATATCTATCGCGAGAGGCATGCGGAAAGTGCCTTAGACTTCGCGGACCAGAAGCCTAGAAATAAAGGAAGATTCACCGTGGAAAAAAAACCTTCAAGCGAAACCATTCTAATCAATGTATGTATTCTCACACTAGGTTAATGCCGTGTCCATGGCTTGGAGAAAGACTTCTGCGGAGGATGCAGTTCCAGCGACACTGTGGCAGTTCCACCGAGAAAGTTCCGAGCCTCTATGTGTGGAGGCATCCTGAGAGTGCCCCAGTCTTCCCTTTGAGGAAAAAGAGGGTGAAGAATACCGCTGCTTGCTAACATCTGGATGCCAGAAGAGAAACGCGATTTCTCCTATAGGTTTAGAAATATAGGACAGGTGGTTTGTCCTTAGGCATAGAATGCCGATGGCCGAGACTGCAATTTTTGAGCCCCATATTTGTCTCCGGCATGAAGCCTACAGGCACGTATGTGGGGCAGCATCAGGAAGGTGCCCTCTAGTTCCGCCGATGGTAAAGGTCTGCTTAGAGGAGTCCGTTGAAAGAAACTCTTGCTTGCCGAAGACACAAGCCTTTTCCATGTCCGAGTGTAGTCTGGAAGACACTGCCCAAATAGAAATGCATAAACCAGAGAGTGTGGACCATGGAACACTGAACTGCCAGCTGGATATCTGAGGGTAGAAACACGTTCGTAAGTGTGTGTGGAAGGGCAGGCAGTGGCCTGGATTCGGATGCGAGAGACACATGCGTGGACATTGTAACTTAGAGCAAACAACAAATGTGCTCCCGTGAGAAGCCTGCTGGCCGGTAAGGGTTGAAGCGTCAGGATGCAGCCCTATCATTCCCAGCGTGGACGAAATCTCTGCCTCAGGCACGTCTCAGCGACACCGAGGATCCTTCAGTCCTATACACTGCTAGGCTCTCTGTGTGGAAGTCTCACGAAAGGGCAGTATCGGGCCCACGGATAAAGAGTTCTGTGGAGATAGCCACTCTCGGCAACCAACGTGGTTCTTCCAAGGGGGAAGTCTCTAGGAAGTATGTGTTACCGTGTCAGGAGAAGGCCATCTTCGCCCATCGTCCAAACATGACTGTGGATGACCGCACGTTCCTGGAACATCTGGTTTCCTGAAGAGAAAGCGATTTCTAGTGTAGGTATGGAGAGACAGGCAAGGTGCCAGTCCCTGTCTGGGAGATCCAAGTCCGTGGAGGGAACAACTTCCGAGCCACAACAAGTTTCTCCCCAAAGGAATCTTTCTATCCCCGGGGTGGGCAAGCTTCAGCGGGGTTCCATATCCCTGCCACGGAGAATCAAGCCTGTGGAGAAGGTCACTGCCCGGGAGCATCAACTTTCTGGTGATCCAAACTGTGGGCACGGAGGTGGAAGGCGAGACTAAGGGGCGTGTCCCTGTCAGGGAGAAAGCAGTCCATGGAGACGGCCACATTCGTGCACATTTCGTTCCCTCAAGCCAGAAGCATCATAGCCTATACTGATGAGAAGTAGCAGGATAATTCCTCAAACTCAACTCTGCGAAAATAGACGGAGGGCAAGGCCACTTTCCACTAACACCTTGTCTCCAGAAGAGAATTGCGATGTCCAATCCAAAAGCGGGGAAGCCCAAGAGAGGGGCCACAGCCTCAAGCTGAAAAATGGGGCTGGGGACATGCACCCTTCAGAGAAACGGAAGTCTCTCCAACGACAAGCATTCTAGCACGCATGGGTTGAGGCCTCCTAAACATGCCCCATCCTTCCCTCCGTGAAACGAGTCTCTGGGCGGTGCGACTCTCCTCTAAGTGGAAGTTCTCTCCTGCGAGAATCTTTGGAGCACGTTTGCCAAGAGGCACGGCCAAGTGCCATGCTCTTCGCTCAGATAATGAAGCCTGCGAAGAAAGCAAGTTGCAGTGAAGAACACGACACTTCCACACAAACGCCACGGAACAGATCCGTGTGTTGTAACATGAGGAAATGCCGTATCCTCTGTTGGCCGAAGGAACGGTGGGGAGGAGGCCATTTCAGGAACATGGTAGTTTTTCACATCATAAAAATCCAAGCCTCCGTGTGTGCAACGATCACGACAGGGCCATCTACTTTCCTGGGAGATACCGGAAGATGGAGGATTCCGGGGTCCACTCACATCTTGTTTTCCCAAGAGAAAAGCCTTTTCTCGGAGTTGTGAGGAAGTATAGGAAAGGGGGCTTTTCCTTACGATGAAAAACAAGACTGTGGAGAGGGCAAATTTCAGAGCACCCCAAGCATCTCTATTGAGAATCCTGGTCTCCCCTGTGCCTGATCGCATCCGAAAGGTGCCTAACCTTCCCTCAGTGAAAACACGCTCTTTGGAATACAGCGTTCAAGTCACCTCTTGCTTCCTGAAGATACAAAGATTTCCCAGGCAGGTGTTTGATCAGGAGGAAATTTCCCTACACGGATCCCTGGAAAACAAGACGTGGGAATGGTCATCGACACGGCCATCTGGATGCCGGAAGATAGATCCATCTTGAATTCTGTGTGCGGAAGCATAGGCGAGGGCCTAGGACCCTATCCTTAGAAACAAGTCTATGGGGAAGAGAACGTTCAGCACAACGCAGCTGTCCCGCCGGAGATGTGTTCTAGCATGGGTGTGTGCAAGCATCGGGAGAGTTCCATCTCCTTGCGTCTGTTAGACAAGCCTGTGGAGAAGGCCACTTGGCGATAACATATGGTTTGCCGATTTCCAAACGACTTCCAGGAGCGGTGCGGAAGGATAGGCCAGGTAGAATGCCCCCGGTGTTCCAGTAACAATTCTGGGTAAGCACAGGTCCCAGGAAACACAAGTTCCTTCAGAGGAGATGCTTTCTAATACATATGTCCAGAAGTCTCTGTACATAGCCTACCCTTGCTTCTGGGAGGCAAGTTGGGTGGAATGCGAATTCCACTACCATCTTGTTTCCACAAGAGAGAAATCGAATCATTCCAATATATGCGCTGGAGCCTAGTGTACAGGGGCGATGTCTGGACGCTTTGAGAGAAGAGTGTGGAACAGGCATCATTGAAGAAACCGCCAGATTCTCAAGAGAGGAGCCTTCTAGCATTGGCGGGATTAAGCGACCGAAACATGCATGACCCTTCCCTCTGGGAATAGTGTCTAGGGAATGGCATTTTTCACTCCGAGGAAGATTGTCCCGGTGGGGAGCTCTCTAGGGTGTTGGTCTGGAGGCCAGCGGAGAGGGCCACATATACCTCGCTGAAGAAAACTCTCCGTGAAGAAAGACAGTTTCAGTGAAGGAACGACACTTCCCACCAAATTCCCTGCAACGCACAGATACGTTTTAGCATCTGGAGAGGCCTTATCCTTGCCTTGGATAGAATTCATTTGGGAGTGCCTCTGCTGCCCCGGCGTGGGTTTTCAAAGGAGCACCGTCCTACCTTATAGGTGTGGGAGTGGGCAAAGTCCTTACCCTGGGAGACAAGTCTGTGAAGCAGGCACCGTTCGGAATACCGCCAGGTTGTCCAGCAAGTGGCGGTCCAGCCTGCATATTCTGCAGCTCCCAAAACACGGACTCTCTTTGGCTCCCTGGACAAATCTCTGGGGAATGCAAAGCTTCCCTCAGAGGAAGCATATCCCAGCGAAACATTTTGTGGCATGTTTCTCTAGAGGTACGGGGATGTGTGGTAGCATTCAGGAGCTGCCGTGTCCTTGGCCGGGAGAAACAATTCTGTGGAGAAGGTGACTTCGGCCCCAATGGGCATTTCCGATCAAGAAGCTTCCTTAGGCGAAAAGCGTGGAAGCATCACTGTAACGGCACCTTCTTCCCTCTGAGCAGCAGGACGGCAGTCAACCCTAGTATCCAAGAACCTCTGGTTTCCAGAAGGAAAAAGCGATCTCTAAGAGACGTTTCCAAGGGCAGAGATGGCGGGTCGTAGTGGCCTTTAGAAACAATTGGGTGGAGAATGCCCCTTTCGGAGGACCACCCTTTGTCCTGCGAGATGCCTTCTACAATGTATGTGTGGAGGCATCAGGCGGGTGCCGTGTCCATCCCTCAGTGAAAACCCTCTGTCGAGAACAATGTTGCAGGAACGTCTTGCTTACAGAAGTTAGATGTTTTCTCTAGGTCCTTGTGTGATGTGGAGGAGTCTGCCCTAATGGGATCTCTGAGAAACAAGGCTGCGGAGACTGGAAACCATCCCTGCCACCTGGATATCCGAAGACGGAACCCATTTCACGTCGATGTGCGGACGTAGAGGCCAGGGGCCTTGACCTGATGCCCAGAAAGGCGTCTGTGTGTCATACAACGTGGAGCGAACAGTCGAAATCTTCCCGTGTAGAGTCCTGTAGCATGTAGGGTACAAGCACCTGGAGCGGGCCCTCTCCTTCCATCGGAGATAGGAGCCCGTGGCAAATGGCACGTCGAGTTAACATAATTTCTCAAGAGTTCTCAGCCAATTCCAGTATCGGCCTTGAAGGACAGGCAAAGGGCAAAATCCCCGTATTGGACTCCCCAGGATGTGGAGTAAGCAGCTGCCAGGAAACCCAAGTTCCCCTCAACGAGACGCTTTCTCACACAGGGATAAGCACGCATTCGTATCGGCGATATACTTCCTTCTGAGAAGGCGACGTTCCTTGCATATCGTGTTATCAGGAGAGAAAGCTGAAGTCCAGGACATGTGTGGAATTCTAGGGAAGGGGCAAGGTCCTTAGGCCCAGAATAGAGTCTGTGGAGCAGGGCCCTTTTGGATAACCTCAAGGTTCTCAAGTGTGAAGCATTCTGGCTTGCATGTGTCGAACAAACGAAACACGCCCTCTCCCTCTGTCTGTGAAGCAGTCTCAGGGGAATGCCACTTTCCCCTCAGAGGAAGTTTGTTCCCGTGGAGAGCATTCGAATATCTATCGCGAGAGGCATGCGGAAAGTGCCTTAGACTTCGCGGACCAGAAGCCTAGAAATAAAGGAAGATTCACCGTGGAAAAAAAACCTTCAAGCGAAACCATTCTAATCAATGTATGTGTTCTAACACTAGGTTAATGTCGTGTCCATGGCTTGGAGAAAGACTTCTGCGGAGGATGCAGTTCCAGCGACACTGTGGCAGTTCCACCGAGAAGGTTCCGAGCCTCTATGTGTGGAGGCATCCTGAGAGTGCCCCAGTCTTCCCTTTGAGGAAAAAGAGGGTGAAGAATACCGCTGCTTGCTAACATCTGGATGCCAGAAGAGAAACGCGATTTCTCCTATAGGTTTAGAAATATAGGACAGGTGGTTTGTCCTTAGGCATAGAATGCAGATGGCCGAGACTGCAATTTTTGAACCCCATATTTGTCTCCGGCATGAAGCCTACAGGCACGTATGTGGGGCAGCATCAGGAAGGTGCCCTCTAGTTCCGCCGATGGTAAAGGTCTGCTTAGAGGAGTCCGTTGAAAGAAACTCTTGCTTGCCGAAGACACAAGCCTTTTCCATGTCCGAGTGTAGTCTGGAAGACACTGCCCAAATAGAAATTCATAAACCAGAGAGTGTGGACCATGGAACCCTGAACTGCCAGCTGGATATCTGAGGGTAGAAACACGTTCGTAAGTGTGTGTGGAAGGGCAGGCAGTGGCCTGGATTCGGATGCGAGAGACACATGCGTGGACATTGTAACTTAGAGCAAACAACAAATGTGCTCCCGTGAGAAGCCTGCTGACCGGTAAGTATTGAAGCGTCAGGATGCAGCCCTATCATTCCCACCGTGGACGAAATCTCTGCCTCAGGCACGTCTCAGCGACACCGAGGATCCTTCAGTCCTATACACTGCTAGGCTCTCTGTGTGGAAGTCTCACGAAAGGGCAGTATCGGGACCTCGGAATAAAGAGTTCTGTGGAGATAGCCACTCTCGGCAACCAACGTGGTTCTTCCAAGGGGGAAGTCTCTAGGAAGTATGTGTTACCGTGTCAGGAGAAGGCCATCTTCGCCCATCGTCCAAACATGACTGTGGATGACCGCACGTTCCTGGAACATCTGGTTTCCTGAAGAGAAAGCGATTTCTAGTGTAGGTATGGAGAGACAGGCAAGGTGCCAGTCCCTGTCTGGGAGATCCAAGTCCGTGGAGGGAACAACTTCCGAGCCACAACAAGTTTCTCCCCAAAGGAATCTTTCTATCCCCGGGGTGGGCAAGCTTCAGCGGGGTTCCATATCCCTGCCACTGAGAATCAAGCCTGTGGAGAAGGTCACTGCCCGGGAGCATCAACCTTCTGGTGATCCAAACTGTGGGCACGGAGGTGGAAGGCGAGACTAAGGGGCGTGTCCCTGTCAGGGTGAAAGCAGTCCATGGAGACGGCCACATTCGTGCACATTTCGTTCCCTCAAGCCAGAAGCATCATAGCCTATACTGATGAGAAGTAGCAGGATAATTCCTCAAACTCAACTCTGCGAAAATAGACGGAGGGCAAGGACACTTTCCACTAACACCTTGTCTCCAGAAGAGAATTGCGATGTCCAATCCAAAAGCGGGGAAGCCCAAGAGAGGGGCCACAGCCTCAAGCTGAAAAATGGGGCTGGGGACATGCACCCTTCAGAGAAACGGAAGTCTCTCCAACGACAAGCATTCTAGCACGCATGGGTTGAGGCCTCCTAAACATGCCCCATCCTTCCCTCCGTGAAACGAGTCTCTGGGCGGTGCGACTCTCCTCTAAGTGGAAGTTCTCTCCTGCGAGAATCTTTGGAGCACGTTTGCCAAGAGGCACGGCCAAGTGCCATGCTCTTCGCTCAGATAATGAAGCCTGCGAAGAAAGCAAGTTGCAGTGAAGAACACGACACTTCCACACAAACGCCTCGGAACAGATCCGTGTGTTGTAACATGAGGAAATGCCGTATCCTCTGTTGGCCGAAGGAACGGTGGGGAGGAGGCCATTTCGGGAACATGGTAGTTTTTCACATCATAAAAATCCAAGCCTCCGTGTGTGCAACGATCACGACAGGGCCATCTACTTTCCTGGGAGATACCGGAAGATGGAGGATTCCGGGGTCCACTCACATCTTGTTTTCCCAAGAGAAAAGCCTTTTCTCGGAGTTGTGAGGAAGTATAGGAAAGGGGGCTTTTCCTTACGATGAAAAACAAGACTGTGGAGAGGGCAAATTTCAGAGCACCCCAAGCATCTCTATTGAGAATCCTGGTCTCCCCTGTGCCTGATCGCATCCGAAAGGTGCCTAACCTTCCCTCAGTGAAAACACGCTCTTTGGAATACAGCGTTCAAGTCACCTCTTGCTTCCTGAAGATACAAAGATTTCCCAGGCAGGTGTTTGATCAGGAGGAAATTTCCCTACACGGATCCCTGGAAAACAAGACGTGGGAATGGTCATCGACACGGCCATCTGGATGCCGGAAGATAGATCCACCTTGAAATCTGTGTGCGGAAGCATAGGCGAGGGCCTAGGACCCTATCCTTAGAAACAAGTCTATGGGGAAGGGAACGTTCAGCACAACGCAGCTGTCCTGCCGGAGATGTGTTCTAGCATGGGTGTGTGCAAGCATCGGGAGAGTTCCATCTCCTTGCGTCTGTTAGACAAGCCTGTGGAGAAGGCCACTTGGCGATAACATATGGTTTGCCGATTTCCAAACGACTTCCAGGAGCGGTGCGGAAGGATAGGCCAGGTAGAATGTCCCCGGTGTTCCAGTAACAATTCTGGGGAAGCACAGGTCCCAGGAAACACAAGTCCCTTCAGAGGAGATGCTTTCTAATACATATGTCCAGAAGTCTCTGTACATAGCCTACCCTTGCTTCTGGGAGGCAAGTTGGGTGGAATGCGAATTCCACTACCATCTTGTTTCCACAAGAGAGAAATCGAATCATTCCAATATATGCGCTGGAGCCTAGTGTACAGGGGCGATGTCTGGACGCTTTGAGAGAAGAGTGTGGAACAGGCATCATTGAAGAAACCGCCAGATTCTCAAGAGAGGAGCCTTCTAGCATTGGCGGGATTAAGCGACCGAAACATGCATGACCCTTCCCTCTGGGAATAGTGTCTAGGGAATGGCATTTTTCACTCCGAGGAAGATTGTCCCGGTGGGGAGCTCTCTAGGGTGTTGGTCTGGAGGCCAGCGGAGAGGGCCACATATACCTCGCTGAAGAAAACTCTCCGTGAAGAAAGACAGTTTCAGTGAAGGAACGACACTTCCCACCAAATTCCCTGCAACGCACAGATACGTTTTAGCATCTGGAAAGGCCTTATCCTTGCCTTGGATAGAATTCATTTGGGAGTGCCTCTGCTGCCCCGGCGTGGGTTTTCAAAGGAGCACCGTCCTACCTTATAGGTGTGGGAGTGGGCAAAGTCCTTACCCTGGGAGACAAGTCTGTGAAGCAGGCACCGTTCGGAATACCGCCAGGTTGCCCAGCAAGTGGCGGTCCAGCCTGCATATTCTGCAGCTCCCAAAACACGGACTCTCTTTGGCTCCCTGGACAAATCTCTGGGGAATGCAAAGCTTCCCTCAGAGGAAGCATATCCCAGCGAAACATTTTGTGGCATGTTTCTCTAGAGGTACGGGGATGTGTGGTAGCATTCAGGAGCTGCCGTGTCCTTGGCCGGGAGAAACAATTCTGTGGAGAAGGTGACTTCGGCCGCAATGGGCGTTTCTGATCAAGAAGCTTCCTTAGGCGAAAAGCGTGGAAGCATCACTGTAACGGCACCTTCTTCCCTCTGAGCAGCAGGACGGCAGTCAACCCTAGTATCCAAGAACCTCTGGTTTCCAGAAGGAAAAAGCGATCTCTAAGAGACGTTTCCAAGGGCAGAGATGGCGGGTCGTAGTGGCCTTTAGAAACAAGTGGGTGGAGAATGCCCCTTTCGGAGGACCACCCTTTGCCCTGCGAGAAGCCTTCTACAATGTATGTGTGGAGGCATCAGGCGGGTGCCGTGTCCATCCCTCAGTGAAAACCCTCTGTCGAGAACAATGTTGCAGGAACGTCTTGCTTACAGAAGTTAGATGTTTTCTCTAGGTCCTTGTGTGATGTGGAGGAGTCTGCCCTAATGGGATCTCTGAGAAACAAGGCTGCGGAGACTGGAAACCATCCCTGCCACCTGGATATCCGAAGACGGAAACCATTTCACGTCGATGTGCGGACGTAGAGGCCAGGGGCCTTGACCTGATGCCCAGAAAGGCGTCCGTGTGTCATACAACGTGGAGCGAACAGTCGAAATCTTCCCGTGTAGAGTCCTGTAGCATGTAGTGTACAAGCACCTGGAGCGGGCCCTCTCCTTCCATCGGAGATAGGAGACCGTGGCAAATGGCACGTCGAGTTAACATAATTTCTCAAGAGTTCTCAGCCAATTCCAGTATCGGCCTTGAAGGGTAGGCAAAGGGCAAAATCCCCGTATTGGACTCCCCAGGATGTGGAGTAAGCAGCTGCCAGGAAACCCAAGTTCCCCTCGACGAGACGCTTTCTCACACAGAGATAAGCACGCATTCGTATGGGCGATATACTTCCTTCTGAGAAGGCGACGTTCCTTGCATATCGTGTTATCAGGAGAGAAAGCTGAAGTCCAGGACATGTGTGGAATTCTAGGGAAGGGGCAAGGTCCTTGGGCCCAGAATAGAGTCTGTGGAGCAGGGCACTTTTGGATAACCTCAAGGTTCTCAAGTGTGAGGCATTCTGGCTTGCATGTGTCGAACAAACGAAACACGCCCTCTCCCTCTGTCTGTGAAGCAGTCTCAGGGGAATGCCACTTTCCCCTCAGAGGAAGTTTGTTCCCGTGGAGAGCATTCTAATATCTATCGCGAGAGGCATGCGGAAAGTGCCTTAGACTTCGCGGACCAGAAGCCTAGAAATAAAGGAAGATTCACCGTGGAAAAAAACCTTCAAGCGAAACCATTCTAATCAATGTATGTGTTCTCACACTAGGTTAATGCCGTGTCCATGGCTTGGAGAAAGACTTCTGCGGAGGATGCCGTTCCAGCGACACTGTGGCAGGTCCACCGAGAAGGTTCCGAGCCTCTATGTGTGGAGGCATCCTGAGAGTGCCCCAGTCTTCCCTTTGAGGAAAAAGAGGGTGAAGAATACCGCTGCTTGCTAACATCTGGATGCCAGAAGAGAAACGCGATTTCTCCTATAGGTTTAGAAATATAGGACAGGTTGTTTGTCCTTAGGCATAGAATGCAGATGGCCGAGACTGCAATTTTTGAGCCCCATATTTGTCTCCGGCATGAAGCCTACAGGCACGTATGTGGGGCAGCATCAGGAAGGTGCCCTCTAGTTCCGCCGGTGGTAAAGGTCTGCTTAGAGGAGTCCGCTGAAAGAAACTCTTGCTTGCCGAAGACACAAGCCTTTTCCATGTCCGAGTGTAGTCTGGAAGACACTGCCCAAATAGAAATGCATAAACCAGAGAGTGTGGACCATGGAACACTGAACTGCCAGCTGGATATCTGAGGGTAGAAACACGTTCGTAAGTGTGTGTGGAAGGGCAGGCAGTGGCCTGGATTCGGATGCGAGAGACACATGCGTGGACATTGTAACTTAGAGCAAACAACAAATGTGCTCCCGTGAGAAGCCTGCTGGCCGGTAAGGGTTGAAGCGTCAGGATGCAGCCCTATCATTCCCAGCGTGGACGAAATCTCTGCCTCAGGCACGTCTCAGCGACACCGAGGATCCTTCAGTCCTATACACTGCTAGGCTCTCTGTGTGGAAGTCTCACGAAAGGGCAGTATCGGGCCCACGGATAAAGAGTTCTGTGGAGATAGCCACTCTCGGCAACCAACGTGGTTCTTCCAAGGGGGAAGTCTCTAGGAAGTATGTGTTACCGTGTCAGGAGAAGGCCATCTTCGCCCATCGTCCAAACATGACTGTGGATGACCGCACGTTCCTGGAACATCTGGTTTCCTGAAGAGAAAGCGATTTCTAGTGTAGGTATGGAGAGACAGGCAAGGTGCCAGTCCCTGTCTGGGAGATCCAAGTCCGTGGAGGGAACAACTTCCGAGCCACAACAAGTTTCTCCACAAAGGAATCTTTCTATCCCCGGGGTGGGCAAGCTTCAGCGGGGTTCCATATCCCTGCCACGGAGAATCAAGCCTGTGGAGAAGGTCACTGCCCGGGAGCATCTACTTTCTGGTGATCCAAACTGTGGGCACGGAGGTGGAAGGCGAGACTAAGGGGCGTGTCCCTGTCAGGGAGAAAGCAGTCCATGGAGACGGCCACATTCGTGCACATTTCGTTCCCTCAAGCCAGAAGCATCATAGCCTATACTGATGAGAAGTAGCAGGATAATTCCTCAAACTCAACTCTGCGAAAATAGACGGAGGGCAATGCCACTTTCCACTAACACCTTGTCTCCAGAAGAGAATTGCGATGTCCAATCCAAAAGCGGGGAAGCCCAAGAGAGGGGCCACAGCCTCAAGCTGAAAAATGGGGCTGGGGACATGCACCCTTCAGAGAAACGGAAGTCTCTCCAACGACAAGCATTCTAGCACGCATGGGTTGAGGCCTCCTAAACATGCCCCATCCTTCCCTCCGTGAAACGAGTCTCTGGGCGGTGCGACTCTCCTCTAAGTGGAAGTTCTCTCCTGCGAGAATCTTTGGAGCACGTTTGCCAAGAGGCACGGCCAAGTGCCATGCTCTTCGCTCAGATAATGAAGCCTGCGAAGAAAGCAAGTTGCAGTGAAGAACACGACACTTCCACACAAACGCCTCGGAACAGATCCGTGTGTTGTAACATGAGGAAATGCCGTATCCTCTGTTGGCCGAAGGAACGGTGGGGAGGAGGCCATTTCGGGAACATGGTAGTTTTTCACATCATAAAAATCCAAGCCTCCGTGTGTGCAACGATCACGACAGGGCCATCTACTTTCCTGGGAGATACCGGAAGTTGGAGGATTCCGGGGTCCACTCACATCTTGTTTTCCCAAGAGAAAAGCCTTTTCTCGGAGTTGTGAGGAAGTATAGGAAAGGGGGCTTTTCCTTACGATGAAAAACAAGACTGTGGAGAGGGCAAATTTCAGAGCACCCCAAGCATCTCTATTGAGAATCCTGGTCTCCCCTGTGCCTGATCGCATCCGAAACGTGCCTAACCTTCCCTCAGTGAAAACACGCTCTTTGGAATACAGCGTTCAAGTCACCTCTTGCTTCCTGAAGATACAAAGATTTCCCAGGCAGGTGTTTGATCAGGAGGAAATATCCCTACACGGATCCCTGGAAAACAAGACGTGGGAATGGTCATCGACACGGCCATCTGGATGCCGGAAGATAGATCCATCTTGAATTCTGTGTGCGGAAGCATAGGCGAGGGCCTAGAACCCTATCCTTAGAAACAAGTCTATGGGGAAGAGAACGTTCAGCACAACGCAGCTGTCCTGCCGGAGATGTGTTCTAGCATGGGTGTGTGCAAGCATCGGGAGAGTTCCATCTCCTTGCGTCTGTTAGACAAGCCTGTGGAGAAGGCCACTTGGCGATAACATATGGTTTGCCGATTTCCAAACGACTTCCAGGAGCGGTGCAGAAGGATAGGCCAGGTAGAATGTCCCCGGTGTTCCAGTAACAATTCTGGGGAAGCACAGGTCCCAGGAAACACAAGTTCCTTCAGAGGAGATGCTTTCTAATACATATGTCCAGAAGTCTCTGTACATAGCCTACCCTTGCTTCTGGGAGGCAAGTTGGGTGGAATGCGAATTCCACTACCATCTTGTTTCCACAAGAGAGAAATCGAATCATTCCAATATATGCGCTGGAGCCTAGTGTACAGGGGCGATGTCTGGACGCTTTGAGAGAAGAGTGTGGAACAGGCATCATTGAAGAAACCGCCAGATTCTCAAGAGAGGAGCCTTCTAGCATTGGCGGGATTAAGCGACCGAAACATGCATGACCCTTCCCTCTGGGAATAGTGTCTAGGGAATGGCATTTTTCACTCCGAGGAAGATTGTCCCGGTGGGGAGCTCTCTAGGGTGTTGGTCTGGAGGCCAGCGGAGAGGGCCACATATACCTCGCTGAAGAAAACTCTCCGTGAAGAAAGACAGTTTCAGTGAAGGAACGACACTTCCCACCAAATTCCCTGCAACGCACAGATACGTTTTAGCATCTGGAAAGGCCTTATCCTTGCCTTGGATAGAATTCATTTGGGAGTGCCTCTGCTGCCCCGGCGTGGGTTTTCAAAGGAGCACCGTCCTACCTTATAGGTGTGGGAGTGGGCAAAGTCCTTACCCTGGGAGACAAGTCTGTGAAGCAGGCACCGTTCGGAATACCGCCAGGTTGTCCAGCAAGTGGCGGTCCAGCCTGCATATTCTGCAGCTCCCAAAACACGGACTCTCTTTGGCTCCCTGGACAAATCTCTGGGGAATGCAAAGCTTCCCTCAGAGGAAGCATATCCCAGCGAAACATTTTGTGGCATGTTTCTCTAGAGGTACGGGGATGTGTGGTAGCATTCAGGAGCTGCCGTGTCCTTGGCCGGGAGAAACAATTCTGTGGAGAAGGTGACTTCGGCCCCAATGGGCGTTTCCGATCAAGAAGCTTCCTTAGGCGAAAAGCGTGGAAGCATCACTGTAACGGCACCTTCTTCCCTCTGAGCAGCAGGACGGCAGTCAACCCTAGTATCCAAGAACCTCTGGTTTCCAGAAGGAAAAAGCGATCTCTAAGAGACGTTTCCAAGGGCCGAGATGGCGGGTCGTAGTGGCCTTTAGAAACAAGTGGGTGGAGAATGCCCCTTTCGGAGGACCACCCTTTGTCCTGCGAGAAGCCTTCTACAATGTATGTGTGGAGGCATCAGGCGGGTGCCGTGTCCATCCCTCAGTGAAAACCCTCTGTCGAGAACAATGTTGCAGGAACGTCTTGCTTACAGAAGTTAGATGTTTTCTCTAGGTCCTTCTGTGATGTGGAGGAGTCTGCCCTAATGGGATCTCTGAGAAACAAGGCTGCGGAGACTGGAAACCATCCCTGCCACCTGGATATCCGAAGACGGAACCCATTTCACGTCGATGTGCGGACGTAGAGGCCAGGGGCCTTGACCTGACGCCCAGAAAGGCGTCTGTGTGTCATACAACGTGGAGCGAACAGTCGAAATCTTCCCGTGTAGTGTCCTGTAGCATGTAGTGTACAAGCACCTGGAGCGGGCCCTCTCCTTCCATCGGAGATAGGAGCCCGTGGCAAATGGCACGTCGAGTTAACATAATTTCTCAAGAGTTCTCAGCCAATTCCAGTATCGGCCTTGAAGGGTAGGCAAAGGGCAAAATCCCCGTATTGGACTCCCCAGGATGTGGAGTAAGCAGCTGCCAGGAAACCCAAGTTCCCCTCGACGAGACGCTTTCTCACACAGAGATAAGCACGCATTCGTATGGGCGATATACTTCCTTCTGAGAAGGCGACGTTCCTGGCATATCGTGTTATCAGGAGAGAAAGCTGAAGTCCAGGACATGTGTGGAATTCTAGGGAAGGGGCAAGGTCCTTAGGCCCAGAATAGAGTCTGTGGAGCAGGGCCCTTTTGGATAACCTCAAGGTTCTCAAGTGTGAAGCATTCTGGCTTGCATGTGTCGAACAAACGAAACACGCCCTCTCCCTCTGTCTGTGAAGCAGTCTCAGGGGAATGCCACTTTCCCCTCAGAGGAAGTTTGTTCCCGTGGAGAGCATTCTAATATCTATCGCGAGAGGCATGCGGAAAGTGCCTTAGACTTCGCGGACCAGTAGCCTAGAAATAAAGGAAGATTCACCGTGGAAAAAAAACCTTCAAGCGAAACCATTCCAATCAATGTATGTGTTCTCACACTAGGTTAATGCCGTGTCCATGGCTTGGAGAAAGACTTCTGCGGAGGATGCAGTTCCAGCGACACTGTGGCAGTTCCACCGAGAAAGTTCCGAGCCTCTATGTGTGGAGGCATCCTGAGAGTGCCCCAGTCTTCCCTTTGAGGAAAAAGAGGGTGAAGAATACCGCTGCTTGCTAACATCTGGATGCCAGAAGAGAAACGCGATTTCTCCTATAGGTTTAGAAATATAGGACAGGTGGTTTGTCCTTAGGCATAGAATGCCGATGGCCGAGACTGCAATTTTTGAGCCCCATATTTGTCTCCGGCATGAAGCCTACAGGCACGTATGTGGGGCAGCATCAGGAAGGTGCCCTCTAGTTCCGCCGATGGTAAAGGTCTGCTTAGAGGAGTCCGTTGAAAGAAACTCTTGCTTGCCGAAGACACAAGCCTTTTCCATGTCCGAGTGTAGTCTGGAAGACACTGCCCAAATAGAAATGCATAAACCAGAGAGTGTGGACCATGGAACACTGAACTGCCAGCTGGATATCTGAGGGTAGAAACACGTTCGTAAGTGTGTGTGGAAGGGCAGGCAGTGGCCTGGATTCGGATGCGAGAGACACATGCGTGGACATTGTAACTTAGAGCAAACAATAAATGTGCTCCCGTGAGAAGCCTGCTGGCCGGTAAGGGTTGAAGCGTCAGGATGCAGCCCTATCATTCCCAGCGTGGACGAAATCTCTGCCTCAGGCACGTCTCAGCGACACCGAGGATCCTTCAGTCCTATACACTGCTAGGCTCTCTGTGTGGAAGTCTCACGAAAGGGCAGTATCGGGCCCACGGATAAAGAGTTCTGTGGAGATAGCCACTCTCGGCAACCAACGTGGTTCTTCCAAGGGGGAAGTCTCTAGGAAGTATGTGTTACCGTGTCAGGAGAAGGCCATCTTCGCCCATCGTCCAAACATGACTGTGGATGACCGCACGTTCCTGGAACATCTGGTTTCCTGAAGAGAAAGCGATTTCTAGTGTAGGTATGGAGAGACAGGCAAGGTGCCAGTCCCTGTCTGGGAGATCCAAGTCCGTGGAGGGAACAACTTCCGAGCCACAACAAGTTTCTCCCCAAAGGAATCTTTCTATCCCCGGGGTGGGCAAGCTTCAGCGGGGTTCCATATCCCCGCCACGGAGAATCAAGCCTGTGGAGAAGGTCACTGCCCGGGAGCATCTACTTTCTGGTGATCCAAACTGTGGGCACGGAGGTGGAAGGCGAGACTAAGGGGCGTGTCCCTGTCAGGGAGAAAGCAGTCCATGGAGACGGCCACATTCGTGCACATTTCGTTCCCTCAAGCCAGAAGCATTATAGCCTATACTGATGAGAAGTAGCAGGATAATTCCTCAAACTCAACTCTGCGAAAATAGACGGAGGGCAAGGCCACTTTCCACTAACACCTTGTCTCCAGAAGAGAATTGCGATGTCCAATCCAAAAGCGGGGAAGCCCAAGAGAGGGGCCACAGCCTCAAGCTGAAAAATGGGACTGGGGACATGCACCCTTCAGAGAAACGGAAGTCTCTCCAACGACAAGCATTCTAGCACGCATGGGTTGAGGCCTCCTAAACATGCCCCATCCTTCCCTCCGTGAAACGAGTCTCTGGGCGGTGCGACTCTCCTCTAAGTGGAAGTTCTCTCCTGCGAGAATCTTTGGAGCACGTTTGCCAAGAGGCACGGCCAAGTGCCATGCTCTTCGCTCAGATAATGAAGCCTGCGAAGAAAGCAAGTTGCAGTGAAGAACACGACACTTCCACACAAACGCCACGGAACAGATCCGTGTGTTGTAACATGAGGAAATGCCGTATCCTCTGTTGGCCGAAGGAACGGTGGGGAGGAGGCCATTTCTGGAACATGGTAGTTTTTCACATCATAAAAATCCAAGCCTCCGTGTGTGCAACGATCACGACAGGGCCATCTACTTTCCTGGGAGATACCGGAAGATGGAGGATTCCGGGGTCCACTCACATCTTGTTTTCCCAAGAGAAAAGCCTTTTCTCGGAGTTGTGAGGAAGTATAGGAAAGGGGGCTTTTCCTTACGATGAAAAACAAGACTGTGGAGAGGGCAAATTTCAGAGCACCCCAAGCATCTCTATTGAGAATCCTGGTCTCCCCTGTGCCTGATCGCATCCGAAAGGTGCCTAACCTTCCCTCAGTGAAAACACGCTCTTTGGAATACAGCGTTCAAGTCACCTCTTGCTTCCTGAAGATACAAAGATTTCCCAGGCAGGTGTTTGATCAGGAGGAAATATCCCTACACGGATCCCTGGAAAACAAGACGTGGGAATGGTCATCGACACGGCCATCTGGATGCCGGAAGATAGATCCATCTTGAATTCTGTGTGCGGAAGCATAGGCGAGGGCCTAGGACCCTATCCTTAGAAACAAGTCTATGGGGAAGAGAACGTTCAGCACAACGCAGCTGTCCTGCCGGAGATGTGTTCTAGCATGGGTGTGTGCAAGCATCGGGAGAGTTCCATCTCCTTGCGTCTGTTAGACAAGCCTGTGGAGAAGGCCACTTGGCGATAACATATGGTTTGCCGATTTCCAAACGACTTCCAGGAGCGGTGCGGAAGGATAGGCCAGGTAGAATGCCCCCGGTGTTCCAGTAACAATTCTGGGGAAGCACAGGTCCCAGGAAACACAAGTTCCTTCAGAGGAGATGCTTTCTAATACATATGTCCAGAAGTCTCTGTACATAGCCTACCCTTGCTTCTGGGAGGCAAGTTGGGTGGAATGCGAATTCCACTACCATCTTGTTTCCACAAGAGAGAAATCGAATCATTCCAATATATGCGCTGGAGCCTAGTGTACAGGGGCGATGTCTGGACGCTTTGAGAGAAGAGTGTGGAACAGGCATCATTGAAGAAACCGCCAGATTCTCAAGAGAGGAGCCTTCTAGCATTGGCGGGATTAAGCGACCGAAACATGCATGACCCTTCCCTCTGGGAATAGTGTCTAGGGAATGGCATTTTTCACTCCGAGGAAGATTGTCCCGGTGGGGAGCTCTCTAGGGTGTTGGTCTGGAGGCCAGCGGAGAGGGCCACATATACCTCGCTGAAGAAAACTCTCCGTGAAGAAAGACAGTTTCAGTGAAGGAACGACACTTCCCACCAAATTCCCTGCAACGCACAGATACGTTTTAGCATCTGGAAAGGCCTTATCCTTGCCTTGGATAGAATTCATTTGGGAGTGCCTCTGCTGCCCCGGCGTGGGTTTTCAAAGGAGCACCGTCCTACCTTATAGGTGTGGGAGTGGGCAAAGTCCTTACCCTGGGAGACAAGTCTGTGAAGCAGGCACCGTTCGGAATACCGCCAGGTTGTCCAGCAAGTGGCGGTCCAGCCTGCATATTCTGCAGCTCCCAAAACACGGACTCTCTTTGGCTCCCTGGACAAATCTCTGGGGAATGCAAAGCTTCCCTCAGAGGAAGCATATCCCAGCGAAACATTTTGTGGCATGTTTCTCTAGAGGTACGGGGATGTGTGGTAGCATTCAGGAGCTGCCGTGTCCTTGGCCGGGAGAAACAATTCTGTGGAGAAGGTGACTTCGGCCCCAATGGGCGTTTCCGATCAAGAAGCTTCCTTAGGCGAAAAGCGTGGAAGCATCACTGTAACGGCACCTTCTTCCCTCTGAGCAGCAGGACGGCAGTCAACCCTAGTATCCAAGAACCTCTGGTTTCCAGAAGGAAAAAGCGATCTCTAAGAGACGTTTCCAAGGGCCGAGATGGCGGGTCGTAGTGGCCTTTAGAAACAAGTGGGTGGAGAATGCCCCTTTCGGAGGACCACCCTTTGTCCTGCGAGAAGCCTTCTACAATGTATGTGTGGAGGCATCAGGCGGGTGCCGTGTCCATCCCTCAGTGAAAACCCTCTGTCGAGAACAATGTTGCAGGAACGTCTTGCTTACAGAAGTTAGATGTTTTCTCTAGGTCCTTCTGTGATGTGGAGGAGTCTGCCCTAATGGGATCTCTGAGAAACAAGGCTGCGGAGACTGGAAACCATCCCTGCCACCTGGATATCCGAAGACGGAACCCATTTCACGTCGATGTGCGGACGTAGAGGCCAGGGGCCTTGACCTGACGCCCAGAAAGGCGTCTGTGTGTCATACAACGTGGAGCGAACAGTCGAAATCTTCCCGTGTAGTGTCCTGTAGCATGTAGTGTACAAGCACCTGGAGCGGGCCCTCTCCTTCCATCGGAGATAGGAGCCCGTGGCAAATGGCACGTCGAGTTAACATAATTTCTCAAGAGTTCTCAGCCAATTCCAGGATCGGCCTTGAAGGGTAGGCAAAGGGCAAAATCCCCGTATTGGACTCCCCAGGATGTGGAGTAAGCAGCTGCCAGGAAACCCAAGTTCCCCTCGACGAGACGCTTTCTCACACAGAGATAAGCACGCATTCGTATGGGCGATATACTTCCTTCTGAGAAGGCGACGTTCCTGGCATATCGTGTTATCAGGAGAGAAAGCTGAAGTCCAGGACATGTGTGGAATTCTAGGGAAGGGGCAAGGTCCTTAGGCCCAGAATAGAGTCTGTGGAGCAGGGCCCTTTTGGATAACCTCAAGGTTCTCAAGTGTGAAGCATTCTGGCTTGCATGTGTCGAACAAACGAAACACGCCCTCTCCCTCTGTCTGTGAAGCAGTCTCAGGGGAATGCCACTTTCCCCTCAGAGGAAGTTTGTTCCCGTGGAGAGCATTCTAATATCTATCGCGAGAGGCATGCGGAAAGTGCCTTAGACTTCGCGGACCAGTAGCCTAGAAATAAAGGAAGATTCACCGTGGAAAAAAAACCTTCAAGCGAAACCATTCCAATCAATGTATGTGTTCTCACACTAGGTTAATGCCGTGTCCATGGCTTGGAGAAAGACTTCTGCGGAGGATGCAGTTCCAGCGACACTGTGGCAGTTCCACCGAGAAAGTTCCGAGCCTCTATGTGTGGAGGCATCCTGAGAGTGCCCCAGTCTTCCCTTTGAGGAAAAAGAGGGTGAAGAATACCGCTGCTTGCTAACATCTGGATGCCAGAAGAGAAACGCGATTTCTCCTATAGGTTTAGAAATATAGGACAGGTGGTTTGTCCTTAGGCATAGAATGCCGATGGCCGAGACTGCAATTTTTGAGCCCCATATTTGTCTCCGGCATGAAGCCTACAGGCACGTATGTGGGGCAGCATCAGGAAGGTGCCCTCTAGTTCCGCCGATGGTAAAGGTCTGCTTAGAGGAGTCCGTTGAAAGAAACTCTTGCTTGCCGAAGACACAAGCCTTTTCCATGTCCGAGTGTAGTCTGGAAGACACTGCCCAAATAGAAATGCATAAACCAGAGAGTGTGGACCATGGAACACTGAACTGCCAGCTGGATATCTGAGGGTAGAAACACGTTCGTAAGTGTGTGTGGAAGGGCAGGCAGTGGCCTGGATTCGGATGCGAGAGACACATGCGTGGACATTGTAACTTAGAGCAAACAATAAATGTGCTCCCGTGAGAAGCCTGCTGGCCGGTAAGGGTTGAAGCGTCAGGATGCAGCCCTATCATTCCCAGCGTGGACGAAATCTCTGCCTCAGGCACGTCTCAGCGACACCGAGGATCCTTCAGTCCTATACACTGCTAGGCTCTCTGTGTGGAAGTCTCACGAAAGGGCAGTATCGGGCCCACGGATAAAGAGTTCTGTGGAGATAGCCACTCTCGGCAACCAACGTGGTTCTTCCAAGGGGGAAGTCTCTAGGAAGTATGTGTTACCGTGTCAGGAGAAGGCCATCTTCGCCCATCGTCCAAACATGACTGTGGATGACCGCACGTTCCTGGAACATCTGGTTTCCTGAAGAGAAAGCGATTTCTAGTGTAGGTATGGAGAGACAGGCAAGGTGCCAGTCCCTGTCTGGGAGATCCAAGTCCGTGGAGGGAACAACTTCCGAGCCACAACAAGTTTCTCCCCAAAGGAATCTTTCTATCCCCGGGGTGGGCAAGCTTCAGCGGGGTTCCATATCCCCGCCACGGAGAATCAAGCCTGTGGAGAAGGTCACTGCCCGGGAGCATCTACTTTCTGGTGATCCAAACTGTGGGCACGGAGGTGGAAGGCGAGACTAAGGGGCGTGTCCCTGTCAGGGAGAAAGCAGTCCATGGAGACGGCCACATTCGTGCACATTTCGTTCCCTCAAGCCAGAAGCATTATAGCCTATACTGATGAGAAGTAGCAGGATAATTCCTCAAACTCAACTCTGCGAAAATAGACGGAGGGCAAGGCCACTTTCCACTAACACCTTGTCTCCAGAAGAGAATTGCGATGTCCAATCCAAAAGCGGGGAAGCCCAAGAGAGGGGCCACAGCCTCAAGCTGAAAAATGGGACTGGGGACATGCACCCTTCAGAGAAACGGAAGTCTCTCCAACGACAAGCATTCTAGCACGCATGGGTTGAGGCCTCCTAAACATGCCCCATCCTTCCCTCCGTGAAACGAGTCTCTGGGCGGTGCGACTCTCCTCTAAGTGGAAGTTCTCTCCTGCGAGAATCTTTGGAGCACGTTTGCCAAGAGGCACGGCCAAGTGCCATGCTCTTCGCTCAGATAATGAAGCCTGCGAAGAAAGCAAGTTGCAGTGAAGAACACGACACTTCCACACAAACGCCACGGAACAGATCCGTGTGTTGTAACATGAGGAAATGCCGTATCCTCTGTTGGCCGAAGGAACGGTGGGGAGGAGGCCATTTCTGGAACATGGTAGTTTTTCACATCATAAAAATCCAAGCCTCCGTGTGTGCAACGATCACGACAGGGCCATCTACTTTCCTGGGAGATACCGGAAGATGGAGGATTCCGGGGTCCACTCACATCTTGTTTTCCCAAGAGAAAAGCCTTTTCTCGGAGTTGTGAGGAAGTATAGGAAAGGGGGCTTTTCCTTACGATGAAAAACAAGACTGTGGAGAGGGCAAATTTCAGAGCACCCCAAGCATCTCTATTGAGAATCCTGGTCTCCCCTGTGCCTGATCGCATCCGAAAGGTGCCTAACCTTCCCTCAGTGAAAACACGCTCTTTGGAATACAGCGTTCAAGTCACCTCTTGCTTCCTGAAGATACAAAGATTTCCCAGGCAGGTGTTTGATCAGGAGGAAATATCCCTACACGGATCCCTGGAAAACAAGACGTGGGAATGGTCATCGACACGGCCATCTGGATGCCGGAAGATAGATCCATCTTGAATTCTGTGTGCGGAAGCATAGGCGAGGGCCTAGGACCCTATCCTTAGAAACAAGTCTATGGGGAAGAGAACGTTCAGCACAACGCAGCTGTCCTGCCGGAGATGTGTTCTAGCATGGGTGTGTGCAAGCATCGGGAGAGTTCCATCTCCTTGCGTCTGTTAGACAAGCCTGTGGAGAAGGCCACTTGGCGATAACATATGGTTTGCCGATTTCCAAACGACTTCCAGGAGCGGTGCGGAAGGATAGGCCAGGTAGAATGCCCCCGGTGTTCCAGTAACAATTCTGGGGAAGCACAGGTCCCAGGAAACACAAGTTCCTTCAGAGGAGATGCTTTCTAATACATATGTCCAGAAGTCTCTGTACATAGCCTACCCTTGCTTCTGGGAGGCAAGTTGGGTGGAATGCGAATTCCACTACCATCTTGTTTCCACAAGAGAGAAATCGAATCATTCCAATATATGCGCTGGAGCCTAGTATACAGGGGCGATGTCTGGACGCTTTGAGAGAAGAGTGTGGAACAGGCATCATTGAAGAAACCGCCAGATTCTCAAGAGAGGAGCCTTCTAGCATTGGCGGGATTAAGCGACCGAAACATGCATGACCCTTCCCTCTGGGAATAGTGTCTAGGGAATGGCATTTTTCACTCCGAGGAAGATTGTCCCGGTGGGGAGCTCTCTAGGGTGTTGGTCTGGAGGCCAGCGGAGAGGGCCACATATACCTCGCTGAAGAAAACTCTCCGTGAAGAAAGACAGTTTCAGTGAAGGAACGACACTTCCCACCAAATTCCCTGCAACGCACAGATACGTTTTAGCATCTGGAGAGGCCTTATCCTTGCCTTGGATAGAATTCATTTGGGAGTGCCTCTGCTGCCCCGGCGTGGGTTTTCAAAGGAGCACCGTCCTACCTTATAGGTGTGGGAGTGGGCAAAGTCCTTACCCTGGGAGACAAGTCTGTGAAGCAGGCACCGTTCGGAATACCGCCAGGTTGTCCAGCAAGTGGCGGTCCAGCCTGCATATTCTGCAGCTCCCAAAACACGGACTCTCTTTGGCTCCCTGGACAAATCTCTGGGGAATGCAAAGCTTCCCTCAGAGGAAGCATATCCCAGCGAAACATTTTGTGGCATGTTTCTCTAGTGGTACGGGGATGTGTGGTAGCATTCAGGAGCTGCCGTGTCCTTGGCCGGGAGAAACAATTCTGTGGAGAAGGTGACTTCGGCCCCAATGGGCATTTCCGATCAAGAAGCTTCCTTAGGCGAAAAGCGTGGAAGCATCACTGTAACGGCACCTTCTTCCCTCTGAGCAGCAGGACGGCAGTCAACCCTAGTATCCAAGAACCTCTGGTTTCCAGAAGGAAAAAGCGATCTCTAAGAGACGTTTCCAAGGGCAGAGATGGCGGGTCGTAGTGGCCTTTAGAAACAAGTGGGTGGAGAATGCCCCTTTCGGAGGACCACCCTTTGTCCTGCGAGATGCCTTCTACAATGTATGTGTGGAGGCATCAGGCGGGTGCCGTGTCCATCCCTCAGTGAAAACCCTCTGTCGAGAACAATGTTGCAGGAACGTCTTGCTTACAGAAGTTAGATGTTTTCTCTAGGTCCTTGTGTGATGTGGAGGAGTCTGCCCTAATGGGATCTCTGAGAAACAAGGCTGCGGAGACTGGAAACCATCCCTGCCACCTGGATATCCGAAGACGGAACCCATTTCACGTCGATGTGCGGACGTAGAGGCCAGGGGCCTTGACCTGATGCCCAGAAAGGCGTCTGTGTGTCATACAACGTGGAGCGAACAGTCGAAATCTTCCCGTGTAGAGTCCTGTAGCATGTAGTGTACAAGCACCTGGAGCGGGCCCTCTCCTTCCATCGGAGATAGGAGCCCGTGGCAAATGGCACGTCGAGTTAACATAATTTCTCAAGAGTTCTCAGCCAATTCCAGGATCGGCCTTGAAGGGTAGGCAAAGGGCAAAATCCCCGTATTGGACTCCCCAGGATGTGGAGTAAGCAGCTGCCAGGAAACCCAAGTTCCCCTCGACGAGACGCTTTCTCACACAGAGATAAGCACGCATTCGTATGGGCGATATACTTCCTTCTGAGAAGGCGACGTTCCTTGCATATCGTGTTATCAGGAGAGAAAGCTGAAGTCCAGGACATGTGTGGAATTCTAGGGAAGGGGCAAGGTCCTTAGGCCCAGAATAGAGTCTGTGGAGCAGGGCCCTTTTGGATAACCTCAAGGTTCTCAAGTGTGAAGCATTCTGGCTTGCATGTGTCGAACAAACGAAACACGCCCTCTCCCTCTGTCTGTGAAGCAGTGTCAGGGGAATGCCACTTTCCCCTCAGAGGAAGTTTGTTCCCGTGGAGAGCATTCTAATATCTATCGCGAGAGGCATGCGGAAAGTGCCTTAGACTTCGCGGACCAGAAGCCTAGAAATAAAGGAAGATTCACCGTGGAAAAAAAACCTTCAAGCGAAACCATTCTAATCAATGTATGTGTTCTAACACTAGGTTAATGCCGTGTCCATGGCTTGGAGAAAGACTTCTGCGGAGGATGCAGTTCCAGCGACACTGTGGCAGTTCCACCGAGAAGGTTCCGAGCCTCTATGTGTGGAGGCATCCTGAGAGTGCCCCAGTCTTCCCTTTGAGGAAAAAGAGGGTGAAGAATACCGCTGCTTGCTAACATCTGGATGCCAGAAGGGAAACGCGATTTCCCCTATAGGTTTAGAAATATAGGACAGGTGGTTTGTCCTTAGGCATAGAATGCAGATGGCCGAGACTGCAATTTTTGAGCCCCATATTTGTCTCCGGCATGAAGCCTACAGGCACGTATGTGGGGCAGCATCAGGAAGGTGGCCTCTCGTTCCGCCGATGGTAAAGGTCTGCTTAGAGGAGTCCGTTGAAAGAAACTCTTGCTTGCCGAAGACACAAGCCTTTTCCATGTCCGAGTGTAGTCTGGAAGATACTGCCCAAATAGAATTTCATAAACCAGAGAGTGTGGACCATGGAACACTGAACTGCCAGCTGGATATCTGAGGGTAGAAACACGTTCGTAAGTGTGTGTGGAAGGGCAGGCAGTGGCTTGGATTCGGATGCGAGAGACACATGCGTGGACATTGTAACTTAGAGCAAACAACAAATGTGCTCCCGTGAGAAGCCTGCTGGCCGGTAAGTGTTGAAGCGTCAGGATGCAGCCCTATCATTCCCAGCGTGGACGAAATCTCTGCCTCAGGCACGTCTCAGCGACACCGAGGATCCTTCAGTCCTATACACTGCTAGGCTCTCTGTGTGGAAGTCTCACGAAAGGGCAGTGTCGGGCCCACGGATAAAGAGTTCTGTGGAGATAGCCACTCTCGGCAACCAACGTGGTTCTTCCAAGGGGGAAGTCTCTAGGAAGTATGTGTTACCGTGTCAGGAGAAGGCCATCTTCGCCCATCGTCCAAACATGACTGTGGATGACGGCACGTTCCTGGAACATCTGGTTTCCTGAAGAGAAAGCGATTTCTAGTGTAGGTATGGAGAGACAGGCAAGGTGCCAGTCCCTGTCTGGGAGATCCAAGTCCGTGGAGGGAACAACTTCCGAGCCACAACAAGTTTCTCCCCAAAGGAATCTTTCTATCCCCGGGGTGGGCAAGCTTCAGCGGGGTTCCATATCCCTGGCACTGAGAATCAAGCCTGTGGAGAAGGTCACTGCCCGGGAGCATCTACTTTCTGGTGATCCAAACTGTGGGCACGGAGGTGGAAGGCGAGACTAAGGGGCGTGTCCCTGTCAGGGAGAAAGCAGTCCATGGAGACGGCCACATTCGTGCACAACTCGTTCCCTCAAGCCAGAAGCATCATAGCCTATAGTGATGAGAATTAGCAGGATAATTCCTCAAACTCAACTGTGCGAAAATAGACGGAGGGCAATGCCACTTTCCACTAACACCTTGTCTCCAGAAGAGAATTGCGATGTCCAATCCAAAAGCGGGGAAGCCCAAGAGAGGGGCCACAGCCTCAAGCTGAAAAATGGGACTGGGGACATGCACCCTTCAGAGAAACGGAAGTCTCTCCAACGACAAGCATTCTAGCACGCATGGGTTGAGGCCTCCTAAACATGCCCCATCCTTCCCTCCGTGAAACGAGTCTCTGGGCGGTACGACTCTCCTCTAAGTGGAAGTTCTCTCCTGCGAGAATCTTTGGAGCACGTTTGCCAAGAGGCACGGCCAAGTGCCATGCTCTTCGCTCAGGTAATGAAGCCTGCGAAGAAAGCAAGTTGCAGTGAAGAACACGACACTTCCACACAAGGCCTGGGAACAGATCCGTGTGTTTTAACATGAGGAAATGCCGTATCCTCTGTTGGCCGAAGGAACGGTGGGGAGGAGGCCATTTCGGGAACATGGTAGTTTTTCACATCATAAAAATCCAAGCCTCCGTGTGTGCAACGATCACGACAGGGCCATCTACTTTCCTGGGAGATACCAGAAGATGGAGGATTCCGGGGTCCACTCACATCTTGTTTTCCCAAGAGAAAAGCCTTTTCTCGGAGTTGTGAGGAAGTATAGGAAAGGGGGCTTTTCCTTACGATGAAAAACAAGACTGTGGAGAGGGCAAATTTCAGAGCACCCCAAGCATCTCTATTGAGAATCCTGGTCTCCCCTGTGCCTGATCGCATCCGAAAGGTGCCTAACCTTCCCTCAGTGAAAACACGCTCTTTGGAATACAGCGTTCAAGTCACCTCTTGCTACATGAAGATACAAAGATTTCCCAGGCAGGTGTTTGATCAGGAGGAAATATCCCTACACGGAACTTTGGAAAAGAAGACGTGGCAATGGTCATCGGCACGGCCATCTGGATGCCGGAAGATAGATCCATCTTGAATTCTGTGTGCGGAAGCATAGGCGAGGGCCTAGGACCCTATCCTTAGAAACAAGTCTATGGGGAAGAGAACGTTCAGCACAACGCAGCTGTCCTGCCGGAGATGTGTTCTAGCATGGGTGTGTGCAAGCAACGGGAGAGTTCCATCTCCTTGCGTCTGTTAGACAAGCCTGTGGAGAAGGCCACTTGGCGATAACATATGGTTTGCCGATTTCCAAACGACTTCCAGGAGCGGTGCGGAAGGATAGGCCAGGTAGAATGTCCCCGGTGTTCCAGTAACAATTCTGGGGAAGCACAGGTCCCAGGAAACACAAGTCCCTTCAGAGGAGATGCTTTCTAATACATATGTCCAGAAGTCTCTGTACATAGCCTACCCTTGCTTCTGGGAGGCAAGTTGGGTGGAATGCGAATTCCACTACCATCTTGTTTCCACAAGAGAGAAATCGAATCATTCCAATATATGCGCTGGAGCCTAGTGTACAGGGGCGATGTCTGGACGCTTTGAGAGAAGAGTGTGGAACAGGCATCATTGAAGAAACCGCCAGATTCTCAAGAGAGGAGCCTTCTAGCATTGGCGGGATTAAGCGACCGAAACATGCATGACCCTTCCCTCTGGGAATAGTGTCTAGGGAATGGCATTTTTCACTCCGAGGAAGATTGTCCCGGTGGGGAGCTCTCTAGGGTGTTGGTCTGGAGGCCAGCGGAGAGGGCCACATATACCTCGCTGAAGAAAACTCTCCGTGAAGAAAGACAGTTTCAGTGAAGGAACGACACTTCCCACCAAATTCCCTGCAACGCACAGATACGTTTTAGCATCTGGAAAGGCCTTATCCTTGCCTTGGATAGAATTCATTTGGGAGTGCCTCTGCTGCCCCGGCGTGGGTTTTCAAAGGAGCACCGTCCTACCTTATAGGTGTGGGAGTGGGCAAAGTCCTTACCCTGGGAGACAAGTCTGGGAAGCAGGCACCGTTCGGAATACCGCCAGGTTGTCCAGCAAGTGGCGGTCCAGCCTGCATATTCTGCAGCTCCCAAAACACGGACTCTCTTTGGCTCCCTGGACAAATCTCTGGGGAATGCAAAGCTTCCCTCAGAGGAAGCATATCCCAGCGAAACATTTTGTGGCATGTTTCTCTAGAGGTACGGGGATGTGTGGTAGCATTCAGGAGCTGCCGTGTCCTTGGCCGGGAGAAACAATTCCGTGGAGAAGGTGACTTCGGCCCCAATGGGCGTTTCCGATCAAGAAGCTTCCTTAGGCGAAAAGCGTGGAAGCATCACTGTAACGGCACCTTCTTCCCTCTGAGCAGCAGGACGGCAGTCAACCCTAGTATCCAAGAACCTCTGGTTTCCAGAAGGAAAAAGCGATCTCTAAGAGACGTTTCCAAGGGCAGAGATGGCGGGTCGTAGTGGCCTTTAGAGCAAGTGGGTGGAGAATGCCCCTTTCGGAGGACCACCCTTTGTCCTGCGAGAAGCCTTCTACAATGTATGTGTGGAGGCATCAGGCGGGTGCCGTGTCCATCCCTCAGTGAAAACCCTCTGTCGAGAACAATGTTGCAGGAACGTCTTGCTTACAGAAGTTAGATGTTTTCTCTAGGTCCTTGTGTGATGTGGAGGAGTCTGCCCTAATGGGATCTCTGAGAAACAAGGCTGCGGAGACTGGAAACCATCCCTGCCACCTGGATATCCGAAGACGGAACCCATTTCACGTCGATGTGCGGACGTAGAGGCCAGGGGCCTTGACCTGATGCCCAGAAAGGCGTCTGTGTGTCATACAACGTGGAGCGAACAGTCGAAATCTTCCCGTGTAGAGTCCTGTAGCATGTAGGGTACAAGCACCTGGAGCGGGCCCTCTCCTTCCATCGGAGATAGGAGCCCGTGGCAAATGGCACGTCGAGTTAACATAATTTCTCAAGAGTTCTCAGCCAATTCCAGTATCGGCCTTGAAGGACAGGCAAAGGGCAAAATCCCCGTATTGGACTCCCCAGGATGTGGAGTAAGCAGCTGCCAGGAAACCCAAGTTCCCCTCAACGAGACGCTTTCTCACACAGGGATAAGCACGCATTCGTATCGGCGATATACTTCCTTCTGAGAAGGCGACGTTCCTTGCATATCGTGTTATCAGGAGAGAAAGCTGAAGTCCAGGACATGTGTGGAATTCTAGGGAAGGGGCAAGGTCCTTAGGCCCAGAATAGAGTCTGTGGAGCAGGGCCCTTTTGGATAACCTCAAGGTTCTCAAGTGTGAAGCATTCTGGCTTGCATGTGTCGAACAAACGAAACACGCCCTCTCCCTCTGTCTGTGAAGCAGTCTCAGGGGAATGCCACTTTCCCCTCAGAGGAAGTTTGTTCCCGTGGAGAGCATTCTAATATCTATCGCGAGAGGCATGCGGAAAGTGCCTTAGACTTCGCGGACCAGAAGCCTAGAAATAAAGGAAGATTCACCGTGGAAAAAAAACCTTCAAGCGAAACCATTCTAATCAATGTATGTGTTCTCACACTAGGTTAATGCCGTGTCCATGGCTTGGAGAAAGACTTCTGCGGAGGATGCAGTTCCAGCGACACTGTGGCAGTTCCACCGAGAAGGTTCCGAGCCTCTATGTGTGGAGGCATCCTGAGAGTGCCCCAGTCTTCCCTTTGAGGAAAAAGAGGGTGAAGAATACCGCTGCTTGCTAACATCTGGATGCCAGAAGAGAAACGCGATTTCTCCTATAGGTTTAGAAATATAGGACAGGTGGTTTGTCCTTAGGCATAGAATGCAGATGGCCGAGACTGCAATTTTTGAGCCCCATATTTGTCTCCGGCATGAAGCCTACAGGCACGTATGTGGGGCAGCATCAGGAAGGTGCCCTCTAGTTCCGCCGATGGTAAAGGTCTGCTTAGAGGAGTCCGTTGAAAGAAACTCTTGCTTGCCGAAGACGCAAGCCTTTTCCATGTCCGAGTGTAGTCTGGAAGACACTGCCCAAATAGAAATTCATAAACCAGAGAGTGTGGACCATGGAACCCTGAACTGCCAGCTGGATATCTGAGGGTAGAAACACGTTCGTAAGTGTGTGTGGAAGGGCAGGCAGTGGCCTGGATTCGGATGCGAGAGACACATGCGTGGACATTGTAACTTAGAGCAAACAACAAATGTGCTCCCGTGAGAAGCCTGCTGACCGGTAAGTATTGAAGCGTCAGGATGCAGCCCTATCATTCCCACCGTGGACGAAATCTCTGCCTCAGGCACGTCTCAGCGACACCGAGGATCCTTCAGTCCTATACACTGCTAGGCTCTCTGTGTGGAAGTCTCACGAAAGGGCAGTATCGGGACCTCGGAATAAAGAGTTCTGTGGAGATAGCCACTCTCGGCAACCAACGTGGTTCTTCCAAGGGGGAAGTCTCTAGGAAGTATGTGTTACCGTGTCAGGAGAAGGCCATCTTCGCCCATCGTCCAAACATGACTGTGGATGACAGCACGTTCCTGGAACATCTGGTTTCCTGAAGAGAAAGCGATTTCTACTGTAGGTATGGAGAGACAGGCAAGGTGCCAGTCCCTGTCTGGGAGATCCAAGTCCGTGGAGGGAACAACTTCCGAGCCACAACAAGTTTCTCCCCAAAGGAATCTTTCTATCCCCGGGGTGGGCAAGCTTCAGCGGGGTTCCATATCCCTGGCACTGAGAATCCAGCCTGTGGAGAAGGTCACTGCCCGGGAGCATCTACTTTCTGGTGATCCAAACTGTGGGCACGGAGGTGGAAGGCGAGACTAAGGGGCGTGTCCCTGTCAGGGAGAAAGCAGTCCATGGAGACGGCCACATTCGTGCACAACTCGTTACCTCAAGCCAGAAGCATCATAGCCTATACTGATGAGAAGTAGCAGGATAATTCCTCAAACTCAACTGTGCGAAAATAGACGGAGGGCAATGCCACTTTCCACTAACACCTTGTCTCCAGAAGAGAATTGCGATGTCCAATCCAAAAGCGGGGAAGCCCAAGAGAGGGGCCACAGCCTCAAGCTGAAAAATGGGACTGGGGACATGCACCCTTCAGAGATACGGAAGTCTCTCCAACGACAAGCATTCTAGCACGCATGGGTTGAGGCCTCCTAAACATGCCCCATCCTTCCCTCCGTGAAACGAGTCTCTGGGCGGTACGACTCTCCTCTAAGTGGAAGTTCTCTCCTGCGAGAATCTTTGGAGCACGTTTGCCAAGAGGCACGGCCAAGTGCCATGCTCTTCGCTCAGGTAATGAAGCCTGCGAAGAAAGCAAGTTGCAGTGAAGAACACGCCACTTCCACACAAGGCCTGGGAACAGATCCGTGTGTTTTAACATGAGGAAATGCCGTATCCTCTGTTGGCCGAAGGAACGGTGGGGAGGAGGCCATTTCGGGAACATGGTAGTTTTTCACATCATAAAAATCCTAGCCTCCGTGTGTGCAACGATCACGACAGGGCCATCTACTTTCCTGGGAGATACCAGAAGATGGAGGATTCCGGGGTCCCTCACATCTTGTTTTCCCAAGAGGAAAGCCTTTTCTCGGAGTTGTGAGGAAGTATAGGAAAGGGCGCTTTTCCTTACGATGAAAAACAAGACTGTGGAGAGGGCAAATTTCAGAGCACCCCAAGCATCTCTATTGAGAATCCTGGTCTCCCCTGTGCCTGATCGCATCCGAAAGGTGCCTAATCTTCCCTCAGTGAAAAACGCTCTTTGGAATACAGCGTTCAAGTCACCTCTTGCTTCCTGAAGATACAAAGGTTTCCCAGGCAGGTGTTTGATCAGGAGGAAATATCCCTACACGGATCCCTGGAAAACAAGACGTGGGAATGGTCATCGACACGGCCATCTGGATGCCGGAAGATAGATCCATCTTGAATTCTGTGTGCGGAAGCATAGGCGAGGGCCTAGGACCCTATCCTTAGAAACAAGTCTATGGGGAAGAGAACGTTCAGCACAACGCAGGTGTCCTGCCGCAGATGTGTTCTAGCATGGGTGTGTTCAAGCATCGGGAGAGTTCCATCTCCTTGCGTCTGTTAGACAAGCCTGTGGAGAAGGCCACTTGGCGATAACATATGGTTTGCCGATTTCCAAACGACTTCCAGGAGCGGTGCGGAAGGATAGGCCAGGTAGAATGTCCCCGGTGTTCCAGTAACAATTCTGGGGAAGCACAGGTCCCAGGAAACACAAGTTCCTTCAGAGGAGATGCTTTCTAATACAAATGTCCAGAAGTCTCTGTACATAGCCTACCCTTGCTTCTGGGAGGCAAGTTGGGTGGAATGCGAATTCCACTACCATCTTGTTTCCACAAGAGAGAAATCGAATCATTCCAATATATGCGCTGGAGCCTAGTGTACAGGGGCGATGTCTGGACGCTTTGAGAGAAGAGTGTGGAACAGGCATCATTGAAGAAACCGCCAGATTCTCAAGAGAGGAGCCTTCTAGCATTGGCGGGATTAAGCGACCGAAACATGCATGACCCTTCCCTCTGGGAATAGTGTCTAGGGAATGGCATTTTTCACTCCGAGGAAGATTGTCCCGGTGGGGAGCTCTCTAGGGTGTTGGTCTGGAGGCCAGCGGAGAGGGCCACATATACCTCGCTGAAGAAAACTCTCCGTGAAGAAAGACAGTTTCAGTGAAGGAACGACACTTCCCACCAAATTCCCTGCAACGCACAGATACGTTTTAGCATCTGGAGAGGCCTTATCCTTGCCTTGGATAGAATTCATTTGGGAGTGCCTCTGCTGCCCCGTGCGTGCGTTTTCAAAGGAGCACCGTCCTACCTTATAGGTGTGGGAGTGGGCAAAGTCCTTACCCTGGGAGACAAGTCTGGGAAGCAGGCACCGTTCGGAATACCGCCAGGTTGTCCAGCAAGTGGCGGTCCAGCCTGCATATTCTGCAGCTCCCAAAACACGGACTCTCTTTGGCTCCCTGGACAAATCTCTGGGGAATGCAAAGCTTCCCTCAGAGGAAGCATATCCCAGCGAAACATTTTGTGGCATGTTTCTCTAGAGGTACGGGGATGTGTGGTAGCATTCAGGAGCTGCCGTGTCCTTGGCCGGGAGAAACAATTCCGTGGAGAAGGTGACTTCGGCCCCAATGGGCGTTTCCGATCAAGAAGCTTCCTTAGGCGAAAAGCGTGGAAGCATCACTGTAACGGCACCTTCTTCCCTCTGAGCAGCAGGACGGCAGTCAACCCTAGTATCCAAGAACCTCTGGTTTCCAGAAGGAAAAAGCGATCTCTAAGAGACGTTTCCAAGGGCAGAGATGGCGGGTCGTAGTGGCCTTTAGAAACAAGTGGGTGGAGAATGCCCCTTTCGGAGGACCACCCTTTGCCCTGCGAGAAGCCTTCTACAATGTATGTGTGGAGGCATCAGGCGGGTGCCGTGTCCATCCCTCAGTGAAAACCCTCTGTCGAGAACAATGTTGCAGGAACGTCTTGCTTACAGAAGTTAGATGTTTTCTCTAGGTCCTTGTGTGATGTGGAGGAGTCTGCCCTAATGGGATCTCTGAGAAACAAGGCTGCGGAGACTGGAAACCATCCCTGCCACCTGGATATCCGAAGACGGAAACCATTTCACGTCGATGTGCGGACGTAGAGGCCAGGGGCCTTGACCTGATGCCCAGAAAGGCGTCTGTGTGTCATACAACGTGGAGCGAACAGTCGAAATCTTCCCGTGTAGAGTCCTGTAGCATGTAGTGTACAAGCACCTGGAGCGGGCCCTCTCCTTCCATCGGAGATAGGAGCCCGTGGCAAATGGCACGTCGAGTTAACATAATTTCTCAAGAGTTCTCAGCCAATTCCAGTATCGGCCTTGAAGGGTAGGCAAAGGGCAAAATCCCCGTATTGGACTCCCCAGGATGTGGAGTAAGCAGCTGCCAGGAAACCCAAGTTCCCCTCGACGAGACGCTTTCTCACACAGAGATAAGCACGCATTCGTATGGGCGATATACTTCCTTCTGAGAAGGCGACGTTCCTTGCATATCGTGTTATCAGGAGAGAAAGCTGAAGTCCAGGACATGTGTGGAATTCTAGGGAAGGGGCAAGGTCCTTAGGCCCAGAATAGAGTCTGTGGAGCAGGGCCCTTTTGGATAACCTCAAGGTTCTCAAGTGTGAAGCATTCTGGCTTGCATGTGTCGAACAAACGAAACACGCCCTCTCCCTCTGTCTGTGAAGCAGTGTCAGGGGAATGCCACTTTCCCCTCAGAGGAAGTTTGTTCCCGTGGAGAGCATTCTAATATCTATCGCGAGAGGCATGCGGAAAGTGCCTTAGACTTCGCGGACCAGAAGCCTAGAAATAAAGGAAGATTCACCGTGGAAAAAAAACCTTCAAGCGAAACCATTCTAATCAATGTATGTGTTCTAACACTAGGTTAATGCCGTGTCCATGGCTTGGAGAAAGACTTCTGCGGAGGATGCAGTTCCAGCGACACTGTGGCAGTTCCACCTAGAAGGTTCCGAGCCTCTATGTGTGGAGGCATCCTGAGAGTGCCCCAGTCTTCCCTTTGAGGAAAAAGAGGGTGAAGAATACCGCTGCTTGCTAACATCTGGATGCCAGAAGGGAAACGCGATTTCTCCTATAGGTTTAGAAATATAGGACAGGTGGTTTGTCCTTAGGCATAGAATGCAGATGGCCGAGACTGCAATTTTTGAGCCCCATATTTGTCTCCGGCATGAAGCCTACAGGCACGTATGTGGGGCAGCATCAGGAAGGTGGCCTCTCGTTCCGCCGATGGTAAAGGTCTGCTTAGAGGAGTCCGTTGAAAGAAACTCTTGCTTGCCGAAGACACAAGCCTTTTCCATGTCCGAGTGTAGTCTGGAAGATACTGCCCAAATAGAATTTCATAAACCAGAGAGTGTGGACCATGGAACACTGAACTGCCAGCTGGATATCTGAGGGTAGAAACACGTTCGTAAGTGTGTGTGGAAGGGCAGGCAGTGGCTTGGATTCGGATGCGAGAGACACATGCGTGGACATTGTAACTTAGAGCAAACAACAAATGTGCTCCCGTGAGAAGCCTGCTGGCCGGTAAGGGTTGAAGCGTCAGGATGCAGCCCTATCATTCCCAGCGTGGACGAAATCTCTGCCTCAGGCACGTCTCAGCGACACCGAGGATCCTTCAGTCCTATACACTGCTAGGCTCTCTGTGTGGAAGTCTCACGAAAGGGCAGTATCGGGCCCACGGATAAAGAGTTCTGTGGAGATAGCCACTCTCGGCAACCAACGTGGTTCTTCCAAGGGGGAAGTCTCTAGGAAGTATGTGTTACCGTGTCAGGAGAAGGCCATCTTCGCCCATCGTCCAAACATGACTGTGGATGACGGCACGTTCCTGGAACATCTGGTTTCCTGAAGAGAAAGCGATTTCTAGTGTAGGTATGGAGAGACAGGCAAGGTGCCAGTCCCTGTCTGGGAGATCCAAGTCCGTGGAGGGAACAACTTCCGAGCCACAACAAGTTTCTCCCCAAAGGAATCTTTCTATCCCCGGGGTGGGCAAGCTTCAGCGGGGTTCCGTATCCCTGCCACGGAGAATCAAGCCTGTGGAGAAGGTCACTGCCCGGGAGCATCTACTTTCTGGTGATCCAAACTGTGGGCACGGAGGTGGAAGGCGAGACTAAGGGGCGTGTCCCTGTCAGGGAGAAAGCAGTCCATGGAGACGGCCACATTCGTGCACAACTCGTTCCCTCAAGCCAGAAGCATCATAGCCTATAGTGATGAGAATTAGCAGGATAATTCCTCAAACTCAACTGTGCGAAAATAGACGGAGGGCAATGCCACTTTCCACTAACACCTTGTCTCCAGAAGAGAATTGCGATGTCCAATCCAAAAGCGGGGAAGCCCAAGAGAGGGGCCACAGCCTCAAGCTGAAAAATGGGACTGGGGACATGCACCCTTCAGAGAAACGGAAGTCTCTCCAACGACAAGCATTCTAGCACGCATGGGTTGAGGCCTCCTAAACATGCCCCATCCTTCCCTCCGTGAAACGAGTCTCTGGGCGGTACGACTCTCCTCTAAGTGGAAGTTCTCTCCTGCGAGAATCTTTGGAGCACGTTTGCCAAGAGGCACGGCCAAGTGCCATGCTCTTCGCTCAGGTAATGAAGCCTGCGAAGAAAGCAAGTTGCAGTGAAGAACACGCCACTTCCACACAAGGCCTGGGAACAGATCCGTGTGTTTTAACATGAGGAAATGCCGTATCCTCTGTTGGCCGAAGGAACGGTGGGGAGGAGGCCATTTCGGGAACATGGTAGTTTTTCACATCATAAAAATCCAAGCCTCCGTGTGTGCAACGATCACGACAGGGCCATCTACTTTCCTGGGAGATACCAGAAGATGGAGGATTCCGGGGTCCACTCACATCTTGTTTTCCCAAGAGAAAAGCCTTTTCTCGGAGTTGTGAGGAAGTATAGGAAAGGGGGCTTTTCCTTACGATGAAAAACAAGACTGTGGAGAGGGCAAATTTCAGAGCACCCCAAGCATCTCTATTGAGAATCCTGGTCTCCCCTGTGCCTGATCGCATCCGAAAGGTGCCTAACCTTCCCTCAGTGAAAACACGCTCTTTGGAATACAGCGTTCAAGTCACCTCTTGCTTCCTGAAGATACAAAGATTTCCCAGGCAGGTGTTTGATCAGGAGGAAATATCCCTACACGGAACTTTGGAAAAGAAGACGTGGCAATGGTCATCGGCACGGCCATCTGGATGCCGGAAGATAGATCCATCTTGAATTCTGTGTGCGGAAGCATAGGCGAGGGCCTAGGACCCTATCCTTAGAAACAAGTCTATGGGGAAGAGAACGTTCAGCACAACGCAGCTGTCCTGCCGGAGATGTGTTCTAGCATGGGTGTGTGCAAGCATCGGGAGAGTTCCATCTCCTTGCGTCTGTTAGACAAGCCTGTGGAGAAGGCCACTTGGCGATAACATATGGTTTGCCGATTTCCAAACGACTTCCAGGAGCGGTGCGGAAGGATAGGCCAGGTAGAATGCCCCCGGTGTTCCAGTAACAATTCTGGGGAAGCACAGGTCCCAGGAAACACAAGTTCCTTCAGAGGAGATGCTTTCTAATACATATGTCCAGAAGTCTCTGTACATAGCCTACCCTTGCTTCTGGGAGGCAAGTTGTGTGGAATGCGAATTCCACTACCATCTTGTTTCCACAAGAGAGAAATCGAATCATTCCAATATATGCGCTGGAGCCTAGTGTACAGGGGCGATGTCTGGACGCTTTGAGAGAAGAGTGTGGAACAGGCATCATTGAAGAAACCGCCAGATTCTCAAGAGAGGAGCCTTCTAGCATTGGCGGGATTAAGCGACCGAAACATGCATGACCCTTCCCTCTGGGAATAGTGTCTAGGGAATGGCATTTTTCACTCCGAGGAAGATTGTCCCGGTGGGGAGCTCTCTAGGGTGTTGGTCTGGAGGCCAGCGGAGAGGGCCACATATACCTCGCTGAAGAAAACTCTCCGTGAAGAAAGACAGTTTCAGTGAAGGAACGACACTTCCCACCAAATTCCGTGCAACGCACAGATACGTTTTAGCATCTGGAAAGGCCTTATCCTTGCCTTGGATAGAATTCATTTGGGAGTGCCTCTGCTGCCCCGGCGTGGGTTTTCAAAGGAGCACCGTCCTACCTTATAGGTGTGGGAGTGGGCAAAGTCCTTACCCTGGGAGACAAGTCTGGGAAGCAGGCACCGTTCGGAATACCGCCAGGTTGTCCAGCAAGTGGCGGTCCAGCCTGCATATTCTGCAGCTCCCAAAACACGGACTCTCTTTGGCTCCCTGGACAAATCTCTGGGGAATGCAAAGCTTCCCTCAGAGGAAGCATATCCCAGCGAAACATTTTGTGGCATGTTTCTCTAGAGGTACGGGGATGTGTGGTAGCATTCAGGAGCTGCCGTGTCCTTGGCCGGGAGAAACAATTCCGTGGAGAAGGTGACTTCGGCCCCAATGGGCGTTTCCGATCAAGAAGCTTCCTTAGGCGAAAAGCGTGGAAGCATCACTGTAACGGCACCTTCTTCCCTCTGAGCAGCAGGACGGCAGTCAACCCTAGTATCCAAGAACCTCTGGTTTCCAGAAGGAAAAAGCGATCTCTAAGAGACGTTTCCAAGGGCAGAGATGGCGGGTCGTAGTGGCCTTTAGAGACAAGTGGGTGGAGAATGCCCCTTTCGGAGGACCACCCTTTGTCCTGCGAGAAGCCTTCTACAATGTATGTGTGGAGGCATCAGGCGGGTGCCGTGTCCATCCCTCAGTGAAAACCCTCTGTCGAGAACAATGTTGCAGGAACGTCTTGCTTACAGAAGTTAGATGTTTTCTCTAGGTCCTTGTGTGATGTGGAGGAGTCTGCCCTAATGGGATCTCTGAGAAACAAGGCTGCGGAGACTGGAAACCATCCCTGCCACCTGGATATCCGAAGACGGAACCCATTTCACGTCGATGTGCGGACGTAGAGGCCAGGGGCCTTGACCTGATGCCCAGAAAGGCGTCTGTGTGTCATACAACGTGGAGCGAACAGTCGAAATCTTCCCGTGTAGAGTCCTGTAGCATGTAGGGTACAAGCACCTGGAGCGGGCCCTCTCCTTCCATCGGAGATAGGAGCCCGTGGCAAATGGCACGTCGAGTTAACATAATTTCTCAAGAGTTCTCAGCCAATTCCAGTATCGGCCTTGAAGGACAGGCAGAGGGCAAAATCCCCGTATTGGACTCCCCAGGATGTGGAGTAAGCAGCTGCCAGGAAACCCAAGTTCCCCTCAACGAGACGCTTTCTCACACAGGGATAAGCACGCATTCGTATCGGCGATATACTTCCTTCTGAGAAGGCGACGTTCCTTGCATATCGTGTTATCAGGAGAGAAAGCTGAAGTCCAGGACATGTGTGGAATTCTAGGGAAGGGGCAAGGTCCTTAGGCCCAGAATAGAGTCTGTGGGGCAGGGCCCTTTTGGATAACCTCAAGGTTCTCAAGTGTGAAGCATTCTGGCTTGCATGTGTCGAACAAACGAAACACGCCCTCTCCCTCTGTCTGTGAAGCAGTCTCAGGGGAATGCCACTTTCCCCTCAGAGGAAGTTTGTTCCCGTGGAGAGCATTCTAATATCTATCGCGAGAGGCATGCGGAAAGTGCCTTAGACTTCGCGGACCAGAAGCCTAGAAATAAAGGAAGATTCACCGTGGAAAAAAAACCTTCAAGCGAAACCATTCTAATCAATGTATGTGTTCTCACACTAGGTTAATGCCGTGTCCATGGCTTGGAGAAAGACTTCTGCGGAGGATGCAGTTCCAGCGACACTGTGGCAGTTCCACCGAGAAGGTTCCGAGCCTCTATGTGTGGAGGCATCCTGAGAGTGCCCCAGTCTTCCCTTTGAGGAAAAAGAGGGTGAAGAATACCGCTGCTTGCTAACATCTGGATGCCAGAAGAGAAACGCGATTTCTCCTATAGGTTTAGAAATATAGGACAGGTGGTTTGTCCTTAGGCATAGAATGCAGATGGCCGAGACTGCAATTTTTGAGCCCCATATTTGTCTCCGGCATGAAGCCTACAGGCACGTATGTGGGGCAGCATCAGGAAGGTGCCCTCTAGTTCCGCCGATGGTAAAGGTCTGCTTAGAGGAGTCCGTTGAAAGAAACTCTTGCTTGCCGAAGACACAAGCCTTTTCCATGTCCGAGTGTAGTCTGGAAGACACTGCCCAAATAGAAATTCATAAACCAGAGAGTGTGGACCATGGAACCCTGAACTGCCAGCTGGATATCTGAGGGTAGAAACACGTTCGTAAGTGTGTGTGGAAGGGCAGGCAGTGGCCTGGATTCGGATGCGAGAGACACATGCGTGGACATTGTAACTTAGAGCAAACAACAAATGTGCTCCCGTGAGAAGCCTGCTGACCGGTAAGTATTGAATCGTCAGGATGCAGCCCTATCATTCCCACCGTGGACGAAATCTCTGCCTCAGGCACGTCTCAGCGACACCGAGGATCCTTCAGTCCTATACACTGCTAGGCTCTCTGTGTGGAAGTCTCACGAAAGGGCAGTATCGGGACCTCGGAATAAAGAGTTCTGTGGAGATAGCCACTCTCGGCAACCAACGTGGTTCTTCCAAGGGGGAAGTCTCTAGGAAGTATGTGTTACCGTGTCAGGAGAAGGCCATCTTCGCCCATCGTCCAAACATGACTGTGGATGACAGCACGTTCCTGGAACATCTGGTTTCCTGAAGAGAAAGCGATTTCTACTGTAGGTATGGAGAGACAGGCAAGGTGCCAGTCCCTGTCTGGGAGATCCAAGTCCGTGGAGGGAACAACTTCCGAGCCACAACAAGTTTCTCCCCAAAGGAATCTTTCTATCCCCGGGGTGGGCAAGCTTCAGCGGGGTTCCATATCCCTGGCACTGAGAATCCAGCCTGTGGAGAAGGTCACTGCCCGGGAGCATCTACTTTCTGGTGATCCAAACTGTGGGCACGGAGGTGGAAGGCGAGACTAAGGGGCGTGTCCCTGTCAGGGAGAAAGCAGTCCATGGAGACGGCCACATTCGTGCACAACTCGTTACCTCAAGCCAGAAGCATCATAGCCTATACTGATGAGAAGTAGCAGGATAATTCCTCAAACTCAACTGTGCGAAAATAGACGGAGGGCAATGCCACTTTCCACTAACACCTTGTCTCCAGAAGAGAATTGCGATGTCCAATCCAAAAGCGGGGAAGCCCAAGAGAGGGGCCACAGCCTCAAGCTGAAAAATGGGACTGGGGACATGCACCCTTCAGAGATACGGAAGTCTCTCCAACGACAAGCATTCTAGCACGCATGGGTTGAGGCCTCCTAAACATGCCCCATCCTTCCCTCCGTGAAACGAGTCTCTGGGCGGTACGACTCTCCTCTAAGTGGAAGTTCTCTCCTGCGAGAATCTTTGGAGCACGTTTGCCAAGAGGCACGGCCAAGTGCCATGCTCTTCGCTCAGGTAATGAAGCCTGCGAAGAAAGCAAGTTGCAGTGAAGAACACGCCACTTCCACACAAGGCCTGGGAACAGATCCGTGTGTTTTAACATGAGGAAATGCCGTATCCTCTGTTGGCCGAAGGAACGGTGGGGAGGAGGCCATTTCGGGAACATGGTAGTTTTTCACATCATAAAAATCCTAGCCTCCGTGTGTGCAACGATCACGACAGGGCCATCTACTTTCCTGGGAGATACCAGAAGATGGAGGATTCCGGGGTCCCTCACATCTTGTTTTCCCAAGAGGAAAGCCTTTTCTCGGAGTTGTGAGGAAGTATAGGAAAGGGCGCTTTTCCTTACGATGAAAAACAAGACTGTGGAGAGGGCAAATTTCAGAGCACCCCAAGCATCTCTATTGAGAATCCTGGTCTCCCCTGTGCCTGATCGCATCCGAAAGGTGCCTAATCTTCCCTCAGTGAAAAACGCTCTTTGGAATACAGCGTTCAAGTCACCTCTTGCTTCCTGAAGATACAAAGGTTTCCCAGGCAGGTGTTTGATCAGGAGGAAATATCCCTACACGGATCCCTGGAAAACAAGACGTGGGAATGGTCATCGACACGGCCATCTGGATGCCGGAAGATAGATCCATCTTGAATTCTGTGTGCGGAAGCATAGGCGAGGGCCTAGGACCCTATCCTTAGAAACAAGTCTATGGGGAAGAGAACGTTCAGCACAACGCAGGTGTCCTGCCGCAGATGTGTTCTAGCATGGGTGTGTTCAAGCATCGGGAGAGTTCCATCTCCTTGCGTCTGTTAGACAAGCCTGTGGAGAAGGCCACTTGGCGATAACATATGGTTTGCCGATTTCCAAACGACTTCCAGGAGCGGTGCGGAAGGATAGGCCAGGTAGAATGTCCCCGGTGTTCCAGTAACAATTCTGGGGAAGCACAGGTCCCAGGAAACACAAGTTCCTTCAGAGGAGATGCTTTCTAATACAAATGTCCAGAAGTCTCTGTACATAGCCTACCCTTGCTTCTGGGAGGCAAGTTGGGTGGAATGCGAATTCCACTACCATCTTGTTTCCACAAGAGAGAAATCGAATCATTCCAATATATGCGCTGGAGCCTAGTGTACAGGGCCGATGTCTGGACGCTTTGAGAGAAGAGTGTGGAACAGGCATCATTGAAGAAACCGCCAGATTCTCAAGAGAGGAGCCTTCTAGCATTGGCGGGATTAAGCGACCGAAACATGCATGACCCTTCCCTCTGGGAATAGTGTCTAGGGAATGGCATTTTTCACTCCGAGGAAGATTGTCCCGGTGGGGAGCTCTCTAGGGTGTTGGTCTGGAGGCCAGCGGAGAGGGCCACATATACCTCGCTGAAGAAAACTCTCCGTGAAGAAAGACAGTTTCAGTGAAGGAACGACACTTCCCACCAAATTCCCTGCAACGCACAGATACGTTTTAGCATCTGGAAAGGCCTTATCCTTGCCTTGGATAGAATTCATTTGGGAGTGCCTCTGCTGCCCCGGCGTGGGTTTTCAAAGGAGCACCGTCCTACCTTATAGGTGTGGGAGTGGGCAAAGTCCTTACCCTGGGAGACAAGTCTGTGAAGCAGGCACCGTTCGGAATACCGCCAGGTTGTCCAGCAAGTGGCGGTCCAGCCTGCATATTCTGCAGCTCCCAAAACACGGACTCTCTTTGGCTCCCTGGACAAATCTCTGGGGAATGCAAAGCTTCCCTCAGAGGAAGCATATCCCAGCGAAACATTTTGTGGCATGTTTCTCTAGAGGTACGGGGATGTGTGGTAGCATTCAGGAGCTGCCGTGTCCTTGGCCGGGAGAAACAATTCCGTGGAGAAGGTGACTTCGGCCCCAATGGGCGTTTCCGATCAAGAAGCTTCCTTAGGCGAAAAGCGTGGAAGCATCACTGTAACGGCACCTTCTTCCCTCTGAGCAGCAGGACGGCAGTCAACCCTAGTATCCAAGAACCTCTGGTTTCCAGAAGGAAAAAGCGATCTCTAAGAGACGTTTCCAAGGGCAGAGATGGCGGGTCGTAGTGGCCTTTAGAAACAAGTGGGTGGAGAATGCCCCTTTCGGAGGACCACCCTTTGTCCTGCGAGATGCCTTCTACAATGTATGTGTGGAGGCATCAGGCGGGTGCCGTGTCCATCCCTCAGTGAAAACCCTCTGTCGAGAACAATGTTGCAGGAACGTCTTGCTTACAGAAGTTAGATGTTTTCTCTAGGTCCTTGTGTGATGTGGAGGAGTCTGCCCTAATGGGATCTCTGAGAAACAAGGCTGCGGAGACTGGAAACCATCCCTGCCACCTGGATATCCGAAGACGGAACCCATTTCACGTCGATGTGCGGACGTAGAGGCCAGGGGCCTTGACCTGATGCCCAGAAAGGCGTCTGTGTGTCATACAACGTGGAGCGAACAGTCGAAATCTTCCCGTGTAGAGTCCTGTAGCATGTAGTGTACAAGCACCTGGAGCGGGCCCTCTCCTTCCATCGGAGATAGGAGCCCGTGGCAAATGGCACGTCGAGTTAACATAATTTCTCAAGAGTTCTCAGCCAATTCCAGGATCGGCCTTGAAGGGTAGGCAAAGGGCAAAATCCCCGTATTGGACTCCCCAGGATGTGGAGTAAGCAGCTGCCAGGAAACCCAAGTTCCCCTCGACGAGACGCTTTCTCACACAGAGATAAGCACGCATTCGTATGGGCGATATACTTCCTTCTGAGAAGGCGACGTTCCTTGCATATCGTGTTATCAGGAGAGAAAGCTGAAGTCCAGGACATGTGTGGAATTCTAGGGAAGGGGCAAGGTCCTTAGGCCCAGAATAGAGTCTGTGGAGCAGGGCCCTTTTGGATAACCTCAAGGTTCTCAAGTGTGAAGCATTCTGGCTTGCATGTGTCGAACAAACGAAACACGCCCTCTCCCTCTGTCTGTGAAGCAGTGTCAGGGGAATGCCACTTTCCCCTCAGAGGAAGTTTGTTCCCGTGGAGAGCATTCTAATATCTATCGCGAGAGGCATGCGGAAAGTGCCTTAGACTTCGCGGACCAGAAGCCTAGAAATAAAGGAAGATTCACCGTGGAAAAAAAACCTTCAAGCGAAACCATTCTAATCAATGTATGTGTTCTAACACTAGGTTAATGCCGTGTCCATGGCTTGGAGAAAGACTTCTGCGGAGGATGCAGTTCCAGCGACACTGTGGCAGTTCCACCGAGAAGGTTCCGAGCCTCTATGTGTGGAGGCATCCTGAGAGTGCCCCAGTCTTCCCTTTGAGGAAAAAGAGGGTGAAGAATACCGCTGCTTGCTAACATCTGGATGCCAGAAGGGAAACGCGATTTCTCCTATAGGTTTAGAAATATAGGACAGGTGGTTTGTCCTTAGGCATAGAATGCAGATGGCCGAGACTGCAATTTTTGAGCCCCATATTTGTCTCCGGCATGAAGCCTACAGGCACGTATGTGGGGCAGCATCAGGAAGGTGGCCTCTCGTTCCGCCGATGGTAAAGGTCTGCTTAGAGGAGTCCGTTGAAAGAAACTCTTGCTTGCCGAAGACACAAGCCTTTTCCATGTCCGAGTGTAGTCTGGAAGATACTGCCCAAATAGAATTTCATAAACCAGAGAGTGTGGACCATGGAACACTGAACTGCCAGCTGGATATCTGAGGGTAGAAACACGTTCGTAAGTGTGTGTGGAAGGGCAGGCAGTGGCTTGGATTCGGATGCGAGAGACACATGCGTGGACATTGTAACTTAGAGCAAACAACAAATGTGCTCCCGTGAGAAGCCTGCTGGCCGGTAAGTGTTGAAGCGTCAGGATGCAGCCCTATCATTCCCAGCGTGGACGAAATCTCTGCCTCAGGCACGTCTCAGCGACACCGAGGATCCTTCAGTCCTATACACTGCTAGGCTCTCTGTGTGGAAGTCTCACGAAAGGGCAGTATCGGGCCCACGGATAAAGAGTTCTGTGGAGATAGCCACTCTCGGCAACCAACGTGGTTCTTCCAAGGGGGAAGTCTCTAGGAAGTATGTGTTACCGTGTCAGGAGAAGGCCATCTTCGCCCATCGTCCAAACATGACTGTGGATGACGGCACGTTCCTGGAACATCTGGTTTCCTGAAGAGAAAGCGATTTCTAGTGTAGGTATGGAGAGACAGGCAAGGTGCCAGTCCCTGTCTGGGAGATCCAAGTCCGTGGAGGGAACAACTTCCGAGCCACAACAAGTTTCTCCCCAAAGGAATCTTTCTATCCCCGGGGTGGGCAAGCTTCAGCGGGGTTCCATATCCCTGGCACTGAGAATCAAGCCTGTGGAGAAGGTCACTGCCCGGGAGCATCTACTTTCTGGTGATCCAAACTGTGGGCACGGAGGTGGAAGGCGAGACTAAGGGGCGTGTCCCTGTCAGGGAGAAAGCAGTCCATGGAGACGGCCACATTCGTGCACAACTCGTTCCCTCAAGCCAGAAGCATCATAGCCTATAGTGATGAGAATTAGCAGGATAATTCCTCAAACTCAACTGTGCGAAAATAGACGGAGGGCAATGCCACTTTCCACTAACACCTTGTCTCCAGAAGAGAATTGCGATGTCCAATCCAAAAGCGGGGAAGCCCAAGAGAGGGGCCACAGCCTCAAGCTGAAAAATGGGACTGGGGACATGCACCCTTCAGAGAAACGGAAGTCTCTCCAACGACAAGCATTCTAGCACGCATGGGTTGAGGCCTCCTAAACATGCCCCATCCTTCCCTCCGTGAAACGAGTCTCTGGGCGGTACGACTCTCCTCTAAGTGGAAGTTCTCTCCTGCGAGAATCTTTGGAGCACGTTTGCCAAGAGGCACGGCCAAGTGCCATGCTCTTCGCTCAGGTAATGAAGCCTGCGAAGAAAGCAAGTTGCAGTGAAGAACACGACACTTCCACACAAGGCCTGGGAACAGATCCGTGTGTTTTAACATGAGGAAATGCCGTATCCTCTGTTGGCCGAAGGAACGGTGGGGAGGAGGCCATTTCGGGAACATGGTAGTTTTTCACATCATAAAAATCCAAGCCTCCGTGTGTGCAACGATCACGACAGGGCCATCTACTTTCCTGGGAGATACCAGAAGATGGAGGATTCCGGGGTCCACTCACATCTTGTTTTCCCAAGAGAAAAGCCTTTTCTCGGAGTTGTGAGGAAGTATAGGAAAGGGGGCTTTTCCTTACGATGAAAAACAAGACTGTGGAGAGGGCAAATTTCAGAGCACCCCAAGCATCTCTATTGAGAATCCTGGTCTCCCCTGTGCCTGATCGCATCCGAAAGGTGCCTAACCTTCCCTCAGTGAAAACACGCTCTTTGGAATACAGCGTTCAAGTCACCTCTTGCTTCCTGAAGATACAAAGATTTCCCAGGCAGGTGTTTGATCAGGAGGAAATATCCCTACACGGAACTTTGGAAAAGAAGACGTGGCAATGGTCATCGGCACGGCCATCTGGATGCCGGAAGATAGATCCATCTTGAATTCTGTGTGCGGAAGCATAGGCGAGGGCCTAGGACCCTATCCTTAGAAACAAGTCTATGGGGAAGAGAACGTTCAGCACAACGCAGCTGTCCTGCCGGAGATGTGTTCTAGCATGGGTGTGTGCAAGCATCGGGAGAGTTCCATCTCCTTGCGTCTGTTAGACAAGACTGTGGAGAAGGCCACTTGGCGATAACATATGGTTTGCCGATTTCCAAACGACTTCCAGGAGCGGTGCGGAAGGATAGGCCAGGTAGAATGTCCCCGGTGTTCCAGTAACAATTCTGGGGAAGCACAGGTCCCAGGAAACACAAGTCCCTTCAGAGGAGATGCTTTCTAATACATATGTCCAGAAGTCTCTGTACATAGCCTACCCTTGCTTCTGGGAGGCAAGTTGGGTGGAATGCGAATTCCACTACCATCTTGTTTCCACAAGAGAGAAATCGAATCATTCCAATATATGCGCTGGAGCCTAGTGTACAGGGGCGATGTCTGGACGCTTTGAGAGAAGAGTGTGGAACAGGCATCATTGAAGAAACCGCCAGATTCTCAAGAGAGGAGCCTTCTAGCATTGGCGGGATTAAGCGACCGAAACATGCATGACCCTTCCCTCTGGGAATAGTGTCTAGGGAATGGCATTTTTCACTCCGAGGAAGATTGTCCCGGTGGGGAGCTCTCTAGGGTGTTGGTCTGGAGGCCAGCGGAGAGGGCCACATATACCTCGCTGAAGAAAACTCTCCGTGAAGAAAGACAGTTTCAGTGAAGGAACGACACTTCCCACCAAATTCCCTGCAACGCACAGATACGTTTTAGCATCTGGAAAGGCCTTATCCTTGCCTTGGATAGAATTCATTTGGGAGTGCCTCTGCTGCCCCGGCGTGGGTTTTCAACGGAGCACCGTCCTACCTTATAGGTGTGGGAGTGGGCAAAGTCCTTACCCTGGGAGACAAGTCTGGGAAGCAGGCACCGTTCGGAATACCGCCAGGTTGTCCAGCAAGTGGCGGTCCAGCCTGCATATTCTGCAGCTCCCAAAACACGGACTCTCTTTGGCTCCCTGGACAAATCTCTGGGGAATGCAAAGCTTCCCTCAGAGGAAGCATATCCCAGCGAAACATTTTGTGGCATGTTTCTCTAGAGGTACGGGGATGTGTGGTAGCATTCAGGAGCTGCCGTGTCCTTGGCCGGGAGAAACAATTCCGTGGAGAAGGTGACTTCGGCCCCAATGGGCGTTTCCGATCAAGAAGCTTCCTTAGGCGAAAAGCGTGGAAGCATCACTGTAACGGCACCTTCTTCCCTCTGAGCAGCAGGACGGCAGTCAACCCTAGTATCCAAGAACCTCTGGTTTCCAGAAGGAAAAAGCGATCTCTAAGAGACGTTTCCAAGGGCAGAGATGGCGGGTCGTAGTGGCCTTTAGAGCAAGTGGGTGGAGAATGCCCCTTTCGGAGGACCACCCTTTGTCCTGCGAGAAGCCTTCTACAATGTATGTGTGGAGGCATCAGGCGGGTGCCGTGTCCATCCCTCAGTGAAAACCCTCTGTCGAGAACAATGTTGCAGGAACGTCTTGCTTACAGAAGTTAGATGTTTTCTCTAGGTCCTTGTGTGATGTGGAGGAGTCTGCCCTAATGGGATCTCTGAGAAACAAGGCTGCGGAGACTGGAAACCATCCCTGCCACCTGGATATCCGAAGACGGAACCCATTTCACGTCGATGTGCGGACGTAGAGGCCAGGGGCCTTGACCTGATGCCCAGAAAGGCGTCTGTGTGTCATACAACGTGGAGCGAACAGTCGAAATCTTCCCGTGTAGAGTCCTGTAGCATGTAGGGTACAAGCACCTGGAGCGGGCCCTCTCCTTCCATCGGAGATAGGAGCCCGTGGCAAATGGCACGTCGAGTTAACATAATTTCTCAAGAGTTCTCAGCCAATTCCAGTATCGGCCTTGAAGGACAGGCAAAGGGCAAAATCCCCGTATTGGACTCCCCAGGATGTGGAGTAAGCAGCTGCCAGGAAACCCAAGTTCCCCTCAACGAGACGCTTTCTCACACAGGGATAAGCACGCATTCGTATCGGCGATATACTTCCTTCTGAGAAGGCGACGTTCCTTGCATATCGTGTTATCAGGAGAGAAAGCTGAAGTCCAGGACATGTGTGGAATTCTAGGGAAGGGGCAAGGTCCTTAGGCCCAGAATAGAGTCTGTGGAGCAGGGCCCTTTTGGATAACCTCAAGGTTCTCAAGTGTGAAGCATTCTGGCTTGCATGTGTCGAACAAACGAAACACGCCCTCTCCCTCTGTCTGTGAAGCAGTGTCAGGGGAATGCCACTTTCCCCTCAGAGGAAGTTTGTTCCCGTGGAGAGCATTCTAATATCTATCGCGAGAGGCATGCGGAAAGTGCCTTAGACTTCGCGGACCAGAAGCCTAGAAATAAAGGAAGATTCACCGTGGAAAAAAAAGCCTTCAAGCGAAACCATTCTAATCAATGTATGTGTTCTCACACTAGGTTAATGCCGTGTCCATGGCTTGGAGAAAGACTTCTGCGGAGGATGCAGTTCCAGCGACACTGTGGCAGTTCCACCGAGAAGGTTCCGAGCCTCTATGTGTGGAGGCATCCTGAGAGTGCCCCAGTCTTCCCTTTGAGGAAAAAGAGGGTGAAGAATACCGCTGCTTGCTAACATCTGGATGCCAGAAGAGAAACGCGATTTCTCCTATAGGTTTAGAAATATAGGACAGGTGGTTTGTCCTTAGGCATAGAATGCAGATGGCCGAGACTGCAATTTTTGAGCCCCATATTTGTCTCCGGCATGAAGCCTACAGGCACGTATGTGGGGCAGCATCAGGAAGGTGCCCTCTAGTTCCGCCGATGGTAAAGGTCTGCTTAGAGGAGTCCGTTGAAAGAAACTCTTGCTTGCCGAAGACGCAAGCCTTTTCCATGTCCGAGTGTAGTCTGGAAGACACTGCCCAAATAGAAATTCATAAACCAGAGAGTGTGGACCATGGAACCCTGAACTGCCAGCTGGATATCTGAGGGTAGAAACACGTTCGTAAGTGTGTGTGGAAGGGCAGGCAGTGGCCTGGATTCGGATGCGAGAGACACATGCGTGGACATTGTAACTTAGAGCAAACAACAAATGTGCTCCCGTGAGAAGCCTGCTGACCGGTAAGTATTGAAGCGTCAGGATGCAGCCCTATCATTCCCACCGTGGACGAAATCTCTGCCTCAGGCACGTCTCAGCGACACCGAGGATCCTTCAGTCCTATACACTGCTAGGCTCTCTGTGTGGAAGTCTCACGAAAGGGCAGTATCGGGACCTCGGAATAAAGAGTTCTGTGGAGATAGCCACTCTCGGCAACCAACGTGGTTCTTCCAAGGGGGAAGTCTCTAGGAAGTATGTGTTACCGTGTCAGGAGAAGGCCATCTTCGCCCATCGTCCAAACATGACTGTGGATGACAGCACGTTCCTGGAACATCTGGTTTCCTGAAGAGAAAGCGATTTCTAGTGTAGGTATGGAGAGACAGGCAAGGTGCCAGTCCCTGTCTGGGAGATCCAAGTCCGTGGAGGGAACAACTTCCGAGCCACAACAAGTTTCTCCCCAAAGGAATCTTTCTATCCCCGGGGTGGGCAAGCTTCAGCGGGGTTCCATATCCCTGGCACTGAGAATCAAGCCTGTGGAGAAGGTCACTGCCCGGGAGCATCTACTTTCTGGTGATCCAAACTGTGGGCACGGAGGTGGAAGGCGAGACTAAGGGGCGTGTCCCTGTCAGGGAGAAAGCAGTCCATGGAGACGGCCACATTCGTGCACAACTCGTTACCTCAAGCCAGAAGCATCATAGCCTATACTGATGAGAAGTAGCAGGATAATTCCTCAAACTCAACTGTGCGAAAATAGACGGAGGGCAATGCCACTTTCCACTAACACCTTGTCTCCAGAAGAGAATTGCGATGTCCAATCCAAAAGCGGGGAAGCCCAAGAGAGGGGCCACAGCCTCAAGCTGAAAAATGGGACTGGGGACATGCACCCTTCAGAGATACGGAAGTCTCTCCAACGACAAGCATTCTAGCACGCATGGGTTGAGGCCTCCTAAACATGCCCCATCCTTCCCTCCGTGAAACGAGTCTCTGGGCGGTACGACTCTCCTCTAAGTGGAAGTTCTCTCCTGCGAGAATCTTTGGAGCACGTTTGCCAAGAGGCACGGCCAAGTGCCATGCTCTTCGCTCAGGTAATGAAGCCTGCGAAGAAAGCAAGTTGCAGTGAAGAACACGCCACTTCCACACAAGGCCTGGGAACAGATCCGTGTGTTTTAACATGAGGAAATGCCGTATCCTCTGTTGGCCGAAGGAACGGTGGGGAGGAGGCCATTTCGGGAACATGGTAGTTTTTCACATCATAAAAATCCAAGCCTCCGTGTGTGCAACGATCACGACAGGGCCATCTACTTTCCTGGGAGATACCAGAAGATGGAGGATTCCGGGGTCCCTCACATCTTGTTTTCCCAAGAGGAAAGCCTTTTCTCGGAGTTGTGAGGAAGTATAGGAAAGGGCGCTTTTCCTTACGATGAAAAACAAGACTGTGGAGAGGGCAAATTTCAGAGCACCCCAAGCATCTCTATTGAGAATCCTGGTCTCCCCTGTGCCTGATCGCATCCGAAAGGTGCCTAATCTTCCCTCAGTGAAAAACGCTCTTTGGAATACAGCGTTCAAGTCACCTCTTGCTTCCTGAAGATACAAAGGTTTCCCAGGCAGGTGTTTGATCAGGAGGAAATATCCCTACACGGATCCCTGGAAAACAAGACGTGGGAATGGTCATCGACACGGCCATCTGGATGCCGGAAGATAGATCCATCTTGAATTCTGTGTGCGGAAGCATAGGCGAGGGCCTAGGACCCTATCCTTAGAAACAAGTCTATGGGGAAGAGAACGTTCAGCACAACGCAGGTGTCCTGCCGCAGATGTGTTCTAGCATGGGTGTGTTCAAGCATCGGGAGAGTTCCATCTCCTTGCGTCTGTTAGACAAGCCTGTGGAGAAGGCCACTTGGCGATAACATATGGTTTGCCGATTTCCAAACGACTTCCAGGAGCGGTGCGGAAGGATAGGCCAGGTAGAATGTCCCCGGTGTTCCAGTAACAATTCTGGGGAAGCACAGGTCCCAGGAAACACAAGTTCCTTCAGAGGAGATGCTTTCTAATACAAATGTCCAGAAGTCTCTGTACATAGCCTACCCTTGCTTCTGGGAGGCAAGTTGGGTGGAATGCGAATTCCACTACCATCTTGTTTCCACAAGAGAGAAATCGAATCATTCCAATATATGCGCTGGAGCCTAGTGTACAGGGCCGATGTCTGGACGCTTTGAGAGAAGAGTGTGGAACAGGCATCATTGAAGAAACCGCCAGATTCTCAAGAGAGGAGCCTTCTAGCATTGGCGGGATTAAGCGACCGAAACATGCATGACCCTTCCCTCTGGGAATAGTGTCTAGGGAATGGCATTTTTCACTCCGAGGAAGATTGTCCCGGTGGGGAGCTCTCTAGGGTGTTGGTCTGGAGGCCAGCGGAGAGGGCCACATATACCTCGCTGAAGAAAACTCTCCGTGAAGAAAGACAGTTTCAGTGAAGGAACGACACTTCCCACCAAATTCCCTGCAACGCACAGATACGTTTTAGCATCTGGAGAGGCCTTATCCTTGCCTTGGATAGAATTCATTTGGGAGTGCCTCTGCTGCCCCGTGCGTGCGTTTTCAAAGGAGCACCGTCCTACCTTATAGGTGTGGGAGTGGGCAAAGTCCTTACCCTGGGAGACAAGTCTGGGAAGCAGGCACCGTTCGGAATACCGCCAGGTTGTCCAGCAAGTGGCGGTCCAGCCTGCATATTCTGCAGCTCCCAAAACACGGACTCTCTTTGGCTCCCTGGACAAATCTCTGGGGAATGCAAAGCTTCCCTCAGAGGAAGCATATCCCAGCGAAACATTTTGTGGCATGTTTCTCTAGAGGTACGGGGATGTGTGGTAGCATTCAGGAGCTGCCGTGTCCTTGGCCGGGAGAAACAATTCCGTGGAGAAGGTGACTTCGGCCCCAATGGGCGTTTCCGATCAAGAAGCTTCCTTAGGCGAAAAGCGTGGAAGCATCACTGTAACGGCACCTTCTTCCCTCTGAGCAGCAGGACGGCAGTCAACCCTAGTATCCAAGAACCTCTGGTTTCCAGAAGGAAAAAGCGATCTCTAAGAGACGTTTCCAAGGGCAGAGATGGCGGGTCGTAGTGGCCTTTAGAAACAAGTGGGTGGAGAATGCCCCTTTCGGAGGACCACCCTTTGCCCTGCGAGAAGCCTTCTACAATGTATGTGTGGAGGCATCAGGCGGGTGCCGTGTCCATCCCTCAGTGAAAACCCTCTGTCGAGAACAATGTTGCAGGAACGTCTTGCTTACAGAAGTTAGATGTTTTCTCTAGGTCCTTGTGTGATGTGGAGGAGTCTGCCCTAATGGGATCTCTGAGAAACAAGGCTGCGGAGACTGGAAACCATCCCTGCCACCTGGATATCCGAAGACGGAAACCATTTCACGTCGATGTGCGGACGTAGAGGCCAGGGGCCTTGACCTGATGCCCAGAAAGGCGTCTGTGTGTCATACAACGTGGAGCGAACAGTCGAAATCTTCCCGTGTAGAGTCCTGTAGCATGTAGTGTACAAGCACCTGGAGCGGGCCCTCTCCTTCCATCGGAGATAGGAGCCCGTGGCAAATGGCACGTCGAGTTAACATAATTTCTCAAGAGTTCTCAGCCAATTCCAGTATCGGCCTTGAAGGGTAGGCAAAGGGCAAAATCCCCGTATTGGACTCCCCAGGATGTGGAGTAAGCAGCTGCCAGGAAACCCAAGTTCCCCTCGACGAGACGCTTTCTCACACAGAGATAAGCACGCATTCGTATGGGCGATATACTTCCTTCTGAGAAGGCGACGTTCCTTGCATATCGTGTTATCAGGAGAGAAAGCTGAAGTCCAGGACATGTGTGGAATTCTAGGGAAGGGGCAAGGTCCTTAGGCCCAGAATAGAGTCTGTGGAGCAGGGCCCTTTTGGATAACCTCAAGGTTCTCAAGTGTGAAGCATTCTGGCTTGCATGTGTCGAACAAACGAAACACGCCCTCTCCCTCTGTCTGTGAAGCAGTGTCAGGGGAATGCCACTTTCCCCTCAGAGGAAGTTTGTTCCCGTGGAGAGCATTCTAATATCTATCGCGAGAGGCATGCGGAAAGTGCCTTAGACTTCGCGGACCAGAAGCCTAGAAATAAAGGAAGATTCACCGTGGAAAAAAAACCTTCAAGCGAAACCATTCTAATCAATGTATGTGTTCTAACACTAGGTTAATGCCGTGTCCATGGCTTGGAGAAAGACTTCTGCGGAGGATGCAGTTCCAGCGACACTGTGGCAGTTCCACCTAGAAGGTTCCGAGCCTCTATGTGTGGAGGCATCCTGAGAGTGCCCCAGTCTTCCCTTTGAGGAAAAAGAGGGTGAAGTATACCGCTGCTTGCTAACATCTGGATGCCAGAAGGGAAACGCGATTTCTCCTATAGGTTTAGAAATATAGGACAGGTGGTTTGTCCTTAGGCATAGAATGCAGATGGCCGAGACTGCAATTTTTGAGCCCCATATTTGTCTCCGGCATGAAGCCTACAGGCACGTATGTGGGGCAGCATCAGGAAGGTGGCCTCTCGTTCCGCCGATGGTAAAGGTCTGCTTAGAGGAGTCCGTTGAAAGAAACTCTTGCTTGCCGAAGACACAAGCCTTTTCCATGTCCGAGTGTAGTCTGGAAGATACTGCCCAAATAGAATTTCATAAACCAGAGAGTGTGGACCATGGAACACTGAACTGCCAGCTGGATATCTGAGGGTAGAAACACGTTCGTAAGTGTGTGTGGAAGGGCAGGCAGTGGCTTGGATTCGGATGCGAGAGACACATGCGTGGACATTGTAACTTAGAGCAAACAACAAATGTGCTCCCGTGAGAAGCCTGCTGGCCGGTAAGGGTTGAAGCGTCAGGATGCAGCCCTATCATTCCCAGCGTGGACGAAATCTCTGCCTCAGGCACGTCTCAGCGACACCGAGGATCCTTCAGTCCTATACACTGCTAGGCTCTCTGTGTGGAAGTCTCACGAAAGGGCAGTATCGGGCCCACGGATAAAGAGTTCTGTGGAGATAGCCACTCTCGGCAACCAACGTGGTTCTTCCAAGGGGGAAGTCTCTAGGAAGTATGTGTTACCGTGTCAGGAGAAGGCCATCTTCGCCCATCGTCCAAACATGACTGTGGATGACGGCACGTTCCTGGAACATCTGGTTTCCTGAAGAGAAAGCGATTTCTAGTGTAGGTATGGAGAGACAGGCAAGGTGCCAGTCCCTGTCTGGGAGATCCAAGTCCGTGGAGGGAACAACTTCCGAGCCACAACAAGTTTCTCCCCAAAGGAATCTTTCTATCCCCGGGGTGGGCAAGCTTCAGCGGGGTTCCGTATCCCTGCCACGGAGAATCAAGCCTGTGGAGAAGGTCACTGCCCGGGAGCATCTACTTTCTGGTGATCCAAACTGTGGGCACGGAGGTGGAAGGCGAGACTAAGGGGCGTGTCCCTGTCAGGGAGAAAGCAGTCCATGGAGACGGCCACATTCGTGCACAACTCGTTCCCTCAAGCCAGAAGCATCATAGCCTATAGTGATGAGAATTAGCAGGATAATTCCTCAAACTCAACTGTGCGAAAATAGACGGAGGGCAATGCCACTTTCCACTAACACCTTGTCTCCAGAAGAGAATTGCGATGTCCAATCCAAAAGCGGGGAAGCCCAAGAGAGGGGCCACAGCCTCAAGCTGAAAAATGGGACTGGGGACATGCACCCTTCAGAGAAACGGAAGTCTCTCCAACGACAAGCATTCTAGCACGCATGGGTTGAGGCCTCCTAAACATGCCCCATCCTTCCCTCCGTGAAACGAGTCTCTGGGCGGTACGACTCTCCTCTAAGTGGAAGTTCTCTCCTGCGAGAATCTTTGGAGCACGTTTGCCAAGAGGCACGGCCAAGTGCCATGCTCTTCGCTCAGGTAATGAAGCCTGCGAAGAAAGCAAGTTGCAGTGAAGAACACGCCACTTCCACACAAGGCCTGGGAACAGATCCGTGTGTTTTAACATGAGGAAATGCCGTATCCTCTGTTGGCCGAAGGAACGGTGGGGAGGAGGCCATTTCGGGAACATGGTAGTTTTTCACATCATAAAAATCCAAGCCTCCGTGTGTGCAACGATCACGACAGGGCCATCTACTTTCCTGGGAGATACCAGAAGATGGAGGATTCCGGGGTCCACTCACATCTTGTTTTCCCAAGAGAAAAGCCTTTTCTCGGAGTTGTGAGGAAGTATAGGAAAGGGGGCTTTTCCTTACGATGAAAAACAAGACTGTGGAGAGGGCAAATTTCAGAGCACCCCAAGCATCTCTATTGAGAATCCTGGTCTCCCCTGTGCCTGATCGCATCCGAAAGGTGCCTAACCTTCCCTCAGTGAAAACACGCTCTTTGGAATACAGCGTTCAAGTCACCTCTTGCTTCCTGAAGATACAAAGATTTCCCAGGCAGGTGTTTGATCAGGAGGAAATATCCCTACACGGAACTTTGGAAAAGAAGACGTGGCAATGGTCATCGGCACGGCCATCTGGATGCCGGAAGATAGATCCATCTTGAATTCTGTGTGCGGAAGCATAGGCGAGGGCCTAGGACCCTATCCTTAGAAACAAGTCTATGGGGAAGAGAACGTTCAGCACAACGCAGCTGTCCTGCCGGAGATGTGTTCTAGCATGGGTGTGTGCAAGCATCGGGAGAGTTCCATCTCCTTGCGTCTGTTAGACAAGCCTGTGGAGAAGGCCACTTGGCGATAACATATGGTTTGCCGATTTCCAAACGACTTCCAGGAGCGGTGCGGAAGGATAGGCCAGGTAGAATGCCCCCGGTGTTCCAGTAACAATTCTGGGGAAGCACAGGTCCCAGGAAACACAAGTTCCTTCAGAGGAGATGCTTTCTAATACATATGTCCAGAAGTCTCTGTACATAGCCTACCCTTGCTTCTGGGAGGCAAGTTGTGTGGAATGCGAATTCCACTACCATCTTGTTTCCACAAGAGAGAAATCGAATCATTCCAATATATGCGCTGGAGCCTAGTGTACAGGGGCGATGTCTGGACGCTTTGAGAGAAGAGTGTGGAACAGGCATCATTGAAGAAACCGCCAGATTCTCAAGAGAGGAGCCTTCTAGCATTGGCGGGATTAAGCGACCGAAACATGCATGACCCTTCCCTCTGGGAATAGTGTCTAGGGAATGGCATTTTTCACTCCGAGGAAGATTGTCCCGGTGGGGAGCTCTCTAGGGTGTTGGTCTGGAGGCCAGCGGAGAGGGCCACATATACCTCGCTGAAGAAAACTCTCCGTGAAGAAAGACAGTTTCAGTGAAGGAACGACACTTCCCACCAAATTCCGTGCAACGCACAGATACGTTTTAGCATCTGGAAAGGCCTTATCCTTGCCTTGGATAGAATTCATTTGGGAGTGCCTCTGCTGCCCCGGCGTGGGTTTTCAAAGGAGCACCGTCCTACCTTATAGGTGTGGGAGTGGGCAAAGTCCTTACCCTGGGAGACAAGTCTGGGAAGCAGGCACCGTTCGGAATACCGCCAGGTTGTCCAGCAAGTGGCGGTCCAGCCTGCATATTCTGCAGCTCCCAAAACACGGACTCTCTTTGGCTCCCTGGACAAATCTCTGGGGAATGCAAAGCTTCCCTCAGAGGAAGCATATCCCAGCGAAACATTTTGTGGCATGTTTCTCTAGAGGTACGGGGATGTGTGGTAGCATTCAGGAGCTGCCGTGTCCTTGGCCGGGAGAAACAATTCCGTGGAGAAGGTGACTTCGGCCCCAATGGGCGTTTCCGATCAAGAAGCTTCCTTAGGCGAAAAGCGTGGAAGCATCACTGTAACGGCACCTTCTTCCCTCTGAGCAGCAGGACGGCAGTCAACCCTAGTATCCAAGAACCTCTGGTTTCCAGAAGGAAAAAGCGATCTCTAAGAGACGTTTCCAAGGGCAGAGATGGCGGGTCGTAGTGGCCTTTAGAGACAAGTGGGTGGAGAATGCCCCTTTCGGAGGACCACCCTTTGTCCTGCGAGAAGCCTTCTACAATGTATGTGTGGAGGCATCAGGCGGGTGCCGTGTCCATCCCTCAGTGAAAACCCTCTGTCGAGAACAATGTTGCAGGAACGTCTTGCTTACAGAAGTTAGATGTTTTCTCTACGTCCTTGTGTGATGTGGAGGAGTCTGCCCTAATGGGATCTCTGAGAAACAAGGCTGCGGAGACTGGAAACCATCCCTGCCACCTGGATATCCGAAGACGGAACCCATTTCACGTCGATGTGCGGACGTAGAGGCCAGGGGCCTTGACCTGATGCCCAGAAAGGCGTCTGTGTGTCATACAACGTGGAGCGAACAGTCGAAATCTTCCCGTGTAGAGTCCTGTAGCATGTAGGGTACAAGCACCTGGAGCGGGCCCTCTCCTTCCATCGGAGATAGGAGCCCGTGGCAAATGGCACGTCGAGTTAACATAATTTCTCAAGAGTTCTCAGCCAATTCCAGTATCGGCCTTGAAGGACAGGCAGAGGGCAAAATCCCCGTATTGGACTCCCCAGGATGTGGAGTAAGCAGCTGCCAGGAAACCCAAGTTCCCCTCAACGAGACGCTTTCTCACACAGGGATAAGCACGCATTCGTATCGGCGATATACTTCCTTCTGAGAAGGCGACGTTCCTTGCATATCGTGTTATCAGGAGAGAAAGCTGAAGTCCAGGACATGTGTGGAATTCTAGGGAAGGGGCAAGGTCCTTAGGCCCAGAATAGAGTCTGTGGGGCAGGGCCCTTTTGGATAACCTCAAGGTTCTCAAGTGTGAAGCATTCTGGCTTGCATGTGTCGAACAAACGAAACACGCCCTCTCCCTCTGTCTGTGAAGCAGTCTCAGGGGAATGCCACTTTCCCCTCAGAGGAAGTTTGTTCCCGTGGAGAGCATTCTAATATCTATCGCGAGAGGCATGCGGAAAGTGCCTTAGACTTCGCGGACCAGAAGCCTAGAAATAAAGGAAGATTCACCGTGGAAAAAAAACCTTCAAGCGAAACCATTCTAATCAATGTATGTGTTCTCACACTAGGTTAATGCCGTGTCCATGGCTTGGAGAAAGACTTCTGCGGAGGATGCAGTTCCAGCGACACTGTGGCAGTTCCACCGAGAAGGTTCCGAGCCTCTATGTGTGGAGGCATCCTGAGAGTGCCCCAGTCTTCCCTTTGAGGATAAAGAGGGTGAAGAATACCGCTGCTTGCTAACATCTGGATGCCAGAAGAGAAACGCGATTTCTCCTATAGGTTTAGAAATATAGGACAGGTGGTTTGTCCTTAGGCATAGAATGCAGATGGCCGAGACTGCAATTTTTGAGCCCCATATTTGTCTCCGGCATGAAGCCTACAGGCACGTATGTGGGGCAGCATCAGGAAGGTGCCCTCTAGTTCCGCCGATGGTAAAGGTCTGCTTAGAGGAGTCCGTTGAAAGAAACTCTTGCTTGCCGAAGACACAAGCCTTTTCCATGTCCGAGTGTAGTCTGGAAGACACTGCCCAAATAGAAATTCATAAACCAGAGAGTGTGGACCATGGAACCCTGAACTGCCAGCTGGATATCTGAGGGTAGAAACACGTTCGTAAGTGTGTGTGGAAGGGCAGGCAGTGGCCTGGATTCGGATGCGAGAGACACATGCGTGGACATTGTAACTTAGAGCAAACAACAAATGTGCTCCCGTGAGAAGCCTGCTGACCGGTAAGTATTGAATCGTCAGGATGCAGCCCTATCATTCCCACCGTGGACGAAATCTCTGCCTCAGGCACGTCTCAGCGACACCGAGGATCCTTCAGTCCTATACACTGCTAGGCTCTCTGTGTGGAAGTCTCACGAAAGGGCAGTATCGGGACCTCGGAATAAAGAGTTCTGTGGAGATAGCCACTCTCGGCAACCAACGTGGTTCTTCCAAGGGGGAAGTCTCTAGGAAGTATGTGTTACCGTGTCAGGAGAAGGCCATCTTCGCCCATCGTCCAAACATGACTGTGGATGACAGCACGTTCCTGGAACATCTGGTTTCCTGAAGAGAAAGCGATTTCTACTGTAGGTATGGAGAGACAGGCAAGGTGCCAGTCCCTGTCTGGGAGATCCAAGTCCGTGGAGGGAACAACTTCCGAGCCACAACAAGTTTCTCCCCAAAGGAATCTTTCTATCCCCGGGGTGGGCAAGCTTCAGCGGGGTTCCATATCCCTGGCACTGAGAATCCAGCCTGTGGAGAAGGTCACTGCCCGGGAGCATCTACTTTCTGGTGATCCAAACTGTGGGCACGGAGGTGGAAGGCGAGACTAAGGGGCGTGTCCCTGTCAGGGAGAAAGCAGTCCATGGAGACGGCCACATTCGTGCACAACTCGTTCCCTCAAGCCAGAAGCATCATAGCCTATAGTGATGAGAATTAGCAGGATAATTCCTCAAACTCAACTGTGCGAAAATAGACGGAGGGCAATGCCACTTTCCACTAACACCTTGTCTCCAGAAGAGAATTGCGATGTCCAATCCAAAAGCGGGGAAGCCCAAGAGAGGGGCCACAGCCTCAAGCTGAAAAATGGGACTGGGGACATGCACCCTTCAGAGATACGGAAGTCTCTCCAACGACAAGCATTCTAGCACGCATGGGTTGAGGCCTCCTAAACATGCCCCATCCTTCCCTCCGTGAAACGAGTCTCTGGGCGGTACGACTCTCCTCTAAGTGGAAGTTCTCTCCTGCGAGAATCTTTGGAGCACGTTTGCCAAGAGGCACGGCCAAGTGCCATGCTCTTCGCTCAGGTAATGAAGCCTGCGAAGAAAGCAAGTTGCAGTGAAGAACACGCCACTTCCACACAAGGCCTGGGAACAGATCCGTGTGTTTTAACATGAGGAAATGCCGTATCCTCTGTTGGCCGAAGGAACGGTGGGGAGGAGGCCATTTCGGGAACATGGTAGTTTTTCACATCATAAAAATCCTAGCCTCCGTGTGTGCAACGATCACGACAGGGCCATCTACTTTCCTGGGAGATACCAGAAGATGGAGGATTCCGGGGTCCCTCACATCTTGTTTTCCCAAGAGGAAAGCCTTTTCTCGGAGTTGTGAGGAAGTATAGGAAAGGGCGCTTTTCCTTACGATGAAAAACAAGACTGTGGAGAGGGCAAATTTCAGAGCACCCCAAGCATCTCTATTGAGAATCCTGGTCTCCCCTGTGCCTGATCGCATCCGAAAGGTGCCTAATCTTCCCTCAGTGAAAAACGCTCTTTGGAATACAGCGTTCAAGTCACCTCTTGCTTCCTGAAGATACAAAGGTTTCCCAGGCAGGTGTTTGATCAGGAGGAAATATTCCTACACGGATCCCTGGAAAACAAGACGTGGGAATGGTCATCGACACGGCCATCTGGATGCCGGAAGATAGATCCATCTTGAATTCTGTGTGCGGAAGCATAGGCGAGGGCCTAGGACCCTATCCTTAGAAACAAGTCTATGGGGAAGAGAACGTTCAGCACAACGCAGGTGTCCTGCCGCAGATGTGTTCTAGCATGGGTGTGTTCAAGCATCGGGAGAGTTCCATCTCCTTGCGTCTGTTAGACAAGCCTGTGGAGAAGGCCACTTGGCGATAACATATGGTTTGCCGATTTCCAAACGACTTCCAGGAGCGGTGCGGAAGGATAGGCCAGGTAGAATGTCCCCGGTGTTCCAGTAACAATTCTGGGGAAGCACAGGTCCCAGGAAACACAAGTTCCTTCAGAGGAGATGCTTTCTAATACAAATGTCCAGAAGTCTCTGTACATAGCCTACCCTTGCTTCTGGGAGGCAAGTTGGGTGGAATGCGAATTCCACTACCATCTTGTTTCCACAAGAGAGAAATCGAATCATTCCAATATATGCGCTGGAGCCTAGTGTACAGGGCCGATGTCTGGACGCTTTGAGAGAAGAGTGTGGAACAGGCATCATTGAAGAAACCGCCAGATTCTCAAGAGAGGAGCCTTCTAGCATTGGCGGGATTAAGCGACCGAAACATGCATGACCCTTCCCTCTGGGAATAGTGTCTAGGGAATGGCATTTTTCACTCCGAGGAAGATTGTCCCGGTGGGGAGCTCTCTAGGGTGTTGGTCTGGAGGCCAGCGGAGAGGGCCACATATACCTCGCTGAAGAAAACTCTCCGTGAAGAAAGACAGTTTCAGTGAAGGAAAGACACTTCCCACCAAATTCCCTGCAACGCACAGATACGTTTTAGCATCTGGAGAGGCCTTATCCTTGCCTTGGATAGAATTCATTTGGGAGTGCCTCTGCTGCCCCGTGCGTGCGTTTTCAAAGGAGCACCGTCCTACCTTATAGGTGTGGGAGTGGGCAAAGTCCTTACCCTGGGAGACAAGTCTGGGAAGCAGGCACCGTTCGGAATACCGCCAGGTTGTCCAGCAAGTGGCGGTCCAGCCTGCATATTCTGCAGCTCCCAAAACACGGACTCTCTTTGGCTCCCTGGACAAATCTCTGGGGAATGCAAAGCTTCCCTCAGAGGAAGCATATCCCAGCGAAACATTTTGTGGCATGTTTCTCTAGAGGTACGGGGATGTGTGGTAGCATTCAGGAGCTGCCGTGTCCTTGGCCGGGAGAAACAATTCCGTGGAGAAGGTGACTTCGGCCCCAATGGGCGTTTCCGATCAAGAAGCTTCCTTAGGCGAAAAGCGTGGAAGCATCACTGTAACGGCACCTTCTTCCCTCTGAGCAGCAGGACGGCAGTCAACCCTAGTATCCAAGAACATCTGGTTTCCAGAAGGAAAAAGCGATCTCTAAGAGACGTTTCCAAGGGCAGAGATGGCGGGTCGTAGTGGCCTTTAGAAACAAGTGGGTGGAGAATGCCCCTTTCGGAGGACCACCCTTTGCCCTGCGAGAAGCCTTCTACAATGTATGTGTGGAGGCATCAGGCGGGTGCCGTGTCCATCCCTCAGTGAAAACCCTCTGTCGAGAACAATGTTGCAGGAACGTCTTGCTTACAGAAGTTAGATGTTTTCTCTAGGTCCTTGTGTGATGTGGAGGAGTCTGCCCTAATGGGATCTCTGAGAAACAAGGCTGCGGAGACTGGAAACCATCCCTGCCACCTGGATATCCGAAGACGGAAACCATTTCACGTCGATGTGCGGACGTAGAGGCCAGGGGCCTTGACCTGATGCCCAGAAAGGCGTCTGTGTGTCATACAACGTGGAGCGAACAGTCGAAATCTTCCCGTGTAGAGTCCTGTAGCATGTAGTGTACAAGCACCTGGAGCGGGCCCTCTCCTTCCATCGGAGATAGGAGCCCGTGGCAAATGGCACGTCGAGTTAACATAATTTCTCAAGAGTTCTCAGCCAATTCCAGTATCGGCCTTGAAGGGTAGGGAAAGGGCAAAATCCCCGTATTGGACTCCCCAGGATGTGGAGTAAGCAGCTGCCAGGAAACCCAAGTTCCCCTCGACGAGACGCTTTCTCACACAGAGATAAGCACGCATTCGTATGGGCGATATACTTCCTTCTGAGAAGGCGACGTTCCTTGCATATCGTGTTATCAGGAGAGAAAGCTGAAGTCCAGGACATGTGTGGAATTCTAGGAAAGGGGCAAGGTCCTTAGGCCCAGAATAGAGTCTGTGGAGCAGGGCCCTTTTGGATAACCTCAAGGTTCTCAAGTGTGAAGCATTCTGGCTTGCATGTGTCGAACAAACGAAACACGCCCTCTCCCTCTGTCTGTGAAGCAGTCTCAGGGGAATGCCACTTTCCCCTCAGAGGAAGTTTGTTCCCGTGGAGAGCATTCTAATATCTATCGCGAGAGGCATGCGGAAAGTGCCTTAGACTTCGCGGACCAGAAGCCTAGAAATAAAGGAAGATTCACCGTGGAAAAAAAACCTTCAAGCGAAACCATTCTAATCAATGTATGTGTTCTCACACTAGGTTAATGCCGTGTCCATGGCTTGGAGAAAGACTTCTGCGGAGGATGCAGTTCCAGCGACACTGTGGCAGTTCCACCGAGAAGGTTCCGAGCCTCTATGTGTGGAGGCATCCTGAGAGTGCCCCAGTCTTCCCTTTGAGGATAAAGAGGGTGAAGAATACCGCTGCTTGCTAACATCTGGATGCCAGAAGAGAAACGCGATTTCTCCTATAGGTTTAGAAATATAGGACAGGTGGTTTGTCCTTAGGCATAGAATGCAGATGGCCGAGACTGCAATTTTTGAGCCCCATATTTGTCTCCGGCATGAAGCCTACAGGCACGTATGTGGGGCAGCATCAGGAAGGTGCCCTCTAGTTCCGCCGGTGGTAAAGGTCTGCTTAGAGGAGTCCGCTGAAAGAAACTCTTGCTTGCCGAAGACACAAGCCTTTTCCATGTCCGAGTGTAGTCTGGAAGACACTGCCCAAATAGAAATGCATAAACCAGAGAGTGTGGACCATGGAACACTGAACTGCCAGCTGGATATCTGAGGGTAGAAACACGTTCGTAAGTGTGTGTGGAAGGGCAGGCAGTGGCCTGGATTCGGATGCGAGAGACACATGCGTGGACATTGTAACTTAGAGCAAACAACAAATGTGCTCCCGTGAGAAGCCTGCTGGCCGGTAAGGGTTGAAGCGTCAGGATGCAGCCCTATCATTCCCAGCGTGGACGAAATCTCTGCCTCAGGCACGTCTCAGCGACACCGAGGATCCTTCAGTCCTATACACTGCTAGGCTCTCTGTGTGGAAGTCTCACGAAAGGGCAGTATCGGGCCCACGGATAAAGAGTTCTGTGGAGATAGCCACTCTCGGCAACCAACGTGGTTCTTCCAAGGGGGAAGTCTCTAGGAAGTATGTGTTACCGTGTCAGGAGAAGGCCATCTTCGCCCATCGTCCAAACATGACTGTGGATGACCGCACGTTCCTGGAACATCTGGTTTCCTGAAGAGAAAGCGATTTCTAATGTAGGTATGGAGAGACAGGCAAGGTGCCAGTCCCTGTCTGGGAGATCCAAGTCCGTGGAGGGAACAACTTCCGAGCCACAACAAGTTTCTCCCCAAAGGAATCTTTCTATCCCCGGGGTGGGCAAGCTTCAGCGGGGTTCCATATCCCTGCCACTGAGAATCAAGCCTGTGGAGAAGGTCACTGCCCGGGAGCATCATCCTTCTAGTGATCCAAACTGTGGGCACGGAGGTGGAAGGCGAGACTAAGGGGCGTGTCCCTGTCAGGGTGAAAGCAGTCCATGGAGACGGCCACATTCGTGCACATTTCGTTCCCTCAAGCCAGAAGCATCATAGCCTATACTGATGAGAAGTAGCAGGATAATTCCTCAAACTCAACTCTGCGAAAATAGACGGAGGGCAAGGACACTTTCCACTAACACCTTGTCTCCAGAAGAGAATTGCGATGTCCAATCCAAAAGCGGGGAAGCCCAAGAGAGGGGCCACAGCCTCAAGCTGAAAAATGGGGCTGGGGACATGCACCCTTCAGAGAAACGGAAGTCTCTCCAACGACAAGCATTCTAGCACGCATGGGTTGAGGCCTCCTAAACATGCCCCATCATTCCCTCCGTGAAACGAGTCTCTGGGCGGTGCGACTCTCCTCTAAGTGGAAGTTCTCTCCTGCGAGAATCTTTGGAGCACGTTTGCCAAGAGGCACGGCCAAGTGCCATGCTCTTCGCTCAGATAATGAAGCCTGCGAAGAAAGCAAGTTGCAGTGAAGAACACGACACTTCCACACAAACGCCTCGGAACAGATCCGTGTGTTGTAACATGAGGAAATGCCGTATCCTCTGTTGGCCGAAGGAACGGTGGGGAGGAGGCCATTTCGGGAACATGGTAGTTTTTCACATCATAAAAATCCAAGCCTCCGTGTGTGCAACGATCACGACAGGGCCATCTACTTTCCTGGGAGATACCGGAAGATGGAGGATTCCGGGGTCCACTCCCTTGTTTTCCCAAGAGAAAAGCCTTTTCTCGGAGTTGTGAGGAAGTATAGGAAAGGGGGCTTTTCCTTACGATGAAAAACAAGACTGTGGAGAGGGCAAATTTCAGAGCACCCCAAGCATCTCTATTGAGAATCCTGGTCTCCCCTGTGCCTGATCGCATCCGAAAGGTGCCTAACCTTCCCTCAGTGAAAACACGCTCTTTGGAATACAGCGTTCAAGTCACCTCTTGCTTCCTGAAGATACAAAGATTTCCCAGGCAGGTGTTTGATCAGGAGGAAATATCCCTACACGGAACTTTGGAAAAGAACACGTGGCAATGGTCATCGGCACGGCCATCTGGATGCCGGAAGATAGATCCATCTTGAATTCTGTGTGCGGAAGCATAGGCGAGGGCCTAGGACCCTATCCTTAGAAACAAGTCTATGGGGAAGAGAACGTTCAGCACAACACAGCTGTCCTGCCGGAGATGTGTTCTAGCATGGGTGTGTGCAAGCATCGGGAGAGTTCCATCTCCTTGCGTCTGTTAGACAAGCCTGTGGAGAAGGCCACTTGGCGATAACATATGGTTTGCCGATTTCCAAACGACTTCCAGGAGCGGTGCGGAAGGATAGGCCAGGTAGAATGCCCCCGGTGTTCCAGTAACAATTCTGGGGAAGCACAGGTCCCAGGAAACACAAGTTCCTTCAGAGGAGATGCTTTCTAATACATATGTCCAGAAGTCTCTGTACATAGCCTACCCTTGCTTCTGGGAGGCAAGTTGGGTGGAATGCGAATTCCACTACCATCTTGTTTCCACAAGAGAGAAATCGAATCATTCCAATATATGCGCTGGAGCCTAGTGTACAGGGGCGATGTCTGGACGCTTTGAGAGAAGAGTGTGGAACAGGCATCATTGAAGAAACCGCCAGATTCTCAAGAGAGGAGCCTTCTAGCATTGGCGGGATTAAGCGACCGAAACATGCATGACCCTTCCCTCTGGGAATAGTGTCTAGGGAATGGCATTTTTCACTCCGAGGAAGATTGTCCCGGTGGGGAGCTCTCTAGGGTGTTGGTCTGGAGGCCAGCGGAGAGGGCCACATATACCTCGCTGAAGAAAACTCTCCGTGAAGAAAGACAGTTTCAGTGAAGGAACGACACTTCCCACCAAATTCCCTGCAACGCACAGATACGTTTTAGCATCTGGAAAGGCCTTATCCTTGCCTTGGATAGAATTCATTTGGGAGTGCCTCTGCTGCCCCGGCGTGGGTTTTCAAAGGAGCACCGTCCTACCTTATAGGTGTGGGAGTGGGCAAAGTCCTTACCCTGGGAGACAAGTCTGGGAAGCAGGCACCGTTCGGAATACCGCCAGGTTGTCCAGCAAGTGGCGGTCCAGCCTGCATATTCTGCAGCTCCCAAAACACGGACTCTCTTTGGCTCCCTGGACAAATCTCTGGGGAATGCAAAGCTTCCCTCAGAGGAAGCATATCCCAGCGAAACATTTTGTGGCATGTTTCTCTAGAGGTACGGGGATGTGTGGTAGCATTCAGGAGCTGCCGTGTCCTTGGCCGGGAGAAACAATTCCGTGGAGAAGGTGACTTCGGCCCCAATGGGCGTTTCCGATCAAGAAGCTTCCTTAGGCGAAAAGCGTGGAAGCATCACTGTAACGGCACCTTCTTCCCTCTGAGCAGCAGGACGGCAGTCAACCCTAGTATCCAAGAACCTCTGGTTTCCAGAAGGAAAAAGCGATCTCTAAGAGACGTTTCCAAGGGCAGAGATGGCGGGTCGTAGTGGCCTTTAGAGACAAGTGGGTGGAGAATGCCCCTTTCGGAGGACCACCCTTTGTCCTGCGAGAAGCCTTCTACAATGTATGTGTGGAGGCATCAGGCGGGTGCCGTGTCCATCCCTCAGTGAAAACCCTCTGTCGAGAACAATGTTGCAGGAACGTCTTGCTTACAGAAGTTAGATGTTTTCTCTACGTCCTTGTGTGATGTGGAGGAGTCTGCCCTAATGGGATCTCTGAGAAACAAGGCTGCGGAGACTGGAAACCATCCCTGCCACCTGGATATCCGAAGACGGAACCCATTTCACGTCGATGTGCGGACGTAGAGGCCAGGGGCCTTGACCTGATGCCCAGAAAGGCGTCTGTGTGTCATACAACGTGGAGCGAACAGTCGAAATCTTCCCGTGTAGAGTCCTGTAGCATGTAGGGTACAAGCACCTGGAGCGGGCCCTCTCCTTCCATCGGAGATAGGAGCCCGTGGCAAATGGCACGTCGAGTTAACATAATTTCTCAAGAGTTCTCAACCAATTCCAGTATCGGCCTTGAAGGACAGGCAGAGGGCAAAATCCCCGTATTGGACTCCCCAGGATGTGGAGTAAGCAGCTGCCAGGAAACCCAAGTTCCCCTCAACGAGACGCTTTCTCACACAGGGATAAGCACGCATTCGTATCGGCGATATACTTCCTTCTGAGAAGGCGACGTTCCTTGCATATCGTGTTATCAGGAGAGAAAGCTGAAGTCCAGGACATGTGTGGAATTCTAGGGAAGGGGCAAGGTCCTTAGGCCCAGAATAGAGTCTGTGGAGCAGGGCCCTTTTGGATAACCTCAAGGTTCTCAAGTGTGAAGCATTCTGGCTTGCATGTGTCGAACAAACGAAACACGCCCTCTCCCTCTGTCTGTGAAGCAGTCTCAGGGGAATGCCACTTTCCCCTCAGAGGAAGTTTGTTCCCGTGGAGAGCATTCTAATATCTATCGCGAGAGGCATGCGGAAAGTGCCTTAGACTTCGCGGACCAGAAGCCTAGAAATAAAGGAAGATTCACCGTGGAAAAAAAACCTTCAAGCGAAACCATTCTAATCAATGTATGTGTTCTAACACTAGGTTAATGTCGTGTCCATGGCTTGGAGAAAGACTTCTGCGGAGGATGCAGTTCCAGCGACACTGTGGCAGTTCCACCGAGAAGGTTCCGAGCCTCTATGTGTGGAGGCATCCTGAGAGTGCCCCAGTCTTCCCTTTGAGGAAAAAGAGGGTGAAGAATACCGCTGCTTGCTAACATCTGGATGCCAGAAGAGAAACGCGATTTCTCCTATAGGTTTAGAAATATAGGACAGGTGGTTTGTCCTTAGGCATAGAATGCAGATGGCCGAGACTGCAATTTTTGAGCCCCATATTTGTCTCCGGCATGAAGCCTCCAGGCACGTATGTGGGGCAGCATCAGGAAGGTGGCCTCTAGTTCCGCCGATGGTAAAGGTCTGCTTAGAGGAGTCCGTTGAAAGAAACTCTTGCTTGCCGAAGACACAAGCCTTTTCCATGTCCGAGTGTAGTCTGGAAGACACTGCCCAAATAGAAATTCATAAACCAGAGAGTGTGGACCATGGAACCCTGAACTGCCAGCTGGATATCTGAGGGTAGAAACACGTTCGTAAGTGTGTGTGGAAGGGCAGGCAGTGGCCTGGATTCGGATGCGAGAGACACATGCGTGGACATTGTAACTTAGAGCAAACAACAAATGTGCTCCCGTGAGAAGCCTGCTGACCGGTAAGTATTGAAGCGTCAGGATGCAGCCCTATCATTCCCACCGTGGACGAAATCTCTGCCTCAGGCACGTCTCAGCGACACCGAGGATCCTTCAGTCCTATACACTGCTAGGCTCTCTGTGTGGAAGTCTCACGAAAGGGCAGTATCGGGACCTCGGAATAAAGAGTTCTGTGGAGATAGCCACTCTCGGCAACCAACGTGGTTCTTCCAAGGGGGAAGTCTCTAGGAAGTATGTGTTACCGTGTCAGGAGAAGGCCATCTTCGCCCATCGTCCAAACATGACTGTGGATGACCGCACGTTCCTGGAACATCTGGTTTCCTGAAGAGAAAGCGATTTCTAGTGTAGGTATGGAGAGACAGGCAAGGTGCCAGTCCCTGTCTGGGAGATCCAAGTCCGTGGAGGGAACAACTTCCGAGCCACAACAAGTTTCTCCCCAAAGGAATCTTTCTATCCCCGGGGTGGGCAAGCTTCAGCGGGGTTCCATATCCCTGCCACTGAGAATCAAGCCTGTGGAGAAGGTCACTGCCCGGGAGCATCATCCTTCTGGTGATCCAAACTGTGGGCACGGAGGTGGAAGGCGAGACTAAGGGGCGTGTCCCTGTCAGGGTGAAAGCAGTCCATGGAGACGGCCACATTCGTGCACATTTCGTTCCCTCAAGCCAGAAGCATCATAGCCTATACTGATGAGAAGTAGCAGGATAATTCCTCAAACTCAACTCTGCGAAAATAGACGGAGGGCAAGGACACTTTCCACTAACACCTTGTCTCCAGAAGAGAATTGCGATGTCCAATCCAAAAGCGGGGAAGCCCAAGAGAGGGGCCACAGCCTCAAGCTGAAAAATGGGGCTGGGGACATGCACCCTTCAGAGAAACGGAAGTCTCTCCAACGACAAGCATTCTAGCACGCATGGGTTGAGGCCTCCTAAACATGCCCCATCCTTCCCTCCGTGAAACGAGTCTCTGGGCGGTGCGACTCTCCTCTAAGTGGAAGTTCTCTCCTGCGAGAATCTTTGGAGCACGTTTGCCAAGAGGCACGGCCAAGTGCCATGCTCTTCGCTCAGATAATGAAGCCTGCGAAGAAAGCAAGTTGCAGTGAAGAACACGACACTTCCACACAAACGCCTCGGAACAGATCCGTGTGTTGTAACATGAGGAAATGCCGTATCCTCTGTTGGCCGAAGGAACGGTGGGGAGGAGGCCATTTCGGGAACATGGTAGTTTTTCACATCATAAAAATCCAAGCCTCCGTGTGTGCAACGATCACGACAGGGCCATCTACTTTCCTGGGAGATACCGGAAGATGGAGGATTCCGGGGTCCACTCACATCTTGTTTTCCCAAGAGAAAAGCCTTTTCTCGGAGTTGTGAGGAAGTATAGGAAAGGGGGCTTTTCCTTACGATGAAAAACAAGACTGTGGAGAGGGCAAATTTCAGAGCACCCCAAGCATCTCTATTGAGAATCCTGGTCTCCCCTGTGCCTGATCGCATCCGAAAGGTGCCTAACCTTCCCTCAGTGAAAACACGCTCTTTGGAATACAGCGTTCAAGTCACCTCTTGCTTCCTGAAGATACAAAGATTTCCCAGGCAGGTGTTTGATCAGGAGGAAATTTCCCTACACGGATCCCTGGAAAACAAGACGTGGGAATGGTCATCGACACGGCCATCTGGATGCCGGAAGATAGATCCATCTTGAAATCTGTGTGCGGAAGCATAGGCGAGGGCCTAGGACCCTATCCTTAGAAACAAGTCTATGGGGAAGGGAACGTTCAGCACAACGCAGCTGTCCTGCCGGAGATGTGTTCTAGCATGGGTGTGTGCAAGCATCGGGAGAGTTCCATCTCCTTGCGTCTGTTAGACAAGCCTGTGGAGAAGGCCACTTGGCGATAACATATGGTTTGCCGATTTCCAAACGACTTCCAGGAGCGGTGCGGAAGGATAGTCCAGGTAGAATGTCCCCGGTGTTCCAGTAACAATTCTGGGGAAGCACAGGTCCCAGGAAACACAAGTCCCTTCAGAGGAGATGCTTTCTAATACATATGTCCAGAAGTCTCTGTACATAGCCTACCCTTGCTTCTGGGAGGCAAGTTGGGTGGAATGCGAATTCCACTACCATCTTGTTTCCACAAGAGAGAAATCGAATCATTCCAATATATGCGCTGGAGCCTAGTGTACAGGGACGATGTCTGGACGCTTTGAGAGAAGAGTGTGGAACAGGCATCATTGAAGAAACCGCCAGATTCTCAAGAGAGGAGCCTTCTAGCATTGGCGGGATTAAGCGACCGAAACATGCATGACCCTTCCCTCTGGGAATAGTGTCTAGGGAATGGCATTTTTCACTCCGAGGAAGATTGTCCCGGTGGGGAGCTCTCTAGGGTGTTGGTCTGGAGGCCAGCGGAGAGGGCCACATATACCTCGCTGAAGAAAACTCTCCGTGAAGAAAGACAGTTTCAGTGAAGGAACGACACTTCCCACCAAATTCCCTGCAACGCACAGAAACGTTTTAGCATCTGGAAAGGCCTTATCCTTGCCTTGGATAGAATTCATTTGGGAGTGCCTCTGCTGCCCCGGCGTGGGTTTTCAAAGGAGCACCGTCCTACCTTATAGGTGTGGGAGTGGGCAAAGTCCTTACCCTGGGAGACAAGTCTGTGAAGCAGGCACCGTTCGGAATACCGCCAGGTTGCCCAGCAAGTGGCGGTCCAGCCTGCATATTCTGCAGCTCCCAAAACACGGACTCTCTTTGGCTCCCTGGACAAATCTCTGGGGAATGCAAAGCTTCCCTCAGAGGAAGCATATCCCAGCGAAACATTTTGTGGCATGTTTCTCTAGAGGTACGGGGATGTGTGGTAGCATTCAGGAGCTGCCGTGTCCTTGGCCGGGAGAAACAATTCCGTGGAGAAGGTGACTTCGGCCCCAATGGGCGTTTCCGATCAAGAAGCTTCCTTAGGCGAAAAGCGTGGAAGCATCACTGTAACGGCACCTTCTTCCCTCTGAGCAGCAGGACGGCAGTCAACCCTAGTATCCAGGAACCTCTGGTTTCCAGAAGGAAAAAGCGATCTCTAAGAGACGTTTCCAAGGGCAGAGATGGCGGGTCGTAGTGGCCTTTAGAAACAAGTGGGTGGAGAATGCCCCTTTCGGAGGACCAACCTTTGCCCTGCGAGAAGCCTTCTACAATGTATGTGTGGAGGCATCAGGCGGGTGCCGTGTCCATCCCTCAGTGAAAACCCTCTGTCGAGAACAATGTTGCAGGAACGTCTTGCTTACAGAAGTTAGATGTTTTCTCTAGGTCCTTGTGTGATGTGGAGGAGTCTGCCCTAATGGGATCTCTGAGAAACAAGGCTGCGGAGACTGGAAACCATCCCTGCCACCTGGATATCCGAAGACGGAAACCATTTCACGTCGATGTGCGGACGTAGAGGCCAGGGGCCTTGACCTGATGCCCAGAAAGGCGTCCGTCTGTCATACAACGTGGAGCGAACAGTCGAAATCTTCCCGTGTAGAGTCCTGTAGCATGTAGTGTACAAGCACCTGGAGCGGGCCCTCTCCTTCCATCGGAGATAGGAGCCCGTGGCAAATGGCACGTCGAGTTAACATAATTTCTCAAGAGTTCTCAGCCAATTCCAGTATCGGCCTTGAAGGGTAGGCAAAGGGCAAAATCCCCGTATTGGACTCCCCAGGATGTGGAGTAAGCAGCTGCCAGGAAACCCAAGTTCCCCTCGACGAGACGCTTTCTCACACAGAGATAAGCACGCATTCGTATGGGCGATATACTTCCTTCTGAGAAGGCGACGTTCCTTGCATATCGTGTTATCAGGAGAGAAAGCTGAAGTCCAGGACATGTGTGGAATTCTAGGAAAGGGGCAAGGTCCTTAGGCCCAGAATAGAGTCTGTGGAGCAGGGCCCTTTTGGATAACCTCAAGGTTCTCAAGTGTGAAGCATTCTGGCTTGCATGTGTCGAACAAACGAAACACGCCCTCTCCCTCTGTCTGTGAAGCAGTCTCAGGGGAATGCCACTTTCCCCTCAGAGGAAGTTTGTTCCCGTGGAGAGCATTCTAATATCTATCGCGAGAGGCATGCGGAAAGTGCCTTAGACTTCGCGGACCAGAAGCCTAGAAATAAAGGAAGATTCACCGTGGAAAAAAAACCTTCAAGCGAAACCATTCTAATCAATGTATGTGTTCTCACACTAGGTTAATGCCGTGTCCATGGCTTGGAGAAAGACTTCTGCGGAGGATGCAGTTCCAGCGACACTGTGGCAGTTCCACCGAGAAGGTTCCGAGCCTCTATGTGTGGAGGCATCCTGAGAGTGCCCCAGTCTTCCCTTTGAGGATAAAGAGGGTGAAGAATACCGCTGCTTGCTAACATCTGGATGCCAGAAGAGAAACGCGATTTCTCCTATAGGTTTAGAAATATAGGACAGGTGGTTTGTCCTTAGGCATAGAATGCAGATGGCCGAGACTGCAATTTTTGAGCCCCATATTTGTCTCCGGCATGAAGCCTACAGGCACGTATGTGGGGCAGCATCAGGAAGGTGCCCTCTAGTTCCGCCGGTGGTAAAGGTCTGCTTAGAGGAGTCCGCTGAAAGAAACTCTTGCTTGCCGAAGACACAAGCCTTTTCCATGTCCGAGTGTAGTCTGGAAGACACTGCCCAAATAGAAATGCATAAACCAGAGAGTGTGGACCATGGAACACTGAACTGCCAGCTGGATATCTGAGGGTAGAAACACGTTCGTAAGTGTGTGTGGAAGGGCAGGCAGTGGCCTGGATTCGGATGCGAGAGACACATGCGTGGACATTGTAACTTAGAGCAAACAACAAATGTGCTCCCGTGAGAAGCCTGCTGGCCGGTAAGGGTTGAAGCGTCAGGATGCAGCCCTATCATTCCCAGCGTGGACGAAATCTCTGCCTCAGGCACGTCTCAGCGACACCGAGGATCCTTCAGTCCTATACACTGCTAGGCTCTCTGTGTGGAAGTCTCACGAAAGGGCAGTATCGGGCCCACGGATAAAGAGTTCTGTGGAGATAGCCACTCTCGGCAACCAACGTGGTTCTTCCAAGGGGGAAGTCTCTAGGAAGTATGTGTTACCGTGTCAGGAGAAGGCCATCTTCGCCCATCGTCCAAACATGACTGTGGATGACCGCACGTTCCTGGAACATCTGGTTTCCTGAAGAGAAAGCGATTTCTAATGTAGGTATGGAGAGACAGGCAAGGTGCCAGTCCCTGTCTGGGAGATCCAAGTCCGTGGAGGGAACAACTTCCGAGCCACAACAAGTTTCTCCCCAAAGGAATCTTTCTATCCCCGGGGTGGGCAAGCTTCAGCGGGGTTCCATATCCCTGCCACTGAGAATCAAGCCTGTGGAGAAGGTCACTGCCCGGGAGCATCATCCTTCTAGTGATCCAAACTGTGGGCACGGAGGTGGAAGGCGAGACTAAGGGGCGTGTCCCTGTCAGGGTGAAAGCAGTCCATGGAGACGGCCACATTCGTGCACATTTCGTTCCCTCAAGCCAGAAGCATCATAGCCTATACTGATGAGAAGTAGCAGGATAATTCCTCAAACTCAACTCTGCGAAAATAGACGGAGGGCAAGGACACTTTCCACTAACACCTTGTCTCCAGAAGAGAATTGCGATGTCCAATCCAAAAGCGGGGAAGCCCAAGAGAGGGGCCACAGCCTCAAGCTGAAAAATGGGGCTGGGGACATGCACCCTTCAGAGAAACGGAAGTCTCTCCAACGACAAGCATTCTAGCACGCATGGGTTGAGGCCTCCTAAACATGCCCCATCATTCCCTCCGTGAAACGAGTCTCTGGGCGGTGCGACTCTCCTCTAAGTGGAAGTTCTCTCCTGCGAGAATCTTTGGAGCACGTTTGCCAAGAGGCACGGCCAAGTGCCATGCTCTTCGCTCAGATAATGAAGCCTGCGAAGAAAGCAAGTTGCAGTGAAGAACACGACACTTCCACACAAACGCCTCGGAACAGATCCGTGTGTTGTAACATGAGGAAATGCCGTATCCTCTGTTGGCCGAAGGAACGGTGGGGAGGAGGCCATTTCGGGAACATGGTAGTTTTTCACATCATAAAAATCCAAGCCTCCGTGTGTGCAACGATCACGACAGGGCCATCTACTTTCCTGGGAGATACCGGAAGATGGAGGATTCCGGGGTCCACTCACATCTTGTTTTCCCAAGAGAAAAGCCTTTTCTCGGAGTTGTGAGGAAGTATAGGAAAGGGGGCTTTTCCTTACGATGAAAAACAAGACTGTGGAGAGGGCAAATTTCAGAGCACCCCAAGCATCTCTATTGAGAATCCTGGTCTCCCCTGTGCCTGATCGCATCCGAAAGGTGCCTAACCTTCCCTCAGTGAAAACACGCTCTTTGGAATACAGCGTTCAAGTCACCTCTTGCTTCCTGAAGATACAAAGATTTCCCAGGCAGGTGTTTGATCAGGAGGAAATATCCCTACACGGAACTTTGGAAAAGAACACGTGGCAATGGTCATCGGCACGGCCATCTGGATGCCGGAAGATAGATCCATCTTGAATTCTGTGTGCGGAAGCATAGGCGAGGGCCTAGGACCCTATCCTTAGAAACAAGTCTATGGGGAAGAGAACGTTCAGCACAACACAGCTGTCCTGCCGGAGATGTGTTCTAGCATGGGTGTGTGCAAGCATCGGGAGAGTTCCATCTCCTTGCGTCTGTTAGACAAGCCTGTGGAGAAGGCCACTTGGCGATAACATATGGTTTGCCGATTTCCAAACGACTTCCAGGAGCGGTGCGGAAGGATAGGCCAGGTAGAATGCCCCCGGTGTTCCAGTAACAATTCTGGGGAAGCACAGGTCCCAGGAAACACAAGTTCCTTCAGAGGAGATGCTTTCTAATACATATGTCCAGAAGTCTCTGTACATAGCCTACCCTTGCTTCTGGGAGGCAAGTTGGGTGGAATGCGAATTCCACTACCATCTTGTTTCCACAAGAGAGAAATCGAATCATTCCAATATATGCGCTGGAGCCTAGTGTACAGGGGCGATGTCTGGACGCTTTGAGAGAAGAGTGTGGAACAGGCATCATTGAAGAAACCGCCAGATTCTCAAGAGAGGAGCCTTCTAGCATTGGCGGGATTAAGCGACCGAAACATGCATGACCCTTCCCTCTGGGAATAGTGTCTAGGGAATGGCATTTTTCACTCCGAGGAAGATTGTCCCGGTGGGGAGCTCTCTAGGGTGTTGGTCTGGAGGCCAGCGGAGAGGGCCACATATACCTCGCTGAAGAAAACTCTCCGTGAAGAAAGACAGTTTCAGTGAAGGAACGACACTTCCCACCAAATTCCCTGCAACGCACAGATACGTTTTAGCATCTGGAAAGGCCTTATCCTTGCCTTGGATAGAATTCATTTGGGAGTGCCTCTGCTGCCCCGGCGTGGGTTTTCAAAGGAGCACCGTCCTACCTTATAGGTGTGGGAGTGGGCAAAGTCCTTACCCTGGGAGACAAGTCTGGGAAGCAGGCACCGTTCGGAATACCGCCAGGTTGTCCAGCAAGTGGCGGTCCAGCCTGCATATTCTGCAGCTCCCAAAACACGGACTCTCTTTGGCTCCCTGGACAAATCTCTGGGGAATGCAAAGCTTCCCTCAGAGGAAGCATATCCCAGCGAAACATTTTGTGGCATGTTTCTCTAGAGGTACGGGGATGTGTGGTAGCATTCAGGAGCTGCCGTGTCCTTGGCCGGGAGAAACAATTCCGTGGAGAAGGTGACTTCGGCCCCAATGGGCGTTTCCGATCAAGAAGCTTCCTTAGGCGAAAAGCGTGGAAGCATCACTGTAACGGCACCTTCTTCCCTCTGAGCAGCAGGACGGCAGTCAACCCTAGTATCCAAGAACCTCTGGTTTCCAGAAGGAAAAAGCGATCTCTAAGAGACGTTTCCAAGGGCAGAGATGGCGGGTCGTAGTGGCCTTTAGAGACAAGTGGGTGGAGAATGCCCCTTTCGGAGGACCACCCTTTGTCCTGCGAGAAGCCTTCTACAATGTATGTGTGGAGGCATCAGGCGGGTGCCGTGTCCATCCCTCAGTGAAAACCCTCTGTCGAGAACAATGTTGCAGGAACGTCTTGCTTACAGAAGTTAGATGTTTTCTCTACGTCCTTGTGTGATGTGGAGGAGTCTGCCCTAATGGGATCTCTGAGAAACAAGGCTGCGGAGACTGGAAACCATCCCTGCCACCTGGATATCCGAAGACGGAACCCATTTCACGTCGATGTGCGGACGTAGAGGCCAGGGGCCTTGACCTGATGCCCAGAAAGGCGTCTGTGTGTCATACAACGTGGAGCGAACAGTCGAAATCTTCCCGTGTAGAGTCCTGTAGCATGTAGGGTACAAGCACCTGGAGCGGGCCCTCTCCTTCCATCGGAGATAGGAGCCCGTGGCAAATGGCACGTCGAGTTAACATAATTTCTCAAGAGTTCTCAACCAATTCCAGTATCGGCCTTGAAGGACAGGCAGAGGGCAAAATCCCCGTATTGGACTCCCCAGGATGTGGAGTAAGCAGCTGCCAGGAAACCCAAGTTCCCCTCAACGAGACGCTTTCTCACACAGGGATAAGCACGCATTCGTATCGGCGATATACTTCCTTCTGAGAAGGCGACGTTCCTTGCATATCGTGTTATCAGGAGAGAAAGCTGAAGTCCAGGACATGTGTGGAATTCTAGGGAAGGGGCAAGGTCCTTAGGCCCAGAATAGAGTCTGTGGAGCAGGGCCCTTTTGGATAACCTCAAGGTTCTCAAGTGTGAAGCATTCTGGCTTGCATGTGTCGAACAAACGAAACACGCCCTCTCCCTCTGTCTGTGAAGCAGTCTCAGGGGAATGCCACTTTCCCCTCAGAGGAAGTTTGTTCCCGTGGAGAGCATTCTAATATCTATCGCGAGAGGCATGCGGAAAGTGCCTTAGACTTCGCGGACCAGAAGCCTAGAAATAAAGGAAGATTCACCGTGGAAAAAAAACCTTCAAGCGAAACCATTCTAATCAATGTATGTGTTCTAACACTAGGTTAATGTCGTGTCCATGGCTTGGAGAAAGACTTCTGCGGAGGATGCAGTTCCAGCGACACTGTGGCAGTTCCACCGAGAAGGTTCCGAGCCTCTATGTGTGGAGGCATCCTGAGAGTGCCCCAGTCTTCCCTTTGAGGAAAAAGAGGGTGAAGAATACCGCTGCTTGCTAACATCTGGATGCCAGAAGAGAAACGCGATTTCTCCTATAGGTTTAGAAATATAGGACAGGTGGTTTGTCCTTAGGCATAGAATGCAGATGGCCGAGACTGCAATTTTTGAGCCCCATATTTGTCTCCGGCATGAAGCCTCCAGGCACGTATGTGGGGCAGCATCAGGAAGGTGGCCTCTAGTTCCGCCGATGGTAAAGGTCTGCTTAGAGGAGTCCGTTGAAAGAAACTCTTGCTTGCCGAAGACACAAGCCTTTTCCATGTCCGAGTGTAGTCTGGAAGACACTGCCCAAATAGAAATTCATAAACCAGAGAGTGTGGACCATGGAACCCTGAACTGCCAGCTGGATATCTGAGGGTAGAAACACGTTCGTAAGTGTGTGTGGAAGGGCAGGCAGTGGCCTGGATTCGGATGCGAGAGACACATGCGTGGACATTGTAACTTAGAGCAAACAACAAATGTGCTCCCGTGAGAAGCCTGCTGACCGGTAAGTATTGAAGCGTCAGGATGCAGCCCTATCATTCCCACCGTGGACGAAATCTCTGCCTCAGGCACGTCTCAGCGACACCGAGGATCCTTCAGTCCTATACACTGCTAGGCTCTCTGTGTGGAAGTCTCACGAAAGGGCAGTATCGGGACCTCGGAATAAAGAGTTCTGTGGAGATAGCCACTCTCGGCAACCAACGTGGTTCTTCCAAGGGGGAAGTCTCTAGGAAGTATGTGTTACCGTGTCAGGAGAAGGCCATCTTCGCCCATCGTCCAAACATGACTGTGGATGACCGCACGTTCCTGGAACATCTGGTTTCCTGAAGAGAAAGCGATTTCTAGTGTAGGTATGGAGAGACAGGCAAGGTGCCAGTCCCTGTCTGGGAGATCCAAGTCCGTGGAGGGAACAACTTCCGAGCCACAACAAGTTTCTCCCCAAAGGAATCTTTCTATCCCCGGGGTGGGCAAGCTTCAGCGGGGTTCCATATCCCTGCCACTGAGAATCAAGCCTGTGGAGAAGGTCACTGCCCGGGAGCATCATCCTTCTGGTGATCCAAACTGTGGGCACGGAGGTGGAAGGCGAGACTAAGGGGCGTGTCCCTGTCAGGGTGAAAGCAGTCCATGGAGACGGCCACATTCGTGCACATTTCGTTCCCTCAAGCCAGAAGCATCATAGCCTATACTGATGAGAAGTAGCAGGATAATTCCTCAAACTCAACTCTGCGAAAATAGACGGAGGGCAAGGACACTTTCCACTAACACCTTGTCTCCAGAAGAGAATTGCGATGTCCAATCCAAAAGCGGGGAAGCCCAAGAGAGGGGCCACAGCCTCAAGCTGAAAAATGGGGCTGGGGACATGCACCCTTCAGAGAAACGGAAGTCTCTCCAACGACAAGCATTCTAGCACGCATGGGTTGAGGCCTCCTAAACATGCCCCATCCTTCCCTCCGTGAAACGAGTCTCTGGGCGGTGCGACTCTCCTCTAAGTGGAAGTTCTCTCCTGCGAGAATCTTTGGAGCACGTTTGCCAAGAGGCACGGCCAAGTGCCATGCTCTTCGCTCAGATAATGAAGCCTGCGAAGAAAGCAAGTTGCAGTGAAGAACACGACACTTCCACACAAACGCCTCGGAACAGATCCGTGTGTTGTAACATGAGGAAATGCCGTATCCTCTGTTGGCCGAAGGAACGGTGGGGAGGAGGCCATTTCGGGAACATGGTAGTTTTTCACATCATAAAAATCCAAGCCTCCGTGTGTGCAACGATCACGACAGGGCCATCTACTTTCCTGGGAGATACCGGAAGATGGAGGATTCCGGGGTCCACTCACATCTTGTTTTCCCAAGAGAAAAGCCTTTTCTCGGAGTTGTGAGGAAGTATAGGAAAGGGGGCTTTTCCTTACGATGAAAAACAAGACTGTGGAGAGGGCAAATTTCAGAGCACCCCAAGCATCTCTATTGAGAATCCTGGTCTCCCCTGTGCCTGATCGCATCCGAAAGGTGCCTAACCTTCCCTCAGTGAAAACACGCTCTTTGGAATACAGCGTTCAAGTCACCTCTTGCTTCCTGAAGATACAAAGATTTCCCAGGCAGGTGTTTGATCAGGAGGAAATTTCCCTACACGGATCCCTGGAAAACAAGACGTGGGAATGGTCATCGACACGGCCATCTGGATGCCGGAAGATAGATCCATCTTGAAATCTGTGTGCGGAAGCATAGGCGAGGGCCTAGGACCCTATCCTTAGAAACAAGTCTATGGGGAAGGGAACGTTCAGCACAACGCAGCTGTCCTGCCGGAGATGTGTTCTAGCATGGGTGTGTGCAAGCATCGGGAGAGTTCCATCTCCTTGCGTCTGTTAGACAAGCCTGTGGAGAAGGCCACTTGGCGATAACATATGGTTTGCCGATTTCCAAACGACTTCCAGGAGCGGTGCGGAAGGATAGTCCAGGTAGAATGTCCCCGGTGTTCCAGTAACAATTCTGGGGAAGCACAGGTCCCAGGAAACACAAGTCCCTTCAGAGGAGATGCTTTCTAATACATATGTCCAGAAGTCTCTGTACATAGCCTACCCTTGCTTCTGGGAGGCAAGTTGGGTGGAATGCGAATTCCACTACCATCTTGTTTCCACAAGAGAGAAATCGAATCATTCCAATATATGCGCTGGAGCCTAGTGTACAGGGACGATGTCTGGACGCTTTGAGAGAAGAGTGTGGAACAGGCATCATTGAAGAAACCGCCAGATTCTCAAGAGAGGAGCCTTCTAGCATTGGCGGGATTAAGCGACCGAAACATGCATGACCCTTCCCTCTGGGAATAGTGTCTAGGGAATGGCATTTTTCACTCCGAGGAAGATTGTCCCGGTGGGGAGCTCTCTAGGGTGTTGGTCTGGAGGCCAGCGGAGAGGGCCACATATACCTCGCTGAAGAAAACTCTCCGTGAAGAAAGACAGTTTCAGTGAAGGAACGACACTTCCCACCAAATTCCCTGCAACGCACAGAAACGTTTTAGCATCTGGAAAGGCCTTATCCTTGCCTTGGATAGAATTCATTTGGGAGTGCCTCTGCTGCCCCGGCGTGGGTTTTCAAAGGAGCACCGTCCTACCTTATAGGTGTGGGAGTGGGCAAAGTCCTTACCCTGGGAGACAAGTCTGTGAAGCAGGCACCGTTCGGAATACCGCCAGGTTGCCCAGCAAGTGGCGGTCCAGCCTGCATATTCTGCAGCTCCCAAAACACGGACTCTCTTTGGCTCCCTGGACAAATCTCTGGGGAATGCAAAGCTTCCCTCAGAGGAAGCATATCCCAGCGAAACATTTTGTGGCATGTTTCTCTAGAGGTACGGGGATGTGTGGTAGCATTCAGGAGCTGCCGTGTCCTTGGCCGGGAGAAACAATTCCGTGGAGAAGGTGACTTCGGCCCCAATGGGCGTTTCCGATCAAGAAGCTTCCTTAGGCGAAAAGCGTGGAAGCATCACTGTAACGGCACCTTCTTCCCTCTGAGCAGCAGGACGGCAGTCAACCCTAGTATCCAGGAACCTCTGGTTTCCAGAAGGAAAAAGCGATCTCTAAGAGACGTTTCCAAGGGCAGAGATGGCGGGTCGTAGTGGCCTTTAGAAACAAGTGGGTGGAGAATGCCCCTTTCGGAGGACCAACCTTTGCCCTGCGAGAAGCCTTCTACAATGTATGTGTGGAGGCATCAGGCGGGTGCCGTGTCCATCCCTCAGTGAAAACCCTCTGTCGAGAACAATGTTGCAGGAACGTCTTGCTTACAGAAGTTAGATGTTTTCTCTAGGTCCTTGTGTGATGTGGAGGAGTCTGCCCTAATGGGATCTCTGAGAAACAAGGCTGCGGAGACTGGAAACCATCCCTGCCACCTGGATATCCGAAGACGGAAACCATTTCACGTCGATGTGCGGACGTAGAGGCCAGGGGCCTTGACCTGATGCCCAGAAAGGCGTCCGTCTGTCATACAACGTGGAGCGAACAGTCGAAATCTTCCCGTGTAGAGTCCTGTAGCATGTAGTGTACAAGCACCTGGAGCGGGCCCTCTCCTTCCATCGGAGATAGGAGCCCGTGGCAAATGGCACGTCGAGTTAACATAATTTCTCAAGAGTTCTCAGCCAATTCCAGTATCGGCCTTGAAGGGTAGGCAAAGGGCAAAATCCCCGTATTGGACTCCCCAGGATGTGGAGTAAGCAGCTGCCAGGAAACCCAAGTTCCCCTCGACGAGACGCTTTCTCACACAGAGATAAGCACGCATTCGTATGGGCGATATACTTCCTTCTGAGAAGGCGACGTTCCTTGCATATCGTGTTATCAGGAGAGAAAGCTGAAGTCCAGGACATGTGTGGAATTCTAGGAAAGGGGCAAGGTCCTTAGGCCCAGAATAGAGTCTGTGGAGCAGGGCCCTTTTGGATAACCTCAAGGTTCTCAAGTGTGAAGCATTCTGGCTTGCATGTGTCGAACAAACGAAACACGCCCTCTCCCTCTGTCTGTGAAGCAGTCTCAGGGGAATGCCACTTTCCCCTCAGAGGAAGTTTGTTCCCGTGGAGAGCATTCTAATATCTATCGCGAGAGGCATGCGGAAAGTGCCTTAGACTTCGCGGACCAGAAGCCTAGAAATAAAGGAAGATTCACCGTGGAAAAAAAACCTTCAAGCGAAACCATTCTAATCAATGTATGTGTTCTCACACTAGGTTAATGCCGTGTCCATGGCTTGGAGAAAGACTTCTGCGGAGGATGCAGTTCCAGCGACACTGTGGCAGTTCCACCGAGAAGGTTCCGAGCCTCTATGTGTGGAGGCATCCTGAGAGTGCCCCAGTCTTCCCTTTGAGGATAAAGAGGGTGAAGAATACCGCTGCTTGCTAACATCTGGATGCCAGAAGAGAAACGCGATTTCTCCTATAGGTTTAGAAATATAGGACAGGTGGTTTGTCCTTAGGCATAGAATGCAGATGGCCGAGACTGCAATTTTTGAGCCCCATATTTGTCTCCGGCATGAAGCCTACAGGCACGTATGTGGGGCAGCATCAGGAAGGTGCCCTCTAGTTCCGCCGGTGGTAAAGGTCTGCTTAGAGGAGTCCGCTGAAAGAAACTCTTGCTTGCCGAAGACACAAGCCTTTTCCATGTCCGAGTGTAGTCTGGAAGACACTGCCCAAATAGAAATGCATAAACCAGAGAGTGTGGACCATGGAACACTGAACTGCCAGCTGGATATCTGAGGGTAGAAACACGTTCGTAAGTGTGTGTGGAAGGGCAGGCAGTGGCCTGGATTCGGATGCGAGAGACACATGCGTGGACATTGTAACTTAGAGCAAACAACAAATGTGCTCCCGTGAGAAGCCTGCTGGCCGGTAAGGGTTGAAGCGTCAGGATGCAGCCCTATCATTCCCAGCGTGGACGAAATCTCTGCCTCAGGCACGTCTCAGCGACACCGAGGATCCTTCAGTCCTATACACTGCTAGGCTCTCTGTGTGGAAGTCTCACGAAAGGGCAGTATCGGGCCCACGGATAAAGAGTTCTGTGGAGATAGCCACTCTCGGCAACCAACGTGGTTCTTCCAAGGGGGAAGTCTCTAGGAAGTATGTGTTACCGTGTCAGGAGAAGGCCATCTTCGCCCATCGTCCAAACATGACTGTGGATGACCGCACGTTCCTGGAACATCTGGTTTCCTGAAGAGAAAGCGATTTCTAATGTAGGTATGGAGAGACAGGCAAGGTGCCAGTCCCTGTCTGGGAGATCCAAGTCCGTGGAGGGAACAACTTCCGAGCCACAACAAGTTTCTCCCCAAAGGAATCTTTCTATCCCCGGGGTGGGCAAGCTTCAGCGGGGTTCCATATCCCTGCCACTGAGAATCAAGCCTGTGGAGAAGGTCACTGCCCGGGAGCATCATCCTTCTAGTGATCCAAACTGTGGGCACGGAGGTGGAAGGCGAGACTAAGGGGCGTGTCCCTGTCAGGGTGAAAGCAGTCCATGGAGACGGCCACATTCGTGCACATTTCGTTCCCTCAAGCCAGAAGCATCATAGCCTATACTGATGAGAAGTAGCAGGATAATTCCTCAAACTCAACTCTGCGAAAATAGACGGAGGGCAAGGACACTTTCCACTAACACCTTGTCTCCAGAAGAGAATTGCGATGTCCAATCCAAAAGCGGGGAAGCCCAAGAGAGGGGCCACAGCCTCAAGCTGAAAAATGGGGCTGGGGACATGCACCCTTCAGAGAAACGGAAGTCTCTCCAACGACAAGCATTCTAGCACGCATGGGTTGAGGCCTCCTAAACATGCCCCATCATTCCCTCCGTGAAACGAGTCTCTGGGCGGTGCGACTCTCCTCTAAGTGGAAGTTCTCTCCTGCGAGAATCTTTGGAGCACGTTTGCCAAGAGGCACGGCCAAGTGCCATGCTCTTCGCTCAGATAATGAAGCCTGCGAAGAAAGCAAGTTGCAGTGAAGAACACGACACTTCCACACAAACGCCTCGGAACAGATCCGTGTGTTGTAACATGAGGAAATGCCGTATCCTCTGTTGGCCGAAGGAACGGTGGGGAGGAGGCCATTTCGGGAACATGGTAGTTTTTCACATCATAAAAATCCAAGCCTCCGTGTGTGCAACGATCACGACAGGGCCATCTACTTTCCTGGGAGATACCGGAAGATGGAGGATTCCGGGGTCCACTCACATCTTGTTTTCCCAAGAGAAAAGCCTTTTCTCGGAGTTGTGAGGAAGTATAGGAAAGGGGGCTTTTCCTTACGATGAAAAACAAGACTGTGGAGAGGGCAAATTTCAGAGCACCCCAAGCATCTCTATTGAGAATCCTGGTCTCCCCTGTGCCTGATCGCATCCGAAAGGTGCCTAACCTTCCCTCAGTGAAAACACGCTCTTTGGAATACAGCGTTCAAGTCACCTCTTGCTTCCTGAAGATACAAAGATTTCCCAGGCAGGTGTTTGATCAGGAGGAAATATCCCTACACGGAACTTTGGAAAAGAACACGTGGCAATGGTCATCGGCACGGCCATCTGGATGCCGGAAGATAGATCCATCTTGAATTCTGTGTGCGGAAGCATAGGCGAGGGCCTAGGACCCTATCCTTAGAAACAAGTCTATGGGGAAGAGAACGTTCAGCACAACACAGCTGTCCTGCCGGAGATGTGTTCTAGCATGGGTGTGTGCAAGCATCGGGAGAGTTCCATCTCCTTGCGTCTGTTAGACAAGCCTGTGGAGAAGGCCACTTGGCGATAACATATGGTTTGCCGATTTCCAAACGACTTCCAGGAGCGGTGCGGAAGGATAGGCCAGGTAGAATGCCCCCGGTGTTCCAGTAACAATTCTGGGGAAGCACAGGTCCCAGGAAACACAAGTTCCTTCAGAGGAGATGCTTTCTAATACATATGTCCAGAAGTCTCTGTACATAGCCTACCCTTGCTTCTGGGAGGCAAGTTGGGTGGAATGCGAATTCCACTACCATCTTGTTTCCACAAGAGAGAAATCGAATCATTCCAATATATGCGCTGGAGCCTAGTGTACAGGGGCGATGTCTGGACGCTTTGAGAGAAGAGTGTGGAACAGGCATCATTGAAGAAACCGCCAGATTCTCAAGAGAGGAGCCTTCTAGCATTGGCGGGATTAAGCGACCGAAACATGCATGACCCTTCCCTCTGGGAATAGTGTCTAGGGAATGGCATTTTTCACTCCGAGGAAGATTGTCCCGGTGGGGAGCTCTCTAGGGTGTTGGTCTGGAGGCCAGCGGAGAGGGCCACATATACCTCGCTGAAGAAAACTCTCCGTGAAGAAAGACAGTTTCAGTGAAGGAACGACACTTCCCACCAAATTCCCTGCAACGCACAGATACGTTTTAGCATCTGGAAAGGCCTTATCCTTGCCTTGGATAGAATTCATTTGGGAGTGCCTCTGCTGCCCCGGCGTGGGTTTTCAAAGGAGCACCGTCCTACCTTATAGGTGTGGGAGTGGGCAAAGTCCTTACCCTGGGAGACAAGTCTGGGAAGCAGGCACCGTTCGGAATACCGCCAGGTTGTCCAGCAAGTGGCGGTCCAGCCTGCATATTCTGCAGCTCCCAAAACACGGACTCTCTTTGGCTCCCTGGACAAATCTCTGGGGAATGCAAAGCTTCCCTCAGAGGAAGCATATCCCAGCGAAACATTTTGTGGCATGTTTCTCTAGAGGTACGGGGATGTGTGGTAGCATTCAGGAGCTGCCGTGTCCTTGGCCGGGAGAAACAATTCCGTGGAGAAGGTGACTTCGGCCCCAATGGGCGTTTCCGATCAAGAAGCTTCCTTAGGCGAAAAGCGTGGAAGCATCACTGTAACGGCACCTTCTTCCCTCTGAGCAGCAGGACGGCAGTCAACCCTAGTATCCAAGAACCTCTGGTTTCCAGAAGGAAAAAGCGATCTCTAAGAGACGTTTCCAAGGGCAGAGATGGCGGGTCGTAGTGGCCTTTAGAGACAAGTGGGTGGAGAATGCCCCTTTCGGAGGACCACCCTTTGTCCTGCGAGAAGCCTTCTACAATGTATGTGTGGAGGCATCAGGCGGGTGCCGTGTCCATCCCTCAGTGAAAACCCTCTGTCGAGAACAATGTTGCAGGAACGTCTTGCTTACAGAAGTTAGATGTTTTCTCTACGTCCTTGTGTGATGTGGAGGAGTCTGCCCTAATGGGATCTCTGAGAAACAAGGCTGCGGAGACTGGAAACCATCCCTGCCACCTGGATATCCGAAGACGGAACCCATTTCACGTCGATGTGCGGACGTAGAGGCCAGGGGCCTTGACCTGATGCCCAGAAAGGCGTCTGTGTGTCATACAACGTGGAGCGAACAGTCGAAATCTTCCCGTGTAGAGTCCTGTAGCATGTAGGGTACAAGCACCTGGAGCGGGCCCTCTCCTTCCATCGGAGATAGGAGCCCGTGGCAAATGGCACGTCGAGTTAACATAATTTCTCAAGAGTTCTCAACCAATTCCAGTATCGGCCTTGAAGGACAGGCAGAGGGCAAAATCCCCGTATTGGACTCCCCAGGATGTGGAGTAAGCAGCTGCCAGGAAACCCAAGTTCCCCTCAACGAGACGCTTTCTCACACAGGGATAAGCACGCATTCGTATCGGCGATATACTTCCTTCTGAGAAGGCGACGTTCCTTGCATATCGTGTTATCAGGAGAGAAAGCTGAAGTCCAGGACATGTGTGGAATTCTAGGGAAGGGGCAAGGTCCTTAGGCCCAGAATAGAGTCTGTGGAGCAGGGCCCTTTTGGATAACCTCAAGGTTCTCAAGTGTGAAGCATTCTGGCTTGCATGTGTCGAACAAACGAAACACGCCCTCTCCCTCTGTCTGTGAAGCAGTCTCAGGGGAATGCCACTTTCCCCTCAGAGGAAGTTTGTTCCCGTGGAGAGCATTCTAATATCTATCGCGAGAGGCATGCGGAAAGTGCCTTAGACTTCGCGGACCAGAAGCCTAGAAATAAAGGAAGATTCACCGTGGAAAAAAAACCTTCAAGCGAAACCATTCTAATCAATGTATGTGTTCTAACACTAGGTTAATGTCGTGTCCATGGCTTGGAGAAAGACTTCTGCGGAGGATGCAGTTCCAGCGACACTGTGGCAGTTCCACCGAGAAGGTTCCGAGCCTCTATGTGTGGAGGCATCCTGAGAGTGCCCCAGTCTTCCCTTTGAGGAAAAAGAGGGTGAAGAATACCGCTGCTTGCTAACATCTGGATGCCAGAAGAGAAACGCGATTTCTCCTATAGGTTTAGAAATATAGGACAGGTGGTTTGTCCTTAGGCATAGAATGCAGATGGCCGAGACTGCAATTTTTGAGCCCCATATTTGTCTCCGGCATGAAGCCTCCAGGCACGTATGTGGGGCAGCATCAGGAAGGTGGCCTCTAGTTCCGCCGATGGTAAAGGTCTGCTTAGAGGAGTCCGTTGAAAGAAACTCTTGCTTGCCGAAGACACAAGCCTTTTCCATGTCCGAGTGTAGTCTGGAAGACACTGCCCAAATAGAAATTCATAAACCAGAGAGTGTGGACCATGGAACCCTGAACTGCCAGCTGGATATCTGAGGGTAGAAACACGTTCGTAAGTGTGTGTGGAAGGGCAGGCAGTGGCCTGGATTCGGATGCGAGAGACACATGCGTGGACATTGTAACTTAGAGCAAACAACAAATGTGCTCCCGTGAGAAGCCTGCTGACCGGTAAGTATTGAAGCGTCAGGATGCAGCCCTATCATTCCCACCGTGGACGAAATCTCTGCCTCAGGCACGTCTCAGCGACACCGAGGATCCTTCAGTCCTATACACTGCTAGGCTCTCTGTGTGGAAGTCTCACGAAAGGGCAGTATCGGGACCTCGGAATAAAGAGTTCTGTGGAGATAGCCACTCTCGGCAACCAACGTGGTTCTTCCAAGGGGGAAGTCTCTAGGAAGTATGTGTTACCGTGTCAGGAGAAGGCCATCTTCGCCCATCGTCCAAACATGACTGTGGATGACCGCACGTTCCTGGAACATCTGGTTTCCTGAAGAGAAAGCGATTTCTAGTGTAGGTATGGAGAGACAGGCAAGGTGCCAGTCCCTGTCTGGGAGATCCAAGTCCGTGGAGGGAACAACTTCCGAGCCACAACAAGTTTCTCCCCAAAGGAATCTTTCTATCCCCGGGGTGGGCAAGCTTCAGCGGGGTTCCATATCCCTGCCACTGAGAATCAAGCCTGTGGAGAAGGTCACTGCCCGGGAGCATCATCCTTCTGGTGATCCAAACTGTGGGCACGGAGGTGGAAGGCGAGACTAAGGGGCGTGTCCCTGTCAGGGTGAAAGCAGTCCATGGAGACGGCCACATTCGTGCACATTTCGTTCCCTCAAGCCAGAAGCATCATAGCCTATACTGATGAGAAGTAGCAGGATAATTCCTCAAACTCAACTCTGCGAAAATAGACGGAGGGCAAGGACACTTTCCACTAACACCTTGTCTCCAGAAGAGAATTGCGATGTCCAATCCAAAAGCGGGGAAGCCCAAGAGAGGGGCCACAGCCTCAAGCTGAAAAATGGGGCTGGGGACATGCACCCTTCAGAGAAACGGAAGTCTCTCCAACGACAAGCATTCTAGCACGCATGGGTTGAGGCCTCCTAAACATGCCCCATCCTTCCCTCCGTGAAACGAGTCTCTGGGCGGTGCGACTCTCCTCTAAGTGGAAGTTCTCTCCTGCGAGAATCTTTGGAGCACGTTTGCCAAGAGGCACGGCCAAGTGCCATGCTCTTCGCTCAGATAATGAAGCCTGCGAAGAAAGCAAGTTGCAGTGAAGAACACGACACTTCCACACAAACGCCTCGGAACAGATCCGTGTGTTGTAACATGAGGAAATGCCGTATCCTCTGTTGGCCGAAGGAACGGTGGGGAGGAGGCCATTTCGGGAACATGGTAGTTTTTCACATCATAAAAATCCAAGCCTCCGTGTGTGCAACGATCACGACAGGGCCATCTACTTTCCTGGGAGATACCGGAAGATGGAGGATTCCGGGGTCCACTCACATCTTGTTTTCCCAAGAGAAAAGCCTTTTCTCGGAGTTGTGAGGAAGTATAGGAAAGGGGGCTTTTCCTTACGATGAAAAACAAGACTGTGGAGAGGGCAAATTTCAGAGCACCCCAAGCATCTCTATTGAGAATCCTGGTCTCCCCTGTGCCTGATCGCATCCGAAAGGTGCCTAACCTTCCCTCAGTGAAAACACGCTCTTTGGAATACAGCGTTCAAGTCACCTCTTGCTTCCTGAAGATACAAAGATTTCCCAGGCAGGTGTTTGATCAGGAGGAAATTTCCCTACACGGATCCCTGGAAAACAAGACGTGGGAATGGTCATCGACACGGCCATCTGGATGCCGGAAGATAGATCCATCTTGAAATCTGTGTGCGGAAGCATAGGCGAGGGCCTAGGACCCTATCCTTAGAAACAAGTCTATGGGGAAGGGAACGTTCAGCACAACGCAGCTGTCCTGCCGGAGATGTGTTCTAGCATGGGTGTGTGCAAGCATCGGGAGAGTTCCATCTCCTTGCGTCTGTTAGACAAGCCTGTGGAGAAGGCCACTTGGCGATAACATATGGTTTGCCGATTTCCAAACGACTTCCAGGAGCGGTGCGGAAGGATAGTCCAGGTAGAATGTCCCCGGTGTTCCAGTAACAATTCTGGGGAAGCACAGGTCCCAGGAAACACAAGTCCCTTCAGAGGAGATGCTTTCTAATACATATGTCCAGAAGTCTCTGTACATAGCCTACCCTTGCTTCTGGGAGGCAAGTTGGGTGGAATGCGAATTCCACTACCATCTTGTTTCCACAAGAGAGAAATCGAATCATTCCAATATATGCGCTGGAGCCTAGTGTACAGGGACGATGTCTGGACGCTTTGAGAGAAGAGTGTGGAACAGGCATCATTGAAGAAACCGCCAGATTCTCAAGAGAGGAGCCTTCTAGCATTGGCGGGATTAAGCGACCGAAACATGCATGACCCTTCCCTCTGGGAATAGTGTCTAGGGAATGGCATTTTTCACTCCGAGGAAGATTGTCCCGGTGGGGAGCTCTCTAGGGTGTTGGTCTGGAGGCCAGCGGAGAGGGCCACATATACCTCGCTGAAGAAAACTCTCCGTGAAGAAAGACAGTTTCAGTGAAGGAACGACACTTCCCACCAAATTCCCTGCAACGCACAGAAACGTTTTAGCATCTGGAAAGGCCTTATCCTTGCCTTGGATAGAATTCATTTGGGAGTGCCTCTGCTGCCCCGGCGTGGGTTTTCAAAGGAGCACCGTCCTACCTTATAGGTGTGGGAGTGGGCAAAGTCCTTACCCTGGGAGACAAGTCTGTGAAGCAGGCACCGTTCGGAATACCGCCAGGTTGCCCAGCAAGTGGCGGTCCAGCCTGCATATTCTGCAGCTCCCAAAACACGGACTCTCTTTGGCTCCCTGGACAAATCTCTGGGGAATGCAAAGCTTCCCTCAGAGGAAGCATATCCCAGCGAAACATTTTGTGGCATGTTTCTCTAGAGGTACGGGGATGTGTGGTAGCATTCAGGAGCTGCCGTGTCCTTGGCCGGGAGAAACAATTCTGTGGAGAAGGTGACTTCGGCCCCAATGGGCGTTTCTGATCAAGAAGCTTCCTTAGGCGAAAAGCGTGGAAGCATCACTGTAACGGCACCTTCTTCCCTCTGAGCAGCAGGACGGCAGTCAACCCTAGTATCCAAGAACCTCTGGTTTCCAGAAGGAAAAAGCGATCTCTAAGAGACGTTTCCAAGGGCAGAGATGGCGGGTCGTAGTGGCCTTTAGAAACAAGTGGGTGGAGAATGCCCCTTTCGGAGGACCACCCTTTGCCCTGCGAGAAGCCTTCTACAATGTATGTGTGGAGGCATCAGGCGGGTGCCGTGTCCATCCCTCAGTGAAAACCCTCTGTCGAGAACAATGTTGCAGGAACGTCTTGCTTACAGAAGTTAGATGTTTTCTCTAGGTCCTTGTGTGATGTGGAGGAGTCTGCCCTAATGGGATCTCTGAGAAACAAGGCTGCGGAGACTGGAAACCATCCCTGCCACCTGGATATCCGAAGACGGAAACCATTTCACGTCGATGTGCGGACGTAGAGGCCAGGGGCCTTGACCTGATGCCCAGAAAGGCGTCCGTCTGTCATACAACGTGGAGCGAACAGTCGAAATCTTCCCCTGTAGAGTCCTGTAGCATGTAGTGTACAAGCACCTGGAGCGGGCCCTCTCCTTCCATCGGAGATAGGAGCCCGTGGCAAATGGCACGTCGAGTTAACATAATTTCTCAAGAGTTCTCAGCCAATTCCAGTATCGGCCTTGAAGGGTAGGCAAAGGGCAAAATCCCCGTATTGGACTCCCCAGGATGTGGAGTAAGCAGCTGCCAGGAAACCCAAGTTCCCCTCGACGAGACGCTTTCTCACACAGAGATAAGCACGCATTCGTATGGGCGATATACTTCCTTCTGAGAAGGCGACGTTCCTTGCATATCGTGTTATCAGGAGAGAAAGCTGAAGTCCAGGATATGTGTGGAATTCTAGGGAAGGGGCAAGGTCCTTAGGCCCAGAATAGAGTCTGTGGAGCAGGGCCCTTTTGGATAACCTCAAGGTTCTCAAGTGTGAAGCATTCTGGCTTGCATGTGTCGAACAAACGAAACACGCCCTCTCCCTCTGTCTGTGAAGCAGTCTCAGGGGAATGCCACTTTCCCCTCAGAGGAAGTTTGTTCCCGTGGAGAGCATTCTAATATCTATCGCGAGAGGCATGCGGAAAGTGCCTTAGACTTCGCGGACCAGAAGCCTAGAAATAAAGGAAGATTCACCGTGGAAAAAAAACCTTCAAGCGAAACCATTCTAATCAATGTATGTGTTCTCACACTAGGTTAATGCCGTGTCCATGGCTTGGAGAAAGACTTCTGCGGAGGATGCCGTTCCAGCGACACTGTGGCAGTTCCACCGAGAAGGTTCCGAGCCTCTATGTGTGGAGGCATCCTGAGAGTGCCCCAGTCTTCCCTTTGAGGAAAAAGAGGGTGAAGAATACCGCTGCTTGCTAACATCTGGATGCCAGAAGAGAAACGCGATTTCTCCTATAGGTTTAGAAATATAGGACAGGTGGTTTGTCCTTAGGCATAGAATGCAGATGGCCGAGACTGCAATTTTTGAGCCCCATATTTGTCTCCGGCATGAAGCCTACAGGCACGTATGTGGGGCAGCATCAGGAAGGTGCCCTCTAGTTCCGCCGGTGGTAAAGGTCTGCTTAGAGGAGTCCGCTGAAAGAAACTCTTGCTTGCCGAAGACACAAGCCTTTTCCATGTCCGAGTGTAGTCTGGAAGACACTGCCCAAATAGAAATGCATAAACCAGAGAGTGTGGACCATGGAACACTGAACTGCCAGCTGGATATCTGAGGGTAGAAACACGTTCGTAAGTGTGTGTGGAAGGGCAGGCAGTGGCCTGGATTCGGATGCGAGAGACACATGCGTGGACATTGTAACTTAGAGCAAACAACAAATGTGCTCCCGTGAGAAGCCTGCTGGCCGGTAAGGGTTGAAGCGTCAGGATGCAGCCCTATCATTCCCAGCGTGGACGAAATCTCTGCCTCAGGCACGTCTCAGCGACACCGAGGATCCTTCAGTCCTATACACTGCTAGGCTCTCTGTGTGGAAGTCTCACGAAAGGGCAGTATCGGGCCCACGGATAAAGAGTTCTGTGGAGATAGCCACTCTCGGCAACCAACGTGGTTCTTCCAAGGGGGAAGTCTCTAGGAAGTATGTGTTACCGTGTCAGGAGAAGGCCATCTTCGCCCATCGTCCAAACATGACTGTGGATGACCGCACGTTCCTGGAACATCTGGTTTCCTGAAGAGAAAGCGATTTCTAGTGTAGGTATGGAGAGACAGGCAAGGTGCCAGTCCCTGTCTGGGAGATCCAAGTCCGTGGAGGGAACAACTTCCGAGCCACAACAAGTTTCTCCCCAAAGGAATCTTTCTATCCCCGGGGTGGGCAAGCTTCAGCGGGGTTCCATATCCCTGCCACGGAGAATCAAGCCTGTGGAGAAGGTCACTGCCCGGGAGCATCTACTTTCTGGTGATCCAAACTGTGGGCACGGAGGTGGAAGGCGAGACTAAGGGGCGTGTCCCTGTCAGGGAGAAAGCAGTCCATGGAGACGGCCACATTCGTGCACATTTCGTTCCCTCAAGCCAGAAGCATCATAGCCTATACTGATGAGAAGTAGCAGGATAATTCCTCAAACTCAACTCTGCGAAAATAGACGGAGGGCAATGCCACTTTCCACTAACACCTTGTCTCCAGAAGAGAATTGCGATGTCCAATCCAAAAGCGGGGAAGCCCAAGAGAGGGGCCACAGCCTCAAGCTGAAAAATGGGGCTGGGGACATGCACCCTTCAGAGAAACGGAAGTCTCTCCAACGACAAGCATTCTAGCACGCATGGGTTGAGGCCTCCTAAACATGCCCCATCCTTCCCTCCGTGAAACGAGTCTCTGGGCGGTGCGACTCTCCTCTAAGTGGAAGTTCTCTCCTGCGAGAATCTTTGGAGCACGTTTGCCAAGAGGCACGGCCAAGTGCCATGCTCTTCGCTCAGATAATGAAGCCTGCGAAGAAAGCAAGTTGCAGTGAAGAACACGACACTTCCACACAAGGCCTGGGAACAGATCCGTGTGTTGTGACATGAGGAAATGCCGTATCCTCTGTTGGCCGAAGGAACGGTGGGGAGGAGGCCATTTCGGGAACATGGTAGTTTTTCACATCATAAAAATCCAAGCCTCCGTGTGTGCAACGATCACGACAGGGCCATCTACTTTCCTGGGAGATACCGGAAGATGGAGGATTCCGGGGTCCACTCACATCTTGTTTTCCCAAGAGAAAAGCCTTTTCTCGGAGTTGTGAGGAAGTATAGGAAAGGGGGCTTTTCCTTACGATGAAAAACAAGACTGTGGAGAGGGCAAATTTCAGAGCACCCCAAGCATCTCTATTGAGAATCCTGGTCTCCCCTGTGCCTGATCGCATCCGAAAGGTGCCTAACCTTCCCTCAGTGAAAACACGCTCTTTGGAATACAGCGTTCAAGTCACCTCTTGCTTCCTGAAGATACAAAGATTTCCCAGGCAGGTGTTTGATCAGGAGGAAATTTCCCTACACGGATCCCTGGAAAACAAGACGTGGGAATGGTCATCGACACGGCCATCTGGATGCCGGAAGATAGATCCATCTTGAATTCTGTGTGCGGAAGCATAGGCGAGGGCCTAGGACCCTATCCTTAGAAACAAGCCTATGGGGAAGAGAACGTTCAGCACAACGCAGCTGTCCTGCCGGAGATGTGTTCTAGCATGGGTGTGTGCAAGCATCGGGAGAGTTCCATCTCCTTGCGTCTGTTAGACAAGCCTGTGGAGAAGGCCACTTGGCGATAACATATGGTTTGCCGATTTGCAAACGACTTCCAGGAGCGGTGCGGAAGGATAGGCCCGGTAGAATGCCCCCGGTGTTCCAGTAACAATTCTGGGGAAGCACAGGTCCCAGGAAACACAAGTTCCTTCAGAGGAGATGCTTTTTAATACATATGTCCAGAAGTCTCTGTACATAGCCTACCCTTGCTTCTGGGAGGCAAGTTGGGTGGAATGCGAATTCCACTACCATCTTGTTTCCACAAGAGAGAAATCGAATCATTCCAATATATGCGCTGGAGCCTAGTGTACAGGGGCGATGTCTGGACGCTTTGAGAGAAGAGTGTGGAACAGGCATCATTGAAGAAACCGCCAGATTCTCAAGAGAGGAGCCTTCTAGCATTGGCGGGATTAAGCGACCGAAACATGCATGACCCTTCCCTCTGGGAATAGTGTCTAGGGAATGGCATTTTTCACTCCGAGGAAGATTGTCCCGGTGGGGAGCTCTCTAGGGTGTTGGTCTGGAGGCCAGCGGAGAGGGCCACATATACCTCGCTGAAGAAAACTCTCCGTGAAGAAAGACAGTTTCAGTGAAGGAACGACACTTCCCACCAAATTCCCTGCAACGCACAGATACGTTTTAGCATCTGGAGAGGCCTTATCCTTGCCTTGGATAGAATTCATTTGGGAGTGCCTCTGCTGCCCCGGCGTGGGTTTTCAAAGGAGCACCGTCCTACCTTATAGGTGTGGGAGTGGGCAAAGTCCTTACCCTGGGAGACAAGTCTGTGAAGCAGGCACCGTTCGGAATACCGCCAGGTTGTCCAGCAAGTGGCGGTCCAGCCTGCATATTCTGCAGCTCCGAAAACACGGACTCTCTTTGGCTCCCTGGACAAATCTCTGGGGAATGCAAAGCTTCCCTCAGAGGAAGCATATCCCAGCGAAACATTTTGTGGCATGTTTCTCTAGAGGTACGGGGATGTGTGGTAGCATTCAGGAGCTGCCGTGTCCTTGGCCGGGGAAACAATTCCGTGGAGAAGGTGACTTCGGCCCCAATGTGCGTTTCCGATCAAGAAGCTTCCTTAGGCGAAAAGCGTGGAAGCATCACTGTAACGGCACCTTCTTCCCTCTGAGCAGCAGGAGGGCAGTCAACCCTAGTATCCAAGAACCTCTGTTTTCCAGAAGGAAAAAGCGATCTCTAAGAGACGTTTCCAAGGGCAGAGATGGCGGGTCGTAGTGGCCTTTAGAAACAAGTGGGTGGAGAATGCCCCTTTCGGAGGACCACCCTTTGTCCTGCGAGAAGCCTTCTACAATGTATGTGTGGAGGCATCAGGCGGGTGCCGTGTCCATCCCTCAGTGAAAACCCTCTGTCGAGAACAATGTTGCAGGAACGTCTTGCTTACAGAAGTTAGATGTTTTCTCTAGGTCCTTGTGTGATGTGGAGGAGTCTGCCCTAATGGGATCTCTGAGAAACAAGGCTGCGGAGACTGGAAACCATCCCTGCCACCTGGATATCCGAAGACGGAACCCATTTCACGTCGATGTGCGGACGTAGAGGCCAGGGGCCTTGACCTGATGCCCAGAAAGGCGTCTGTGTGTCATACAACGTGGAGCGAACAGTCGAAATCTTCCCGTGTAGAGTCCTGTAGCATGTAGGGTACAAGCACCTGGAGCGGGCCCTCTCCTTCCATCGGAGATAGGAGCCCGTGGCAAATGGCACGTCGAGTTAACATAATTTCTCAAGAGTTCTCAGCCAATTCCAGTATCGGCCTTGAAGGACAGGCAAAGGGCAAAATCCCCGTATTGGACTCCCCAGGATGTGGAGTAAGCAGCTGCCAGGAAACCCAAGTTCCCCTCAACAAGACGCTTTCTCACACAGGGATAAGCACGCATTCGTATCGGCGATATACTTCCTTCTGAGAAGGCGACGTTCCTTGCATATCGTGTTATCAGGAGAGAAAGCTGAAGTCCAGGACATGTGTGGAATTCTAGGGAAGGGGCAAGGTCCTTAGGCCCAGAATAGAGTCTGTGGAGCAGGGCCCTTTTGGATAACCTCAAGGTTCTCAAGTGTGAAGCATTCTGGCTTGCATGTGTCGAACAAACGAAACACGCCCTCTCCCTCTGTCTGTGAAGCAGTCTCAGGGGAATGCCAGTTTCCCCTCAGAGGAAGGTTGTTCCCGTGGAGAGCATTCTAATATCTATCGCGAGAGGCATGCGGAAAGTGCCTTAGACTTCGCGGACCAGAAGCCTAGAAATAAAGGAAGATTCACCGTGGAAAAAAAACCTTCAAGCGAAACCATTCTAATCAATGTATGTGTTCTAACACTAGGTTAATGCCGTGTCCATGGCTTGGAGAAAGACTTCTGCGGAGGATGCAGTTCCAGCGACACTGTGGCAGTTCCACCGAGAAGGTTCCGAGCCTCTATGTGTGGAGGCATCCTGAGAGTGCCCCAGTCTTCCCTTTGAGGAAAAAGAGGGTGAAGAATACCGCTGCTTGCTAACATCTGGATGCCAGAAGAGAAACGCGATTTCTCCTATAGGTTTAGAAATATAGGACAGGTGGTTTGTCCTTAGGCATAGAATGCAGATGGCCGAGACTGCAATTTTTGAGCCCCATATTTTTCTCCGGCATGAAGCCTACAGGCACGTATGTGGGGCAGCATCAGGAAGGTGGCCTCTCGTTCCGCCGATGGTAAAGGTCTGCTTAGAGGAGTCCGTTGAAAGAAACTCTTGCTTGCCGAAGACACAAGCCTTTTCCATGTCCTAGTGTAGTCTGGAAGACACTGCCCAAATAGAAATTCAAAAACCAGAGAGTGTGGACCATGGAACCCTGAACTGCCAGCTGGATATCTGAGGGTAGAAACACGTTCGTAAGTGTGTGTGGAAGGGCAGGCAGTGGCCTGGATTCGGATGCGAGAGACACATGCGTGGACATTGTAACTTAGAGCAAACAACAAATGTGCTCCCGTGAGAAGCCTGCTGACCGGTAAGTATTGAAGCGTCAGGATGCAGCCCTATCATTCCCACCGTGGACGAAATCTCTGCCTCAGGCACGTCTCAGCGACACCGAGGATCCTTCAGTCCTATACACTGCTAGGCTCTCTGTGTGGAAGTCTCACGAAAGGGCAGTATCGGGACCTCGGAATAAAGAGTTCTGTGGAGATAGCCACTCTCGGCAACCAACGTGGTTCTTCCAAGGGGGAAGTCTCTAGGAAGTATGTGTTACCGTGTCAGGAGAAGGCCATCTTCGCCCATCGTCCAAACATGACTGTGGATGACCGCACGTTCCTGGAACATCTGGTTTCCTGAAGAGAAAGCGATTTCTACTGTAGGTATGGAGAGACAGGCAAGGTGCCAGTCCCTGTCTGGGAGATCCAAGTCCGTGGAGGGAACAACTTCCGAGCCACAACAAGTTTCTCCCCAAAGGAATCTTTCTATCCCCGGGGTGGGCAAGCTTCAGCGGGGTTCCATATCCCTGCCACGGAGAATCAAGCCTGTGGAGAAGGTCACTGCCCGGGAGCATCAACTTTCTGGTGATCCAAACTGTGGGCACGGAGGTGGAAGGCGAGACTAAGGGGCGTGTCCCTGTCAGGGAGAAAGCAGTCCATGGAGACGGCCACATTCGTGCACATTTCGTTCCCTCAAGCCAGAAGCATCATAGCCTATACTGATGAGAAGTAGCAGGATAATTCCTCAAACTCAACTGTGCGAAAATAGACGGAGGGCAATGCCACTTTCCACTAACACCTTGTCTCCAGAAGAGAATTGCGATGTCCAATCCAAAAGCGGGGAAGCCCAAGAGAGGGGCCACAGCCTCAAGCTGAAAAATGGGACTGGGGACATGCACCCTTCAGAGATACGGAAGTCTCTCCAACGACAAGCATTCTAGCACGCATGGGTTGAGGCCTCCTAAACATGCCCCATCCTTCCCTCCGTGAAACGAGTCTCTGGGCGGTACGACTCTCCTCTAAGTGGAAGTTCTCTCCTGCGAGAATCTTTGGAGCACGTTTGCCAAGAGGCACGGCCAAGTGCCATGCTCTTCGCTCAGGTAATGAAGCCTGCGAAGAAAGCAAGTTGCAGTGAAGAACACGCCACTTCCACACAAGGCCTGGGAACAGATCCGTGTGTTTTAACATGAGGAAATGCCGTATCCTCTGTTGGCCGAAGGAACGGTGGGGAGGAGGCCATTTCGGGAACATGGTAGTTTTTCACATCATAAAAATCCTAGCCTCCGTGTGTGCAACGATCACGACAGGGCCATCTACTTTCCTGGGAGATACCAGAAGATGGAGGATTCCGGGGTCCCTCACATCTTGTTTTCCCAAGAGGAAAGCCTTTTCTCGGAGTTGTGAGGAAGTATAGGAAAGGGCGCTTTTCCTTACGATGAAAAACAAGACTGTGGAGAGGGCAAATTTCAGAGCACCCCAAGCATCTCTATTGAGAATCCTGGTCTCCCCTGTGCCTGATCGCATCCGAAAGGTGCCTAACCTTCCCTCAGTGAAAACACGCTCTTTGGAATACAGCGTTCAAGTCACCTCTTGCTTCCTGAAGATACAAAGGTTTCCCAGGCAGGTGTTTGATCAGGAGGAAATATCCCTACACGGATCCCTGGAAAACAAGACGTGGGAATGGTCATCGACACGGCCATCTGGATGCCGGAAGATAGATCCATCTTGAATTCTGTGTGCGGAAGCATAGGCGAGGGCCTAGGACCCTATCCTTAGAAACAAGTCTATGGGGAAGAGAACGTTCAGCACAACGCAGGTGTCCTGCCGGAGATGTGTTCTAGCATGGGTGTGTGCAAGCATCGGGAGAGTTCCATCTCCTTGCGTCTGTTAGACAAGCCTGTGGAGAAGGCCACTTGGCGATAACATATGGTTTGCCGATTTCCAAACGACTTCCAGGAGCGGTGCGGAAGGATAGGCCAGGTAGAATGTCCCCGGTGTTCCAGTAACAATTCTGGGGAAGCACAGGTCCCAGGAAACCCAAGTTCCTTCAGAGGAGATGCTTTCTAATACAAATGTCCAGAAGTCTCTGTACATAGCCTACCCTTGCTTCTGGGAGGCAAGTTGGGTGGAATGCGAATTCCACTACCATCTTGTTTCCACAAGAGAGAAATCGAATCATTCCAATATATGCGCTGGAGCCTAGTGTACAGGGCCGATGTCTGGACGCTTTGAGAGAAGAGTGTGGAACAGGCATCATTGAAGAAACCGCCAGATTCTCAAGAGAGGAGCCTTCTAGCATTGGCGGGATTAAGCGACCGAAACATGCATGACCCTTCCCTCTGGGAATAGTGTCTAGGGAATGGCATTTTTCACTCCGAGGAAGATTGTCCTGGTGGGGAGCTCTCTAGGGTGTTGGTCTGGAGGCCAGCGGAGAGGGCCACATATACCTCGCTGAAGAAAACTCTCCGTGAAGAAACAGTTTCAGTGAAGGAACGACACTTCCCACCAAATTCCCTGCAACGCACAGATACGTTTTAGCATCTGGAGAGGCCTTATCCTTGCCTTGGATAGAATTCATTTGGGAGTGCCTCTGCTGCCCCGGCGTGGGTTTTCAAAGGAGCACCGTCCTACCTTATAGGTGTGGGAGTGGGCAAAGTCCTTACCCTGGGAGACAAGTCTGTGAAGCAGGCACCGTTCGGAATACCGCCAGGTTGTCCAGCAAGTGGCGGTCCAGCCTGCATATTCTGCAGCTCCCAAAACACGGACTCTCTTTGGCTCCCTGGACAAATCTCTGGGGAATGCAAAGCTTCCCTCAGAGGAAGCATATCCCAGCGAAACATTTTGTGGCATGTTTCTCTAGAGGTACGGGGATGTGTGGTAGCATTCAGGAGCTGCCGTGTCCTTGGCCGGGAGAAACAATTCCGTGGAGAAGGTGACTTCGGCCCCAATGTGCGTTTCCGATCAAGAAGCTTCCTTAGGCTCAAAGCGTGGAAGCATCACTGTAATGCCACCTTCTTCCCTCTGAGCAGCAGGACGGTAGGCAACCCTACTTTCCAAGAACATGGGGTTTCCAGAAGGAAAAAGCGATCTCTGAGAGACGTTTCCAAGGGCAGAGATGGCGGGTCGTACTGGCCTTTAGAAACAAGTGTGTGGAGAATGCCCCTTTCAGAGGACCACCATTTCTCCTGCAAGAAGCCTTCTACAATGTATGTGTGGAGGCATCAGGCGGGTGCCGGGTCCATCCCTCAGGGAAAACACTCTGTCGAGAACAATGTTCCAGGAACGTCTTGCTTACAGAACGTCGAAGACTTCTCCAGGTCCTTGTGTGATGCGGAGGAGTCTGCCCTAATGGGATCTCTGAGAAACAAGGCTGCGGAGACTGGAAACCTTCCCTGCCACCTGGATATCCGAAGACGGAAACCATTTCACGTCGATGTGTGGAAGTAGAGGCCAGGGGCCTTGACCTGATGCCCGGGAAGGCGTCTGTGCGGAATTCAACATGGAGCGAACAACCGAAATCTTCCCGTGTAGAGTCCTGTAGCATGGACGTGTACAAGCATCTGGAGCGGGCCCTCTCCTTCCCTCGGAGATACGAGCCCGTGGCGAATGCCACGTCGAGTTCACGTCCTTTCTCATGCGTTCTCTGCCATTTCCAGCGTCGGCCGTGAAGGATAGGCAAAGGGAAAAGTCCCCGTATCGGAGTCCCCAGGATGTGGGGAAAGCAGCTCCCAGGAAACCCAAGTTCCCCCCAGTGAGACGCTTTCTCACACACAGGTATGGGCGCATTCGAATGTGCGATAGACTTCCTTCGGGGAAGGCGATGTTCCATGAATTTCATGTTTCCAGGAGAGAAAGCTGATGTCCAGGACATGTGTGCAAGTCGTGAGATGGGGCAAGGTCCTTAGGGCGAGCTTCGAGTCTGTGGATCAAGCCCCTTTCGGATAAGCACAAGTTGGTCAAGTGTGAATCATTCTGGCTTCCATGTGTGGAACAATCGAAACACGCCCTCTCCCTCTGTCTGTGAAGCAGTCTCTGGGGAATGCCACTTTCCCGTCAGAGGAAGTTGGTTCCCGTGAGGAGCATTCTACCATTTTTCGCCAGAGGCACGCGGAAAGTGCGTCAGACGTCGCGGAACACAAGCCTGGGAATAAAGCAAGATTCACTGTGGAACACGACCCTTCAAACGAAACCATTCTCATGGATGTGTGTGTTCTCAGACTACAGTAATGCCTTGTCCTTGGCTTGGAGAAAGACTTCTGTGGAGGATGCAGTTCCAGCGACACTGTGGCTGTTCCACCGAGAAGCTTCCGAGCCTCTATGTGTGGAGGCATCCCGAGAGTGCCCCAGTCTTCTGTTTGAGGAAAAGAGTGTGAAGAAAAGCGCTGCCCGCTAACATCTTGATGCCAGAAGCGAAAGCGATTTCTCCTATAGGTGTAGAAATAGAGGACAGGTGGTTCGTCCTTAGGCATGGAATCCAGATGGCAGAGAATGCATTTTTCAGAACCGCATAATTGTCTGCGGCATGAAGGATACCGGCACGTCTGTGGGGCAGCATCAGGAAGGTGCCCTCTAGTTCCGCAGTTGGTAACGGTCGGCTTAGAAGAGGACGTTGAAGGAAACACTTGCTTTCTGAAGACACAAGCCTTTTCCATTCTCCGCGTGTAGTCTGGAGGAAACTGCCCTAAACCCAATTCATCAACCAGAGACTCTGGACCATGGAACTCTAAACTGCCAGCTCGATATCTGAGGGTAGAAACACTTTCATATCTGTGTGGAAGGGCAGGCAAGTGGCCAGGATTCGGAGGAGAGAACCTCATGCGTGGACATTGTAACTTAGAGCGAACAACAAATGTGCTCCCGTGAGAAGCCTGCTGGCCGGGAAGTGTTGAAGCGTCAGGATGAAGCCCTCTCATTCCCACCGTGGAAGAAATGTCTCCCTGAGGCACGTCTCCGCGACACCCTGGATCCTTCAATCCTATACCCTGCTAGCCTCTGTGGGTTGAAGTCTCAGAAAAGGGCAGAATCGGGCCCTCGGGGAAAGAGTTCTGTGTAGATAGCCTCTTTCGGCAACCAACGTGGTTCTTCAAAGGGGGAAGCCTTGAAGGAAGTATGTGTTGCCGTGTCAGGACAATGCCATCTCCGCCCATCGTCGAAAGATGACAGGGGAGGACGACACGTTCCAGGACCATCTGGATTCCGGAAGAGAAAGCGATTTCTAGTGTAGGTATGGAAAGAGAGGCAAGGTACCCGTCCCCGTCTGGGAGATCCAAGTCCGTGGAGAGTACAACTCCGAGCCTCAACAAGTTTCTCCCGCAAGGAAAGTTTCAAGCTCTGGGGTGGGCAAGCTTCGGCGGGGTTCCATATCCTTGCCTCTGAGAATCAAGGCTGTGGAGATGGTCACTTCCCGGGAGCATCTACTTTGTGGAGATCCAAACTGTGGGCACGGAGGTGGCACGCGAGACTAAGGGGCGTGTCCCTGTCAGGGAGAAGACAGTCCATGGAGACGGCCACTTTCGTGAGCATCTCGTTCCCTCAAGCCGGAAGCATCCTGGCCTATATTGATGAGAAGTAGCAGGAGAATTCCTCAACCTCTGCTCTGCCTAAATAGACTGTGGGCAATGCCACTTTCCCTAACACCGTGTCTCCAGAAGAGAATTGCCATGTCCAGTCCAAAAGCGGGGAGGTCTAGGAGAGGGACCACGGCCTCACGCTGAGAAACGGGCCTGGGGACATGCACCATTCAGGGAACGACAATGCTCTCCAACGAGAAGCATTCTAGCACGCATGGGTTGAGGCCTCCTAAACATGCCCCATCCTTGCCTCTGTGAAACGAGTCTCTGGGCATTGCACGTGTCCCGAAAGTGGAAGTTCTCTCCTGCCAGAATCTTTGGAGCACGTTTGTCTAGATGCACGGCCAAAGTGCCATGCCCTTCGGTCAGATAATGAACCCTGCGAATAAAGCACGTTTCAGACAAGAACACGACACTTCCAAACACACGCCTCAGAGCAGATCCGTGTGTTTTCACCGGAGGAAATGCCGTTTCCACCGTTGGGCGAAGGAATGCTGGGGAGGAGGCCATTTCGGCAACATCGTAGATTTTCACGCCATAAAAATCCCAGCCTCCGTGTGTGCAACGATCACGAGAGGGCCATCGAATTTCCCGGGAGATACCAGACGCTGGAGGATTCGGTGTCCACTCACATCTTGTTTTCCCAAGAGAAAAGCCATTTCTCATAGTTGTGTGGAAGTCTAGGGAAGGGGGCTTGTCCTTAAGATGAGAAACAAGACTGTGGAGAGGGCAACTTTCAGCGCACCCCAAGCATCTCTTTTGGGAAGCCTGGTTGCCCCTGTGCCTTGTGGCATCCGAAAGGTGCCAAACCTTCCCTCAGTGAATACACTCCCTTGGGAATACAGCGTTCAAGTCAACACTTGCTTCCTGAAGATACAAAGCTTTTCCAAGGCAGGTGTTTGATCAGGAGGAAACATGCCTACACGGACCTCTGGAAAACAAGACGTGGGAAGGGTCATCGTCACGGCCATCTGGATGCGGGGAGATAGATCCATCTTCAATTCTGTGTGCGGAAGCATAGGCAAGGGCCTAGGACCCTATCCTGAGAAACAAGTCTCTGGAGAAGAGAATGTTCAGCACACCGCAGCTGTCCTGCCGGTGATGTGTTCTAGCATGGGTGTGTGCAAGCATCGGGAGAGTTCCATCTCCTTCCGTCTGCGAGACAAGCCTGTGGAGATGGCCCCTTGGCAATAACATTTGGGTCCAGATTTCCAATCGAGTTCCAGGAGAGGTGCGGAAGGATAGGCCAGGTAACAAGTCCCCCAGTGTTCCAGTAACAATTCTGGGGAAGCACAGGTGCCAGGAAACACAAGTTCCTTCAGAGGAGATGCTTTCTAATACATACGTCCAGAAGTCTCTGTACATAGCCTACCCTTGCTTGTGGGAGGCAAGTTGGGTGGAATGCGAATTCCACTACCCTCTTGTTTCCACAAGAGAGAAATCGAATCAGTCCAATATATGCGCTGGAGCCTAGTGTACCGGGGCGATGTCCTGACGCTTTGAGAGAAGAGTGTGGAGCAGGCATCGTTGAGGAATCCACAAGTTTCTCAAGCGAGGAGCCCTCTAGCATTGCCGGGGTGAAGCGACCGAAACATGCACGAACCTTCCCTCTGTGAATAGGCTCTAGGGAATGCCAATTTCCCCTCAGAGGAAGATTGTCCCGGTGGGAAGCTCTCTAGCCTGTTGGTCTGCAGGCCCGCAGAGAAGGCCACATATACTTCACTAAGGAAAACCCTCTGTGAAGAAAGATAGGTTCAGTGAATAAGCACACGTCCCACCAAACACACTGAAACACACGGAGACGTTTTGGCATTAGGAAAGGCGTTATTCTTGCCCTGGATAGAATGCATTTGGGAGTACCTGTGCTGCCCCGGCGTTGGATTGCCAAGGAGCCCCTTCCTACCTTATAGGTGTGGGAGTGGGCAATGTCCTTCGACGTGGAGACAAGTCTGTGAAGCAAGCACCGTTCGGGGAACCACCAGATTCTCGAGCGAGGAGCATTCCAGGCTGCATGTCCTGAGGCTCCCGAAACACGGGCTCTCTTTGCGTCTCTGAATAAATCTCTGGGGAATGCAACGTTCCTTCACAGGAAGCATGTCCCAGCGAGACATTTTGTGGTATGTTTCTCTAGAAGTACGGGGATGGGCGGTCGCATTCAGGAGGTGCCGTGTCCCTGGCCGGGAGAAACAATTCTGTGGAGAAGGCGACTTCGGCCCCAATGTGCTTTTCCAAGAAGAAGCTTCCTTAGGCTAAAAGCGTGGAAGCATCACTGTAATGCCACCTTCTTCCCTCTGAGCAGCAGGACGGTAGGCAACCCTACGTTCCAAGAACATGGGGTTTCCAGAAGGAAAAAGCGATCTCTGAGAGACGTTTCCAAGGACAGAGATGGCGGGTCGTACTGGCCTTAAGAAACAAGTGTGTGGAGAATGCCCTTTCAGAGGACCACCATTTCTCCTGCGAGAAGCCTTCTACAATGTATGTGTGGAGGCATCAGGCGGGTGCCGGGTCCATCCCTCAGGGAAAACACTCTGTCGAGAACAATGTTCCAGGAACGTCTTGCTTACAGAACGTCGAAGATTTCTCCAGGTCCTTGTGTGATGCGGAGGAGTCTGCCCTAATGGGATCTCTGAGAAACAAGGCTGCGGAGACTGGAAACCTTCCCTGCCACCTGGATATCCGAAGACGGAAACCATTTCACGTCGATGTGTGGAAGTAGAGGCCAGGGGCCTTGACCTGATGCCCGGGAAGGCGTCTGTGCGGAATTCAACATGGAGCGAACAACCGAAATCTTCCCGTGTAGAGTCCTGTAGCATGGACGTGTACAAGCATCTGGAGCGGGCCCTCTCCTTCCCTCGGAGATACGAGCCCGTGGCGAATGCCACGTCGAGTTCACGTCCTTTCTCATGCGTTCTCTGCCATTTCCAGCGTCGGCCGTGAAGGATAGGCAAAGGGAAAAGTCCCCGTATCGGAGTCCCCAGGATGTGGGGAAAGCAGCTCCCAGGAAACCCAAGTTCCCCCCAGTGAGACGCTTTCTCACACACAGGTATGGGCGCATTCGAATGTGCGATAGACTTCCTTCGGGGAAGGCGATGTTCCATGAATTTCGTGTTTCCAGGAGAGAAAGCTGATGTCCAGGACATGTGTGCAAGTCTTGAGATGGGGCAAGGTCCTTAGGGCGAGCTTCGAGTCTGTGGATCAAGCCCCTTTCGGATAAGCACAAGTTGGTCAAGTGTGAATCATTCTGGCTTCCATGTGTGGAACAATCGAAACACGCCCTCTCCCTCTGTCTGTGAAGCAGTCTCTGGGGAATGCCACTTTCCCGTCAGAGGAAGTTGGTTCCCGTGAGGAGCATTCTACCATCTTTCGCCAGAGGCACGCGGAAAGTGCGTCAGACGTCGCGGAACGCAAGCCTGGGAATAAAGCAAGATTCACCGTGGAACACGACCCTTCAAACGAAACCATTCTCATGGATGTGTGTGTTCTCAGACTAGAGTAATGCCGTGTCCTTGGCTTGGAGAAAGACTTCTGTGGAGGATGCAGTTCCAGCGACACTGTGGCTGTTCCACCGAGAAGCTTCCGAGCCTCTATGTGTGGAGGCATCCAGAGAGTGCCCCAGTCTTCTGTTTGAGAAAAAGAGTGTGAAGAAAAGCGCTGCCCGCTAACATCTTGATGCCAGAAGCGAAAGCGATTCCTCCTATAGGTGTAGAAATAGAGGACAGGTGGTTTGTCCTTAGGCATGGAATCCAGATGGCAGAGAATGCATTTTTCAGAACCGCATAATTGTCTGCGGCATGAAGGATACCGGCACGTCTGTGGGGCAGCATCAGGAAGGTGCCCTCTAGTTCCGCAGTTGGTAACGGTCGGCTTAGAAGAGGACGTTGAAGGAAACACTTGCTTTCTGAAGACACAAGCCTTTTCCATTCTCCGCGTGTAGTCTGGAGGAAACTGCCCTAAACCCAATTCATCAACCAGAGACTCTGGACCATGGAACTCTAAACTGCCAGCTCGATATCTGAGGGTAGAAACACTTTCATATCTGTGTGGAAGGGCAGGCAAGTGGCCAGGATTCGGAGGAGAGAACCTCATGCGTGGACATTGTAACTTAGAGCGAACAACAAATGTGCTCCCGTGAGAAGCCTCCTGGCCGGGAAGTGTTGAAGCGTCAGGATGAAGCCCTCTCATTCCCACCGTGGAAGAAATGTCTGCCTCAGGCACGTCTCCGCGACACCCTGGATCCTTCAATCCTATGCCCTGCTAGCCTCTGTGGGTTGAAGTCTCAGAAAAGGGCAGTATCGGGCCCTCGGGGAAAGAGTTCTGTGTAGATAGCCTCTTTCGGCAACCAACGTGGTTCTTCAAAGGGGGAAGCCTTGTAGGAAGTATGTGTTTCCGTGTCAGGACAATGCCATCTCCGCACATCGTCGAAGGATGACTGTGGAGGACGACACGTTCCAGGACCATCTGGATTCCGGAAGAGAAAGCGATTTCTAGTGTAGGTATGGAAAGAGAGGCAAGGTGCCCGTCCCCGTCTGGGAGATCCAAGTCCGTGGAGAGTACAACTTCCGAGCCTCAACAAGTTTCTCCCCCAAGGAAAGTTTCAAGCTCTGGGGTGGGCAAGCTTCGGCGGGGTTCCATATCCTTGCCTCTGAGAATCAAGGCTGTGGAGATGGTCACTTCCCGGGAGCATCTACTTTGTGGAGATCCAAACTGTGGGCACGGAGGTGGCACGCGAGACTAAGGGGCGTGTCCCTGTCAGGGAGAAGACAGTCCGTGGAGACGGCCACTTTCGTGAGCATCTCCTTCCCTCAAGCCGGAAGCATCCTGGCCTATATTGATGAGAAGTAGCAGGAGAATTCCTCAACCTCTGCTCTGCCTAAATAGACTGTGGGCAATGCCACTTTCCCTAACACCGTGTCTCCAGAAGAGAATTGCCATGTCCAGTCCACAAGCGGGGAGGTCTAGGAGAGGGGCCACGGCCTCACGCTGAGAAACGGGCCTGGGGACATGCACCATTCAGGGAACGACAATGCTCGCCAACGAGAAGCATTCTAGCACGCATCGGTTGAGGCCTCCTAAACATGCCCCATCCTTGCCTCTGTGAAACGAGTCTCTGGCATTTCACGTGTCCCAAAAGTGGAAGTTCTCTCCTGCCAGAATCTTTGGAGCACGTTTGTCTAGATGCACGGCCAAAGTGCCATGCCCTTCGGTCAGATAATGAACCCTGCGAATAAAGCACGTTTCAGACAAGAACACGACACTTCCAAACACAGGCCTCAGAGCAGATCCGTGTGTTTTCACCGGAGGAAATGCCGTTTCCACCGTTGGGCGAAGGAATGCCTGGGAGGAGGCCATTTCGGCAACATCGTAGATTTTCACGCCATAAAAATCCCAGCCTCCGTGTGTGCAACGATCACGAGAGGGCCATCGAATTTCCCGGGAGATACCAGACGCTGGAGGATCCGGTGTCCACTCACATCTTGTTTTCCCAAGAGAAAAGCCATTTCTCATAGTTGTGTGGAAGTCTAGGGAAGGGGGCTTGTCCTTAAGATGAGAAACAAGACTGTGGAGAGGGCAACTTTCAGCGCACCCCAAGCATCTCTTTTGGGAAGCCTGGTTGCCCCTGTGCCTTGTGGCATCCGAAAGGTGCCTAACCTTCCCTCAGTGAATACACTCCCTTGGGAATACAGCGTTCAATCAACACTTGCTTCCTGAAGATACAAAGCTTTTCCAAGGCAGGTGTTTGATCAGGAGGAAACATGCCTACACGGACCTCTGGAAAACAAGACGTGGGAATGGTCATCGTCACGGCCATCTGGATGCGGGGAGATAGATCCATCTTCAATTCTGTGTGCGGAAGCATAGGCAAGGGCCTAGGAGCCTATCCTGAGAAACAAGTCTCTGGAGAAGAGAATGTTCAGCACACCGCAGGTGTCCTGCCAGAGATGTGTTCTAGCATGGGTGTGCGCAAACATCGGGAGAGTTCCATCTCCTTCCGTCTGCGAGACAAGCCTGTGGAGATGGCCGCTTGGCAATAACATTTGGGTCCAGATTTCCAATCGAGTTCCAGGAGAGGTGCGGAAGGATAGGCCAGGTAACAAGTCCCCCAGTGTTCCAGTAACAATTCTGGGGAAGCACAGGTGCCAGGAAACACAAGTTCCTTCAGAGGAGATGCTTTCTAATACATACGTCCAGAAGTCTCTGTACATAGCCTACCCTTGCTTGTGAGAGGCAAGTTGGGTGGAATGCGAATTCCACTACCCTCTTGTTTCCACAAGAGAGAAATCGAATCAGTCCAATATATGCGCTGGAGCCTAGTGTACCGGGGCGATGTCCTGACGCTTTGAGAGAAGAGTGTGGAGCAGGCATCGTTGAGGAATCCACAAGTTTCTCAAGCGAGGAGCCTTCTAGCATTGCCGGGGTGAAGCGACCGAAACATGCACGAACCTTCCCTCTGTGAATAGGCTCTAGGGAATGCCAATTTCCCCTCAGAGGAAGATTGTCCCGGTGGGAAGCTCTCTAGCCTGTTGGTCTGCAGGCCCGCCGAGAAGGCCACATATACTTCGCTAAGGAAAACTCTCTGTGAAGAAAGATAGGTTCAGTGAAGGAAGCACACGTCCCACCAAACCCACTGAAACACACGGAGACGTTTTGGCATCAGGAAAGGCCTTATCCTTGCCCTGGATAGAATGCTTTTGGGAGTACCTGTGCTGCCCCGGCGTTGGATTGCCAAGGAGCCCCTTCCTACATTATAGGTGTGGGAGTGGGCAATGTCCTTCGACGTGGAGACAAGTCTGTGAAGCAAGCACCGTTCGGGGAACCACCAGATTCTCGAGCGAGGAGCATTCCAGGCTGCATGTCCTGAGGCTCCCGAAACACGGGCTCTCTTTGCGTCTCTGAATAAATCTCTGGGGAATGCAACGTTCCTTCACAGGAAGCATGTCCCAGCGAGACATTTTGTGGTATGTTTCTCTAGAAGTACGGGGATGGGCGGTCGCATTCAGGAGGTGCCGTGTCCCTGGCCGGGAGAAACAATTCTGTGGAGAAGGCGACTTCGGCCCCAATGTGCTTTTCCAAGAAGAAGCTTCCTTAGGCTCAAAGCGTGGAAGCATCACTGTAATGCCACCTTCTTCCCTCTGAGCAGCAGGACGGTAGGCAACCCTACTTTCCAAGAACATGGGGTTTCCAGAAGGAAAAAGCGATCTCTGAGAGACGTTTCCAAGGACAGAGATGGCGGGTCGTACTGGCCTTTAGAAACAAGTGTGTGGAGAATGCCCCTTTCAGAGGACCACCATTTCTCCTGCGAGAAGCCTTCTACAATGTATGTGTGGAGGCATCAGGCGGGTGCCGGGTCCATCCCTCAGGGAAAACACTCTGTCGAGAACAATGTTCCAGGAACGTCTTGCTTACAGAACGTCGAAGACTTCTCCAGGTCCTTGTGTGATGCGGAGGAGTCTGCCCTAATGGGATCTCTGAGAAACAAGGCTGCGGAGACTGGAAACCTTCCCTGCCACCTGGATATCCGAAGACGGAAACCATTTCACGTCGATGTGTGGAAGTAGAGGCCAGGGGCCTTGACCTGATGCCCGGGAAGGCGTCTGTGCGGAATTCAACATGGAGCGAACAACCGAAATCTTCCCGTGTAGAGTCCTGTAGCATGGACGTGTACAAGCATCTGGAGCGGGCCCTCTCCTTCCCTCGGAGATACGAGCCCGTGGCGAATGCCACGTCGAGTTCACGTCCTTTCTCATGCGTTCTCTGCCATTTCCAGCGTCGGCCGTGAAGGATAGGCAAAGGGAAAAGTCCCCGTATCGGAGTCCCCAGGATGTGGGGAAAGCAGCTCCCAGGAAACCCAAGTTCCCCCCAGTGAGACGCTTTCTCACACACAGGTATGGGCGCATTCGAATGTGCGATAGACTTCCTTCGGGGAAGGCGATGTTCCATGAATTTCGTGTTTCCAGGAGAGAAAGCTGATGTCCAGGACATGTGTGCAAGTCTTGAGATGGGGCAAGGTCCTTAGGGCGAGCTTCGAGTCTGTGGATCAAGCCCCTTTCGGATAAGCACAAGTTGGTCAAGTGTGAATCATTCTGGCTTCCATGTGTGGAACAATCGAAACACGCCCTCTCCCTCTGTCTGTGAAGCAGTCTCTGGGGAATGCCACTTTCCCGTCAGAGGAAGTTGGTTCCCGTGAGGAGCATTCTACCATCTTTCGCCAGAGGCACGCGGAAAGTGCGTCAGACGTCGCGGAACGCAAGCCTGGGAATAAAGCAAGATTCACCGTGGAACACGACCCTTCAAACGAAACCATTCTCATGGATGTGTGTGTTCTCAGACTAGAGTAATGCCGTGTCCTTGGCTTGGAGAAAGACTTCTGTGGAGGATGCAGTTCCAGCGACACTGTGGCTGTTCCACCGAGAAGCTTCCGAGCCTCTATGTGTGGAGGCATCCCGAGAGTGCCCCAGTCTTCTGTTTGAGATAAAGAGTGTGAAGAAAAGCGCTGCCCGCTAACATCTTGATGCCAGAAGCGAAAGCGATTTCTCCTATAGGTGTAGAAATAGAGGACAGGTGGTTTGTCCTTAGGCATGGAATCCAGATGGCAGAGACTGCATTTTTCAGAACCGCATAATTGTCTGCGGCATGAAGGATACCGGCACGTCTGTGGGGCAGCATCAGGAAGGTGCCCTCTAGTTCCGCAGTTGGTAACGGTCGGCTTAGAAGAGGACGTTGAAGGAAACACTTGCTTTCTGAAGACACAAGCCTTTTCCATTCTCCGCGTGTAGTCTGGAGGAAACTGCCCTAAACCCAATTCATCAACCAGAGACTCTGGACCATGGAACTCTAAACTGCCAGCTCGATATCTGAGGGTAGAAACACTTTCATATCTGTGTGGAAGGGCAGGCAAGTGGCCAGGATTCGGAGGAGAGAACCTCATGCGTGGACATTGTAACTTAGAGCGATCAACAAATGTGCTCCCGTGAGAAGCCTGCTGGCCGGGAAGTGTTGAAGCGTCAGGATGAAGCCCTCTCATTCCCACCGTGGAAGAAATGTCTGCCTCAGGCACGTCTCCGCGACACCCTGGATCCTTCAATCCTATACCCTGCTAGCCTCTGTGGGTTGAAGTCTCAGAAAAGGGCAGGATCGGGCCCTCGGGGAAAGAGTTCTGTGTAGATAGCCTCTTTCGGCAACGAACGTGGTTCTTCAAAGGGGGAAGCCTTGTAGGAAGTATGTGTTGCCGTGTCAGGACAATGCCATCTCCGCCCATCGTCGAAGGATGACTGTGGAGGACGACACGTTCCAGGACCATCTGGATTCCGGAAGAGAGAGCGATTTCTAGTGTAGGTATGGAAAGAGAGGCAAGGTGCCCGTCCCCGTCTGGGAGATCCAAGTCCGTGGAGCGTACAACTTCCGAGCCACAACAAGTTTCTCCCCCAAGGAAAGTTTCAACCTCTGGGGTGGGCAAGCTTCGGCAGGGTTCCATATCCTTGCCTCTGAGAATCAAGGCTGTGGAGATGGTCACTTCCCGGGAGCATCTACTTTCTGGAGATCCAAACTGTGGGCACGGAGGTGGCACGCGAGACTAAGGCGCGTGTGCCTGTCAAGGAGAAGACAGTCCGTGGAGACGGCCACTTTCGTGAGCATCTCGTTCCCTCAAGCCGGAAGCATCCTGGCCTATATTGATGAGAAGTAGCAGGAGAATTCCTCAAACTCTGCTCTGCCTAAATAGACTGTGGGCAATGCCACTTTCCCTAACACCGTGTCTCCAGAAGAGAATTGCCATGTCCAGTCCAAAAGCGGGGAGGTCTAGGAGAGGGACCACGGCCTCACGCTGAGAAACGGGCCTGGGGACATGCACCACTCAGGGAACGACAATGCTCTCCAACGAGAAGCATTCTAGCACGCATGGGTTGAGGCCTCCTAAATATGCCCCATCCTTGCCTCTGTGAAACGAGTCTCTGGGCATTGCACGTGTCCCGAAAGTGGAAGTTCTCTCCTGCCAGAATCTTTGGAGCACGTTTGTCTAGATGCACGGCCAAAGTGCCATGCCCTTCGGTCAGATAATGAACCCTGCGAATAAAGCACGTTTCAGACAAGAACACGACACTTCCAAACACACGCCTCAGAGCAGATCCGTGTGTTTTCACCGGAGGAAATGCCGTTTCCACCGTTGGGCGAAGGAATGCTGGGGAGGAGGCCATTTCGGCAACATCGTAGATTTTCACGCCATAAAAATCCCAGCCTCCGTGTGTGCAACGATCACGAGAGGGCCATCGAATTTCCCGGGAGATACCAGACGCTGGAGGATTCGGTGTCCACTCACATCTTGTTTTCCCAAGAGAAAAGCCATTTCTCATAGTTGTGTGGAAGTCTAGGGAAGGGGGCTTGTCCTTAAGATGAGAAACAAGACTGTGGAGAGGGCAACTTTCAGCGCACCCCAAGCATCTCTTTTGGGAAGCCTGGTTGCCCCTGTGCCTTGTGGCATCCGAAAGGTGCCAAACCTTCCCTCAGTGAATACACTCCCTTGGGAATACAGCGTTCAAGTCAACACTTGCTTCCTGAAGATACAAAGCTTTTCCAAGGCAGGTGTTTGATCAGGAGGAAACATGCCTACACGGACCTCTGGAAAACAAGACGTGGGAAGGGTCATCGTCACGGCCATCTGGATGCGGGGAGATAGATCCATCTTCAATTCTGTGTGCGGAAGCATAGGCAAGGGCCTAGGACCCTATCCTGAGAAACAAGTCTCTGGAGAAGAGAATGTTCAGCACACCGCAGCTGTCCTGCCGGAGATGTGTTCTAGCATGGGTGTGTGCAAGCATCGGGAGAGTTCCATCTCCTTCCGTCTGCGAGACAAGCCTGTGGAGATGGCCCCTTGGCAATAACATTTGGGTCCAGATTTCCAATCGAGTTCCAGGAGAGGTGCGGAAGGATAGGCCAGGTAACAAGTCCCCCAGTGTTCCAGTAACAATTCTGGGGAAGCACAGGTGCCAGGAAACACAAGTTCCTTCAGAGGAGATGCTTTCTAATACATACGTCCAGAAGTCTCTGTACATAGCCTACCCTTGCTTGTGGGAGGCAAGTTGGGTGGAATGCGAATTCCACTACCCTCTTGTTTCCACAAGAGAGAAATCGAATCAGTCCAATATATGCGCTGGAGCCTAGTGTACCGGGGCGATGTCCTGACGCTTTGAGAGAAGAGTGTGGAGCAGGCATCGTTGAGGAATCCACAAGTTTCTCAAGCGAGGAGCCTTCTAGCATTGCCGGGGTGAAGCGACCGAAACATGCACGAACCTTCCCTCTGTGAATAGGCTCTAGGGAATGCCAATTTCCCCTCAGAGGAAGATTGTCCCGGTGGGAAGCTCTCTAGCCTGTTGGTCTGCAGGCCCGCAGAGAAGGCCACATATACTTCACTAAGGAAAACCCTCTGTGAAGAAAGATAGGTTCAGTGAATAAGCACACGTCCCACCAAACACACTGAAACACACGGAGACGTTTTGGCATTAGGAAAGGCGTTATTCTTGCCCTGGATAGAATGCATTTGGGAGTACCTGTGCTGCCCCGGCGTTGGATTGCCAAGGAGCCCCTTCCTACCTTATAGGTGTGGGAGTGGGCAATGTCCTTCGACGTGGAGACAAGTCTGTGAAGCAAGCACCGTTCGGGGAACCACCAGATTCTCGAGCGAGGAGCATTCCAGGCTGCATGTCCTGAGGCTCCCGAAACACGGGCTCTCTTTGCGTCTCTGAATAAATCTCTGGGGAATGCAACGTTCCTTCACAGGAAGCATGTCCCAGCGAGACATTTTGTGGTATGTTTCTCTAGAAGTACGGGGATGGGCGGTCGCATTCAGGAGGTGCCGTGTCCCTGGCCGGGAGAAACAATTCTGTGGAGAAGGCGACTTCGGCCCCAATGTGCTTTTCCAAGAAGAAGCTTCCTTAGGCTCAAAGCGTGGAAGCATCACTGTAATGCCACCTTCTTCCCTCTGAGCAGCAGGACGGTAGGCAACCCTACGTTCCAAGAACATGGGGTTTCCAGAAGGAAAAAGCGATCTCTGAGAGACGTTTCCAAGGACAGAGATGGCGGGTCGTACTGGCCTTTAGAAACAAGTGTGTGGAGAATGCCCTTTCAGAGGACCACCATTTCTCCTGCGAGAAGCCTTCTACAATGTATGTGTGGAGGCATCAGGCGGGTGCCGGGTCCATCCCTCAGGGAAAACACTCTGTCGAGAACAATGTTCCAGGAACGTCTTGCTTACAGAACGTCGAAGATTTCTCCAGGTCCTTGTGTGATGCGGAGGAGTCTGCCCTAATGGGATCTCTGAGAAACAAGGCTGCGGAGACTGGAAACCTTCCCTGCCACCTGGATATCCGAAGACGGAAACCATTTCACGTCGATGTGTGGAAGTAGAGGCCAGGGGCCTTGACCTGATGCCCGGGAAGGCGTCTGTGCGGAATTCAACATGGAGCGAACAACCGAAATCTTCCCGTGTAGAGTCCTGTAGCATGGACGTGTACAAGCATCTGGAGCGGGCCCTCTCCTTCCCTCGGAGATACGAGCCCGTGGCGAATGCCACGTCGAGTTCACGTCCTTTCTCATGCGTTCTCTGCCATTTCCAGCGTCGGCCGTGAAGGATAGGCAAAGGGAAAAGTCCCCGTATCGGAGACCCCAGGATGTGGGGAAAGCAGCTCCCAGGAAACCCAAGTGCCCCCCAGTGAGACGCTTTCTCACACACAGATATGGGCGCATTCGAATGTGCGATATACTTCCTTCGGGGAAGGCGATGTTCCATGAATTTCATGTTTCCAGGAGAGAAAGCTGATGTCCAGGACATGTGTGCAAGTCTTGAGATGGGGCAAGGTCCTTAGGGCGAGCTTCGAGTCTGTGGATCAAGCCCCTTTCGGATAAGCACAAGTTGGTCAAGTGTGAATCATTCTGGCTTCCATGTGTGGAACAATCGAAACACGCCCTCTCCCTCTGTCTGTGAAGCAGTCTCTGGGGAATGCCACTTTCCCGTCAGAGGAAGTTGGTTCCCGTGAGGAGCATTCTACCATCTTTCGCCAGAGGCACGCGGAAAGTGCGTCAGACGTCGCGGAACGCAAGCCTGGGAATAAAGCAAGATTCACCGTGGAACACGACCCTTCAAACGAAACCATTCTCATGGATGTGTGTGTTCTCAGACTAGAGTAATGCCGTGTCCTTGGCTTGGAGAAAGACTTCTGTGGAGGATGCAGTTCCAGCGACACTGTGGCTGTTCCACCGAGAAGCTTCCGAGCCTCTATGTGTGGAGGCACCCGAGAGTGCCCCAGTCTTCTGTTTGAGAAAAAGAGTGTGAAGAAAAGCGCTGCCCGCTAACATCTTGATGCCAGAAGCGAAAGCGATTCCTCCTATAGGTGTAGAAATAGAGGACAGGTGGTTTGTCCTTAGGCATGGAATCCAGATGGCAGAGAATGCATTTTTCAGAACCGCATAATTGTCTGCGGCATGAAGGATACCGGCACGTCTGTGGGGCAGCATCAGGAAGGTGCCCTCTAGTTCCGCAGTTGGTAACGGTCGGCTTAGAAGAGGACGTTGAAGGAATCACTTGCTTTCTGAAGACACAAGCCTTTTCCATTCTCCGCGTGTAGTCTGGAGGAAACTGCCCTAAACCCAATTCATCAACCAGAGACTCTGGACCATGGAACTCTAAACTGCCAGCTCGATATCTGAGGGTAGAAACACTTTCATATCTGTGTGGAAGGGCAGGCAAGTGGCCAGGATTCGGAGGAGAGAACCTCATGCGTGGACATTGTAACTTAGAGCGAACAACAAATGTGCTCCCGTGAGAAGCCTCCTGGCCGGGAAGTGTTGAAGCGTCAGGATGAAGCCCTCTCATTCCCACCGTGGAAGAAATGTCTGCCTCAGGCACGTCTCCGCGACACCCTGGATCCTTCAATCCTATGCCCTGCTAGCCTCTGTGGGTTGAAGTCTCAGAAAAGGGCAGGATCGGGCCCTCGGGGAAAGAGTTCTGTGTAGATAGCCTCTTTCGGCAACCAACGTGGTTCTTCAAAGGGGGAAGCCTTGTAGGAAGTATGTGTTTCCGTGTCAGGACAATGCCATCTCCGCACATCGTCGAAGGATGACTGTGGAGGACGACACGTTCCAGGACCATCTGGATTCCGGAAGAGAGAGCGATTTCTAGTGTAGGTATGGAAAGAGAGGCAAGGTGCCCGTCCCCGTCTGGGAGATCCAAGTCCGTGGAGAGTACAACTTCCGAGCCTCAACAAGTTTCTCCCCCAAGGAAAGTTTCAAGCTCTGGGGTGGGCAAGCTTCGGCGGGGTTCCATATCCTTGCCTCTGAGAATCAAGGCTGTGGAGATGGTCACTTCCCGGGAGCATCTACTTTGTGGAGATCCAAACTGTGGGCACGGAGGTGGCACGCGAGACTAAGGGGCGTGTCCCTGTCAGGGAGAAGACAGTCCGTGGAGACGGCCACTTTCGTGAGCATCTCCTTCCCTCAAGCCGGAAGCATCCTGGCCTATATTGATGAGAAGTAGCAGGAGAATTCCTCAACCTCTGCTCTGCCTAAATAGACTGTGGGCAATGCCACTTTCCCTAACACCGTGTCTCCAGAAGAGAATTGCCATGTCCAGTCCACAAGCGGGGAGGTCTAGGAGAGGGGCCACGGCCTCACGCTGAGAAACGGGCCTGGGGACATGCACCATTCAGGGAACGACAATGCTCGCCAACGAGAAGCATTCTAGCACGCATCGGTTGAGGCCTCCTAAACATGCCCCATCCTTGCCTCTGTGAAACGAGTCTCTGGCATTTCACGTGTCCCGAAAGTGGAAGTTCTCTCCTGCCAGAATCTTTGGAGCACGTTTGTCTAGATGCACGGCCAAAGTGCCATGCCCTTCGGTCAGATAATGAACCCTGCGAATAAAGCACGTTTCAGACAAGAACACGACACTTCCAAACACAGGCCTCAGAGCAGATCCGTGTGTTTTCACCGGAGGAAATGCCGTTTCCACCGTTGGGCGAAGGAATGCTGGGGAGGAGGCCATTTCGGCAACATCGTAGATTTTCACGCCATAAAAATCCCAGCCTCCGTGTGTGCAACGATCACGAGAGGGCCATCGAATTTCCCGGGAGATACCAGACGCTGGAGGATCCGGTGTCCACTCACATCTTGTTTTCCCAAGAGAAAAGCCATTTCTCATAGTTGTGTGGAAGTCTAGGGAAGGGGGCTTGTCCTTAAGATGAGAAACAAGACTGTGGAGAGGGCAACTTTCAGCGCACCCCAAGCATCTCTTTTGGGAAGCCTGGTTGCCCCTGTGCCTTGTGGCATCCGAAAGGTGCCTAACCTTCCCTCAGTGAATACACTCCCTTGGGAATACAGCGTTCAAGTCAACACTTGCTTCCTGAAGATACAAAGCTTTTCCAAGGCAGGTGTTTGATCAGGAGGAAACATGCCTACACGGACCTCTGGAAAACAAGACGTGGGAATGGTCATCGTCACGGCCATCTGGATGCGGGGAGATAGATCCATCTTCAATTCTGTGTGCGGAAGCATAGGCAAGGGCCTAGGAGCCTATCCTGAGAAACAAGTCTCTGGAGAAGAGAATGTTCAGCACACCGCAGGTGTCCTGCCAGAGATGTGTTCTAGCATGGGTGTGCGCAAACATCGGGAGAGTTCCATCTCCTTCCGTCTGCGAGACAAGCCTGTGGAGATGGCCCCTTGGCAATAACATTTGGGTCCAGATTTCCAATCGAGTTCCAGGAGAGGTGCGGAAGGATAGGCCAGGTAACAAGTCCCCCAGTGTTCCAGTAACAATTCTGGGGAAGCACAGGTGCCAAGAAACACAAGTTCCTTCAGAGGAGATGCTTTCTAATACATACGTCCAGAAGTCTCTGTACATAGCCTACCCTTGCTTGTGAGAGGCAAGTTGGGTGGAATGCGAATTCCACTACCCTCTTGTTTCCACAAGAGAGAAATCGAATCAGTCCAATATATGCGCTGGAGCCTAGTGTACCGGGGCGATGTCCTGACGCTTTGAGAGAAGAGTGTGGAGCAGGCATCGTTGAGGAATCCACAAGTTTCTCAAGCGAGGAGCCTTCTAGCATTGCCGGGGTGAAGCGACCGAAACATGCACGAACCTTCCCTCTGTGAATAGGCTCTAGGGAATGCAAATTTCCCCTCAGAGGAAGATTGTCCCGGTGGGAAGCTCTCTAGCCTGTTGGTCTGCAGGCCCGCCGAGAAGGCCACATATACTTCGCTAAGGAAAACTCTCTGTGAAGAAAGATAGGTTCAGTGAAGGAAGCACACGTCCCACCAAACCCACTGAAACACACGGAGACGTTTTGGCATCAGGAAAGGCCTTATCCTTGCCCTGGATAGAATGCTTTTGGGAGTACCTGTGCTGCCCCGGCGTTGGATTGCCAAGGAGCCCCTTCCTACCTTATAGGTGTGGGAGTGGGCAATGTCCTTCGACGTGGAGACAAGTCTGTGAAGCAAGCACCGTTCGGGGAACCACCAGATTCTCGAGCGAGGAGCATTCCAGGCTGCATGTCCTGAGGCTCCCGAAACACGGGCTCTCTTTGCGTCTCTGAATAAATCTCTGGGGAATGCAACGTTCCTTCACAGGAAGCATGTCCCAGCGAGACATTTTGTGGTATGTTTCTCTAGAAGTAAGGGGATGGGCGGTCGCATTCAGGAGGTGCCGTGTCCCTGGCCGGGAGAAACAATTCTGTGGAGAAGGCGACTTCGGCCCCAATGTGCTTTTCCAAGAAGAAGCTTCCTTAGGCTCAAAGCGTGGAAGCATCACTGTAATGACACCTTCTTCCCTCTGAGCAGCAGGACGGTAGGCAACCCTACTTTCCAAGAACATGGGGTTTCCAGAAGGAAAAAGCGATCTCTGAGAGACGTTTCCAAGGACAGAGATGGCGGGTCGTACTGGCCTTTAGAAACAAGTGTGTGGAGAATGCCCCTTTCAGAGGACCACCATTTCTCCTGCGAGAAGCCTTCTACAATGTATGTGTGGAGGCATCAGGCGGGTGCCGGGTCCATCCCTCAAGGAGAACACTCTGTCGAGAACAATGTTCCAGGAACGTCTTGCTTACAGAACGTCGAAGATTTCTCCAGGTCCTTGTGTGATGCGGAGGAGTCTGCCCTAATGGGATCTCTGAGAAACAAGGCTGCGGAGACTGGAAACCTTCCCTGCCACCTGGATATCCGAAGACGGAAACCATTTCACGTCGATGTGTGGAAGTAGAGGCCAGGGGCCTTGACCTGATGCCCGGGAAGGCGTCTGTGCGGAATTCAACATGGAGCGAACAACCGAAATCTTCCCGTGTAGAGTCCTGTAGCATGGACGTGTACAAGCATCTGGAGCGGGCCCTCTCCTTCCCTCGGAGATACGAGCCCGTGGCGAATGCCAAGTCGAGTTCACGTCCTTTCTCATGCGTTCTCTGCCATTTCCAGCGTCGGCCGTGAAGGATAGGCAAAGGGAAAAGTCCCCGTATCGGAGTCCCCAGGATGTGGGGAAAGCAGCTCCCAGGAAACCCAAGTTCCCCCCAGTGAGACGCTTTCTCACACACAGGTATGGGCGCATTCGAATGTGCGATAGACTTCCTTCGGGGAAGGCGATGTTCCATGAATTTCGTGTTTCCAGGAGAGAAAGCTGATGTCCAGGACATGTGTGCAAGTCTTGAGATGGGGCAAGGTCCTTAGGGTGAGCTTCGAGTCTGTGGATCAAGCCCCTTTCGGATAAGCACAAGTTGGTCAAGTGTGAATCATTCTGGCTTCCATGTGTGGAACAATCGAAACACGCCCTCTCCCTCTGTCTGTGAAGCAGTCTCTGGGGAATGCCACTTTCCCGTCAGAGGAAGTTGGTTCCCGTGAGGAGCATTCTACCATCATTCGCCAGAGGCACGCGGAAAGTGCGTCAGACGTCGCGGAACGCAAGCCTGGGAATAAAGCAAGATTCACCGTGGAACACGACCCTTCAAACGAAACCATTCTCATGGATGTGTGTGTTCTCAGACTAGAGTAATGCCGTGTCCTTGGCTTGGAGAAAGACTTCTGTGGAGGATGCAGTTCCAGCGACACTGTGGCTGTTCCACCGAGAAGCTTCCGAGCCTCTATGTGTGGAGGCATCCCGAGAGTGCCCCAGTCTTCTGTTTGAGAAAAAGAGTGTGAAGAAAAGCGCTGCCCGCTAACATCTTGATGCCAGAAGCGAAAGCGATTTCTCCTATAGGTGTAGAAATAGAGGACAGGTGGTTTGTCCTTAGGCATGGAATCCAGATGGCAGAGAATGCATTTTTCAGAACCGCATAATTGTCTGCGGCATGAAGGATACCGGCACGTCTGTGGGGCAGCATCAGGAAGGTGCCCTCTAGTTCCGCAGTTGGTAACGGTCGGCTTAGAAGAGGACGTTGAAGGAAACACTTGCTTTCTGAAGACACAAGCCTTTTCCATTCTCCGCGTGTAGTCTGGAGGAAACTGCCCTAAACCCAATTCATCAACCAGAGACTCTGGACCATGGAACTCTAAACTGCCAGCTCGATATCTGAGGGTAGAAACACTTTCATATCTGTGTGGAAGGGCAGGCAAGTGGCCAGGATTCGGAGGAGAGAACCTCATGCGTGGACATTGTAACTTAGAGCGAACAACAAATGTGCTCCCGTGAGAAGCCTGCTGGCCGGGAAGTGTTGAAGCGTCAGGATGAAGCCCTCTCATTCCCACCGTGGAAGAAATGTCTGCCTCAGGCACGTCTCCGCGACACCCTGGATCCTTCAATCCTATACCCTGCTAGCCTCTGTGGGTTGAAGTCTCAGAAAAGGGCAGGATCGGGCCCTCGGGGAAAGAGTTCTGTGTAGATAGCCTCTTTCGGCAACCAACGTGGTTCTTCAAAGGGGGAAGCCTTGTAGGAAGTATGTGTTGCCGTGTCAGGACAATGCCATCTCCGCCCATCGTCGAAGGATGACTGTGGAGGACGACACGTTCCAGGACCATCTGGATTCCGGAAGAGAGAGCGATTTCTAGTGTAGGTATGGAAAGAGAGGCAAGGTGCCCGTCCCCGTCTGGGAGATCCAAGTCCGTGGAGCGTACAACTTCCGAGCCACAACAAGTTTCTCCCCCAAGGAAAGTTTCAAGCTCTGGGGTGGGCAAGCTTCGGCGGGGTTCCATATCCTTGCCTCTGAGAATCAAGGCTGTGGAGATGGTCACTTCCCGGGAGTATCTACTTTCTGGAGATCCAAACTGTGGGCACGGAGGTGGCACGCGAGACTAAGGCGCGTGTGCCTGTCAGGGAGAAGACAGTCCGTGGAGACGGCCACTTTCGTGAGCATCTCGTTCCCTCAAGCCGGAAGCATCCTGGCCTATATTGATGAGAAGTAGCAGGAGAATTCCTCAACCTCTGCTCTGCCTAAATAGACTGTGGGCAATGCCACTTTCCCTAACACCGTGTCTCCAGAAGAGAATTGCCATGTCCAGTCCAAAAGCGGGGAGGTCTAGGAGAGGGACCACGGCCTCACGCTGAGAAACGGGCCTGGGGACATGCACCACTCAGGGAACGACAATGCTCTCCAACGAGAAGCATTCTAGCACGCATGGGTTGAGGCCTCCTAAATATGCCCCATCCTTGCCTCTGTGAAACGAGTCTCTGGGCATTGCACGTGTCCCGAAAGTGGAAGTTCTCTCCTGCCAGAATCTTTGGAGCACGTTTGTCTAGATGCACGGCCAAAGTGCCATGCCCTTCGGTCAGATAATGAACCCTGCGAATAAAGCACGTTTCAGACAAGAACACGACACTTCCAAACACACGCCTCAGAGCAGATCCGTGTGTTTTCACCGGAGGAAATGCCGTTTCCACCGTTGGGCGAAGGAATGCTGGGGAGGAGGCCATTTCGGCAACATCGTAGATTTTCACGCCATAAAAATCCCAGCCTCCGTGTGTGCAACGATCACGAGAGGGCCATCGAATTTCCCGGGAGATACCAGACGCTGGAGGATCCGGTGTCCACTCACATCTTGTTTTCCCAAGAGAAAAGCCATTTCTCATAGTTGTGTGGAAGTCTAGGGAAGGGGGCTTGTCCTTAAGATGAGAAACAAGACTGTGGAGAGGGCAACTTTCAGCGCACCCCAAGCATCTCTTTTGGGAAGCCTGGTTGCCCCTGTGCCTTGTGGCATCCGAAAGGTGCCTAACCTTCCCTCAGTGAATACACTCCCTTGGGAATACAGCGTTCAAGTCAACACTTGCTTCCTGAAGATACAAAGCTTTTCCAAGGCAGGTGTTTGATCAGGAGGAAACATGCCTACACGGACCTCTGGAAAACAAGACGTGGGAAGGGTCATCGTCACGGCCATCTGGATGCGGGGAGATAGATCCATCTTCAATTCTGTGTGCGGAAGCATAGGCAAGGGCCTAGGACCCTATCCTGAGAAACAAGTCTCTGGAGAAGAGAATGTTCAGCACACCGCAGCTGTCCTGCCGGTGATGTGTTCTAGCATGGGTGTGTGCAAGCATCGGGAGAGTTCCATCTCCTTCCGTCTGCGAGACAAGCCTGTGGAGATGGCCCCTTGGCAATAACATTTGGGTCCCGATTTCCAATCGAGTTCCAGGAGAGGTGCGGAAGGATAGGCCAGGTAACAAGTCCCCCAGTGTTCCAGTAACAATTCTGGGGAAGCACAGGTGCCAGGAAACACAAGTTCCTTCAGAGGAGATGCTTTCTAATACATACGTCCAGAAGTCTCTGTACATAGCCTACCCTTGCTTGTGGGAGGCAAGTTGGGTGGAATGCGAATTCCACTACCCTCTTGTTTCCACAAGAGAGAAATCGAATCAGTCCAATATATGCGCTGGAGCCTAGTGTACCGGGGCGATGTCCTGACGCTTTGAGAGAAGAGTGTGGAGCAGGCATCGTTGAGGAATCCACAAGTTTCTCAAGCGAGGAGCCTTCTAGCATTGCCGGGGTGAAGCGACCGAAACATGCACGAACCTTCCCTCTGTGAATAGGCTCTAGGGAATGCCAATTTCCCCTCAGAGGAAGATTGTCCCGGTGGGAAGCTCTCTAGCCTGTTGGTCTGCAGGCCCGCCGAGAAGGCCACATATACTTCGCTAAGGAAAACTCTCTGTGAAGAAAGATAGGTTCAGTGAAGGAAGCACACGTCCCACCAAACCCACTGAAACACACGGAGACGTTTTGGCATCAGGAAAGGCCTTATCCTTGCCCTGGATAGAATGCTTTTGGGAGTACCTGTGCTGCCCCGGCGTTGGATTGCCAAGGAGCCCCTTCCTACCTTATAGGTGTGGGAGTGGGCAATGTCCTTCGACGTGGAGACAAGTCTGTGAAGCAAGCACCGTTCGGGGAACCACCAGATTCTCGAGCGAGGAGCATTCCAGGCTGCATGTCCTGAGGCTCCCGAAACACGGGCTCTCTTTGCGTCTCTGAATAAATCTCTGGGGAATGCAACGTTCCTTCACAGGAAGCATGTCCCAGCGAGACATTTTGTGGTATGTTTCTCTAGAAGTACGGGGATGGGCGGTCGCATTCAGGAGGTGCCGTGTCCCTGGCCGGGAGAAACAATTCTGTGGAGAAGGCGACTTCGGCCCCAATGTGCTTTTCCAAGAAGAAGCTTCCTTAGGCTCAAAGCGTGGAAGCATCACTGTAATGCCACCTTCTTCCCTCTGAGCAGCAGGACGGTAGGCAACCCTACTTTCCAAGAACATGGGGTTTCCAGAAGGAAAAAGCGATCTCTGAGAGACGTTTCCAAGGACAGAGATGGCGGGTCGTACTGGCCTTTAGAAACAAGTGTGTGGAGAATGCCCCTTTCAGAGGACCACCATTTCTCCTGCGAGAAGCCTTCTACAATGTATGTGTGGAGGCATCAGGCGGGTGCCGGGTCCATCCCTCAGGGAAAACACTCTGTCGAGAACAATGTTCCAGGAACGTCTTGCTTACAGAAAGTCGAAGACTTCTCCAGGTCCTTGTGTGATGCGGAGGAGTCTGCCCTAATGGGATCTCTGAGAAACAAGGCTGCGGAGACTGGAAACCTTCCCTGCCACCTGGATATCCGAAGACGGAAACCATTTCACGTCGATGTGTGGAAGTAGAGGCCAGGGGCCTTGACCTGATGCCCGGGAAGGCGTCTGTGCGGAATTCAACATGGAGCGAACAACCGAAATCTTCCCGTGTAGAGTCCTGTAGCATGGACGTGTACAAGCATCTGGAGCGGGCCCTCTCCTTCCCTCGGAGATACGAGCCCGTGGCGAATGCCACGTCGAGTTCACGTCCTTTCTCATGCGTTCTCTGCCATTTCCAGCGTCGGCCGTGAAGGATAGGCAAAGGGAAAAGTCCCCGTATCGGAGTCCCCAGGATGTGGGGAAAGCAGCTCCCAGGAAACCCAAGTTCCCCCCAGTGAGACGCTTTCTCACACACAGGTATGGGCGCATTCGAATGTGCGATAGACTTCCTTCGGGGAAGGCGATGTTCCATGAATTTCATGTTTCCAGGAGAGAAAGCTGATGTCCAGGACATGTGTGCAAGTCGTGAGATGGGGCAAGGTCCTTAGGGCGAGCTTCGAGTCTGTGGATCAAGCCCCTTTCGGATAAGCACAAGTTGGTCAAGTGTGAATCATTCTGGCTTCCATGTGTGGAACAATCGAAACACGCCCTCTCCCTCTGTCTGTGAAGCAGTCTCTGGGGAATGCCACTTTCCCGTCAGAGGAAGTTGGTTCCCGTGAGGAGCATTCTACCATATTTCGCCAGAGGCACGCGGAAAGTGCGTCAGACGTCGCGGAACGCAAGCCTGGGAATAAAGCAAGATTCACCGTGGAACACGACCCTTCAAACGAAACCATTCTCATGGATGTGTGTGTTCTCAGACTACAGTAATGCCGTGTCCTTGGCTTGGAGAAAGACTTCTGTGGAGGATGCAGTTCCAGCGACACTGTGGCTGTTCCACCGAGAAGCTTCCGAGCCTCTATGTGTGGAGGCATCCCGAGAGTGCCCCAGTCTTCTGTTTGAGGAAAAGAGTGTGAAGAAAAGCGCTGCCCGCTAACATCTTGATGCCAGAAGCGAAAGCGATTCCTCCTATAGGTGTAGAAATAGAGGACAGGTGGTTTGTCCTTAGGCATGGAATCCAGATGGCAGAGAATGCATTTTTCAGAACCGCATAATTGTCTGCGGCATGAAGGATACCGGCACGTCTGTGGGGCAGCATCAGGAAGGTGCCCTCTAGTTCCGCAGTTGGTAACGGTCGGCTTAGAAGAGGACGTTGAAGGAAACACTTGCTTTCTGAAGACACAAGCCTTTTCCATTCTCCGCGTGTAGTCTGGAGGAAACTGCCCTAAACCCAATTCATCAACCAGAGACTCTGGACCATGGAACTCTAAACTGCCAGCTCGATATCTGAGGGTAGAAACACTTTCATATCTGTGTGGAAGGGCAGGCAAGTGGCCAGGATTCGGAGGAGAGAACCTCATGCGTGGACATTGTAACTTAGAGCGAACAACAAATGTGCTCCCGTGAGAAGCCTGCTGGCCGGGAAGTGTTGAAGCGTCAGGATGAAGCCCTCTCATTCCCACCGTGGAAGAAATGTCTGCCTCAGGCACGTCTCCGCGACACCCTGGATCCTTCAATCCTATACCCTGCTAGCCTCTGTGGGTTGAAGTCTCAGAAAAGGGCAGGATCGGGCCCTCGGGGAAAGAGTTCTGTGTAGATAGCCTCTTTCGGCAACCAACGTGGTTCTTCAAAGGGGGAAGCCTTGTAGGAAGTATGTGTTGCCGTGTCAGGACAATGCCATCTCCGCCCATCGTCGAAGGATGACTGTGGAGGACGACACGTTCCAGGACCATCTGGATTCCGGAAGAGAGAGCGATTTCTAGTGTAGGTATGGAAAGAGAGGCAAGGTGCCCGTCCCCGTCTGGGAGATCCAAGTCCGTGGAGCGTACAACTTCCGAGCCACAACAAGTTTCTCCCCCAAGGAAAGTTTCAAGCTCTGGAGTGGGCAAGCTTCGGCGGGGTTCCATATCCTTGCCTCTGAGAATCAAGGCTGTGGAGATGGTCACTTCCCGGGAGTATCTACTTTCTGGAGATCCAAACTGTGGGCACGGAGGTGGCACGCGAGACTAAGGCGCGTGTGCCTGTCAGGGAGAAGACAGTCCGTGGAGACGGCCACTTTCGTGAGCATCTCGTTCCCTCAAGCCGGAAGCATCCTGGCCTATATTGATGAGAAGTAGCAGGAGAATTCCTCAACCTCTGCTCTGCCTAAATAGACTGTGGGCAATGCCACTTTCCCTAACACCGTGTCTCCATAAGAGAATTGCCATGTCCAGTCCAAAAGCGGGGAGGTCTAGGAGAGGGACCACGGCCTCACGCTGAGAAATGGGCCTGGGGACATGCACCACTCAGGGAACGACAATGCTCTCCAACGAGAAGCATTCTAGCACGCATGGGTTGAGGCCTCCTAAATATGCCCCATCCTTGCCTCTGTGAAACGAGTCTCTGGGCATTGCACGTGTCCCGAAAGTGGAAGTTCTCTCCTGCCAGAATCTTTGGAGCACGTTTGTCTAGATGCACGGCCAAAGTGCCATGCCCTTCGGTCAGATAATGAACCCTGCGAATAAAGCACGTTTCAGACAAGAACACGACACTTCCAAACACACGCCTCAGAGCAGATCCGTGTGTTTTCACCGGAGGAAATGCCGTTTCCACCGTTGGGCGAAGGAATGCTGGGGAGGAGGCCATTTCGGCAACATCGTAGATTTTCACGCCATAAAAATCCCAGCCTCCGTGTGTGCAACGATCACGAGAGGGCCATCGAATTTCCCGGGAGATACCAGACGCTGGAGGATCCGGTGTCCACTCACATCTTGTTTTCCCAAGAGAAAAGCCATTTCTCATAGTTGTGTGGAAGTCTAGGGAAGGGGGCTTGTCCTTAAGATGAGAAACAAGACTGTGGAGAGGGCAACTTTCAGCGCACCCCAAGCATCTCTTTTGGGAAGCCTGGTTGCCCCTGTGCCTTGTGGCATCCGAAAGGTGCCTAACCTTCCCTCAGTGAATACACTCCCTTGGGAATACAGCGTTCAAGTCAACACTTGCTTCCTGAAGATACAAAGCTTTTCCAAGGCAGGTGTTTGATCAGGAGGAAACATGCCTACACGGACCTCTGGAAAACAAGACGTGGGAAGGGTCATCGTCACGGCCATCTGGATGCGGGGAGATAGATCCATCTTCAATTCTGTGTGCGGAAGCATAGGCAAGGGCCTAGGACCCTATCCTGAGAAACAAGTCTCTGGAGAAGAGAATGTTCAGCACACCGCAGCTGTCCTGCCGGAGATGTGTTCTAGCATGGGTGTGTGCAAGCATCGGGAGAGTTCCATCTCCTTCCGTCTGCGAGACAAGCCTGTGGAGATGGCCCCTTGGCAATAACATTTGGGTCCAGATTTCCAATCGAGTTCCAGGAGAGGTGCGGAAGGATAGGCCAGGTAACAAGTCCCCCAGTGTTCCAGTAACAATTCTGGGGAAGCACAGGTGCCAGGAAACACAAGTTCCTTCAGAGGAGATGCTTTCTAATACATACGTCCAGAAGTCTCTGTACATAGCCTACCCTTGCTTATGGGAGGCAAGTTGGGTGGAATGCGAATTCCACTACCCTCTTGTTTCCACAAGAGAGAAATCGAATCAGTCCAATATATGCGCTGGAGCCTAGTGTACCGGGGCGATGTCCTGACGCTTTGAGAGAAGAGTGTGGAGCAGGCATCGTTGAGGAATCCACAAGTTTCTCAAGCGAGGAGCCTTCTAGCATTGCCGGGGTGAAGCGACCGAAACATGCACGAACCTTCCCTCTGTGAATAGGCTCTAGGGAATGCCAATTTCCCCTCAGAGGAAGATTGTCCCGGTGGGAAGCTCTCTAGCCTGTTGGTCTGCAGGCCCGCGGAGAAGGCCACATATACTTCGCTAAGGAAAACTCTCTGTGAAGAAAGATAGGTTCAGTGAAGGAAGCACACGTCCCACCAAACCCACTGAAACACACGGAGACGTTTTGGCATCAGGAAAGGCCTTATCCTTGCCCTGGATAGAATGCTTTTGGGAGTACCTGTGCTGCCCCGGCGTTGGATTGCCAAGGAGCCCCTTCCTACCTTATAGGTGTGGGAGTGGGCAATGTCCTTCGACGTGGAGACAAGTCTGTGAAGCAAGCACCGTTCGGGGAACCACCAGATTCTCGAGCGAGGAGCATTCCAGGCTGCATGTCCTGAGGCTCCCGAAACACGGGCTCTCTTTGCGTCTCTGAATAAATCTCTGGGGAATGCAACGTTCCTTCACAGGAAGCATGTCCCAGCGAGACATTTTGTGGTATGTTTCTCTAGAAGTACGGGGATGGGCGGTCGCATTCAGGAGGTGCCGTGTCCCTGGCCGGGAGAAACAATTCTGTGGAGAAGGCGACTTCGGCCCCAATGTGCTTTTCCAAGAAGAAGCTTCCTTAGGCTCAAAGCGTGGAAGCATCACTGTAATGCCACCTTCTTCCCTCTGAGCAGCAGGACGGTAGGCAACCCTACTTTCCAAGAACATGGGGTTTCCAGAAGGAAAAAGCGATCTCTGAGAGACGTTTCCAAGGACAGAGATGGCGGGTCGTACTGGCCTTTAGAAACAAGTGTGTGGAGAATGCCCCTTTCAGAGGACCACCATTTCTCCTGCGAGAAGCCTTCTACAATGTATGTGTGGAGGCATCAGGCGGGTGCCGGGTCCATCCCTCAGGGAAAACACTCTGTCGAGAACAATGTTCCAGGAACGTCTTGCTTACAGAACGTCGAAGACTTCTCCAGGTCCTTGTGTGATGCGGAGGAGTCTGCCCTAATGGGATCTCTGAGAAACAAGGCTGCGGAGACTGGAAACCTTCCCTGCCACCTGGATATCCGAAGACGGAAACCATTTCACGTCGATGTGTGGAAGTAGAGGCCAGGGGCCTTGACCTGATGCCCGGGAAGGCGTCTGTGCGGAATTCAACATGGAGCGAACAACCGAAATCTTCCCGTGTAGAGTCCTGTAGCATGGACGTGTACAAGCATCTGGAGCGGGCCCTCTCCTTCCCTCGGAGATACGAGCCCGTGGCGAATGCCACGTCGAGTTCACGTCCTTTCTCATGCGTTCTCTGCCATTTCCAGCGTCGGCCGTGAAGGATAGGCAAAGGGAAAAGTCCCCGTATCGGAGTCCCCAGGATGTGGGGAAAGCAGCTCCCAGGAAACCCAAGTTCCCCCCAGTGAGACGCTTTCTCACACACAGGTATGGTCGCATTCGAATGTGCGATAGACTTCCTTCGGGGAAGGCGATGTTCCATGAATTTCATGTTTCCAGGAGAGAAAGCTGATGTCCAGGACATGTGTGCAAGTCGTGAGATGGGGCAAGGTCCTTAGGGCGAGCTTCGAGTCTGTGGATCAAGCCCCTTTCGGATAAGCACAAGTTGGTCAAGTGTGAATCATTCTGGCTTCCATGTGTGGAACAATCGAAACACGCCCTCTCCCTCTGTCTGTGAAGCAGTCTCTGGGGAATGCCACCTTCCCGTCAGAGGAAGTTGGTTCCCGTGAGGAGCATTCTACCATATTTCGCCAGAGGCACGCGGAAAGTGCGTCAGACGTCGCGGAACGCAAGCCTGGGAATAAAGCAAGATTCACCGTGGAACACGACCCTTCAAACGAAACCATTCTCATGGATGTGTGTGTTCTCAGACTACAGTAATGCCGTGTCCTTGGCTTGGAGAAAGACTTCTGTGGAGGATGCAGTTCCAGCGACACTGTGGCTGTTCCACCGAGAAGCTTCCGAGCCTCTATGTGTGGAGGCATCCCGAGAGTGCCCCAGTCTTCTGTTTGAGGAAAAGAGTGTGAAGAAAAGCGCTGCCCGCTAACATCTTGATGCCAGAAGCGAAAGCGATTCCTCCTATAGGTGTAGAAATAGAGGACAGGTGGTTTGTCCTTAGGCATGGAATCCAGATGGCAGAGAATGCATTTTTCAGAACCGCATAATTGTCTGCGGCATGAAGGATACCGGCACGTCTGTGGGGCAGCATCAGGAAGGTGCCCTCTAGTTCCGCAGTTGGTAACGGTCGGCTTAGAAGAGGACGTTGAAGGAAACACTTGCTTTCTGAAGACACAAGCCTTTTCCATTCTCCGCGTGTAGTCTGGAGGAAACTGCCCTAAACCCAATTCATCAACCAGAGACTCTGGACCATGGAACTCTAAACTGCCAGCTCGATATCTGAGGGTAGAAACACTTTCATATCTGTGTGGAAGGGCAGGCAAGTGGCCAGGATTCGGAGGAGAGAACCTCATGCGTGGACATTGTAACTTAGAGCGAACAACAAATGTGCTCCCGTGAGAAGCCTGCTGGCCGGGAAGTGTTGAAGCGTCAGGATGAAGCCCTCTCATTCCCACCGTGGAAGAAATGTCTGCCTCAGGCACGTCTCCGCGACACCCTGGATCCTTCAATCCTATACCCTGCTAGCCTCTGTGGGTTGAAGTCTCAGAAAAGGGCAGGATCGGGCCCTCGGGGAAAGAGTTCTGTGTAGATAGCCTCTTTCGGCAACCAACGTGGTTCTTCAAAGGGGGAAGCCTTGAAGGAAGTATGTGTTGCCGTGTCAGGACAATGCCATCTCCGCGCATCGTCGAAAGATGACTGGGGAGGACGACACGTTCCAGGACCATCTGGATTCCGGAAGAGAAAGCGATTTCTAGTGTAGGTATGGAAAGAGAGGCAAGGTACCCGTCCCCGTCTGGGAGATCCAAGTCCGTGGAGAGTACAACTTCCGAGCCTCAACAAGTTTCTCCCGCAAGGAAAGTTTCAAGCTCTGGGGTGGGCAAGCTTCGGCGGGGTTCCATATCCTTGCCTCTGAGAATCAAGGCTGTGGAGATGGTCACTTCCCGGGAGCATCTACTTTGTGGAGATCCAAACTGTGGGCACGGAGGTGGCACGCGAGACTAAGGGGCGTGTCCCTGTCAGGGAGAAGACAGTCCGTGGAGACGGCCACTTTCGTGAGCATCTCGTTCCCTCAAGCCGGAAGCATCCTGGCCTATATTGATGAGAAGTAGCAGGAGAATTCCTCAACCTCTGCTCTGCCTAAATAGACTGTGGGCAATGCCACTTTCCCTAACACCGTGTCTCCAGAAGAGAATTGCCATGTCGATTCCAAAAGCGGGGAGGTCTAGGAGAGGGACCACGGCCTCACGCTGAGAAACGGGCCTGGGGACATGCACCATTCAGGGAACGACAATGCTCTCCCACGAGAAGCATTCTAGCACGCATGGGTTGAGGCCTCCTAAACATGCCCCATCCTTGCCTCTGTGAAACGAGTCTCTGGGCATTGCACGTGTCCCGAAAGTGGAAGTTCTCTCCTGCCAGAATCTTTGGAGCACGTTTGTCTAGATGCACGGCCAAAGTGCCATGCCCTTCGGTCAGATAATGAACCCTGCGAATAAAGCACGTTTCAGACAAGAACACGACACTTCCAAACACACGCCTCAGAGCAGATCCGTGTGTTTTCACCGGAGGAAATGCCGTTTCCACCGTTGGGCGAAGGAATGCTGGGGAGGAGGCCATTTCGGCAACATCGTAGATTTTCACGCCATAAAAATCCCAGCCTCCGTGTGTGCAACGATCACGAGAGGGCCATCGAATTTCCCGGGAGATACCAGACGCTGGAGGATCCGGTGTCCACTCACATCTTGTTTTCCCAAGAGAAAAGCCATTTCTCATAGTTGTGTGGAAGTCTAGGGAAGGGGGCTTGTCCTTAAGATGAGAAACAAGACTGTGGAGAGGGCAACTTTCAGCGCACCCCAAGCATCTCTTTTGGGAAGCCTGGTTGCCCCTGTGCCTTGTGGCATCCGAAAGGTGCCTAACCTTCCCTCAGTGAATACACTCCCTTGGGAATACAGCGTTCAAGTCAACACTTGCTTCCTGAAGATACATAGCTTTTCCAAGGCAGGTGTTTGATCAGGAGGAAACATGCCTACACGGACCTCTGGAAAACAAGACGTGGGAAGGGTCATCGTCACGGCCATCTGGATGCGGGGAGATAGATCCATCTTCAATTCTGTGTGCGGAAGCATAGGCAAGGGCCTAGGACCCTATCCTGAGAAACAAGTCTCTGGAGAAGAGAATGTTCAGCACACCGCAGCTGTCCTGCCGGAGATGTGTTCTAGCATGGGTGTGTGCAAGCATCGGGAGAGTTCCATCTCCTTCCGTCTGCGAGACAAGCCTGTGGAGATGGCCCCTTGGCAATAACATTTGGGTCCAGATTTCCAATCGAGTTCCAGGAGAGGTGCGGAAGGATAGGCCAGGTAACAAGTCCCCCAGTGTTCCAGTAACAATTCTGGGGAAGCACAGGTGCCAGGAAACACAAGTTCCTTCAGAGGAGATGCTTTCTAATACATACGTCCAGAAGTCTCTGTACATAGCCTACCCTTGCTTGTGGGAGGCAAGTTGGGTGGAATGCGAATTCCACTACCCTCTTG